>NW_027256882.1:17413517-17828517 GCF_029215685.1 Pituophis catenifer annectens
GTCTGGAGGGGCCATGAGGGACCCTCAGGATGCCTCTTCCTCAGAGTTGTAGAGAGTCGCCTACAGGGAGAAGCTGATTGCATGTTTATAATCACCATTCACTTATGAATGGTAATGATAAAGTGTTCAGATAAAATTTAGCTCGGCTTTTTTGCTTAATGTTCTGGAAGATATGAGCCTTGCTGAAAATTTTATTCAAGAAATTTAGTGTCAGAAGGCTGAACTTATGGTTAATGGTGTTCTAACTAAATCCTGTGATATCCATAAGGGGACAAATCAAAGTTTTCCTTGGTCCCCTTTGCTGTTTATTTTGGTTCTTGAAGTGTTGACTTCTCATGGCCCAGGAGGAAGGAGAGCAGAAGGGAGCTTCCGTTAGGTTAGTTGCCTAGCAACAGAACAAAGATTCCGATCATGACAGTTGGCTGCAGCAATGTTGGGAGGAGAGTGCCCTTACCTTGTTAAGTGTGGCCTGACCTTGGAGTACTGCATCCAGTTTTGGTTGCCACGATGTAAAAAAGATGTTGAGACTCTTAAAAGAGTACAGAGAAGTGCAGTGACATGTTATTTAACAATCTTTCAAGAATTGTATTTTTAATCCTTCAAAGGCTGAAAGGTTTGGAGGCATTTTCAAATCTCCAAGAATCATTGGCTGAAGATTGAGAATTATTATTATTATTATTATTATTATTGTTGTTGTTGTTGTTGTTGTTGTTGTTGTTGTTGTTGTTGTTATTATTATTATTATTATTATTATTATTATTATTATTATTATTATTATTATTAATAATAATTCAATTTATATCCTGCCCTTCTCCAAGTGGACTCATGGCAGTGCACAGCCAGAACTAAAACACATACCAATACAAAATTTAAATTTTTTTAAAAGAATTATATGACTTTGGCCCAAAATTTAAAACCTATTGACAATTTAAAAAGCTAAAAAAAAAAGGGGGGGGGTTTCATGCCAGCCCTGCTTGATGGAAAAGAAAAGTTTTTAGGGCACAGCAAAAGACCTGGAGATCCGATATCCTTCTTATCTCCGGGGGCAAATCGTTCCAGAGGGCAGGAGCTGCCACAGAGAAGGCCCTCCCCCTGGGGGTCGCCAGCCAACATTGCCTGGCTGACAGCACCCTGAGGAGTCCCTCTCTGTGGGAGCGTACTGGACGGTGGGAGGCTATCGGCGGCAGAAGGCAGTCCTGCAAATACCCAGGCCCTATGCCATTGAGCGCTTTAAAGGTGGTGACCAACACCTTGAAGCGCACCCGGAAGACCACTGGAAGCCAATGCAGCTCACGCAGGAGAGGTGTCACATGGGAGCACCCCATCGCTCCCATAATCCCCCGCGTGGCCACATTCTGCACCAGTTGGAGCCTCCGGGTGCTCGTCAAGGGGAGCCCCATGTAGAGAGCATTGCAGTAGTCCAGGCAGGAAGTGATGAGTGCCTGAGTGACTGTGCGTAAGGAGTCCCGATACAGAAAGGGACACAACTGGTGAATCAGGTGAACCTGATAAAAAGCCCCCCTGGCCATGACCGTCATATGCTCTTCTAAAGATAGCCGTGCATCCAGGAGGATGCCCAAGTTGCGAGCCCTGTCCGTGGGGGCCAATAACTCACCCCCAATAGCCAGCGATGGCACCAGCTGGCTATATCGGGATGCCAGAAGCCACAGCCACTCAGTCTTGGAAGGGTTGAGTCAAAGCCTGTTACTCCCCATCCAGATCCACACGGCCTCCAGGCACCGGGACATCACTTCAAGGGCATCGTTGGGATGGCCTGGGGTGGAGATGTACAGCTGAGTATCATCAGCATACTGATGGAACTCTACCCCAAAGCCACGGAAGATCTCACCCAGCAGCTTCACATAAATGTTGAACAGAAGGAGCGAGAGGACCAACCCCTGCAGCACCCCACAAACAAGATGCCTCGGGGTTGACCTCTGTCCCCCTGCCAACACCGACTGCGACTGGTCAGAGAGATAGGAGGAGAACCACCACAAAACGGTGCCCCCCACTCCCAACCCCTCCAACCGGCGCAGCAGGATACCATGGTCGATGGTATCAAAAGCCGCTGAGAGATCTAACAGGACCAGGATAGAGGAACAACCCCTATCTTGAGCCCTCCAGAAATCATCCACCAACACGACCAATGCCGTTTCCGTGCTGTGTCCAGGCCTGAAGCCGGACTGGAGCGGGTCCAGATAGACAGCTTCATCCAGGTACCCAGGAAGCTGTCGCGCTACCACACTCTCAACAACCTTCGCCAAGAGGGGAAGGTTGGAGACCGGACGGTAGTTAGCCAAAAAGCCGGATCCAGAGCAGGCTTCTTGAGGAGGGGCCTCACCACCACCTCTTTCAAGGCGGATGGCAAGACACCCTCACTCAAGGAAGCATTGATAATCCCCTGGAGCCAGCCTCGCGTAACCTCCCGGGAGGCCAGCACCAACCAGGAGGGACATGGGTCCAATAAAAATGTGGTCGCGTTCAGCTGCCCCAGTATCCTGTCCACGTCCTCGGGAGCAACAGGGTCGAACTCCTCCCAAATGGCAGTCTCAAGACCAGCACCCATCATCCCGTCTGTACCTACTCAGTCAGAGACCAAGCCTTCCCGAATCTGAGTGATTTTATCGTGCAGATACTGGACAAAATCCTCAGCACGACCCTGCAAGGGATCCTCCCGCGCTCCCAGATGGAGGAGGGAGCGGGTCACCCTAAACAGGGCGGCCGGGCGGTTATCTGCTGATGTGATAAGAGCGGAAAAATAGTTACATTTTTTTTTAATTTGATTTATATGCCGCCCTTCTCCGGAGACTCAGGGCGGCTTACAGTGCGTTAAGCAATAGCCTTCATACTTTTGTATATTTATACAAAGTCAGCTTATTGCCCCCACAAACTGGGTCCTCATTTAACCTACCTTAGAAAGGATGGAAGGCTGAGTCAACCTTGAGCCTTGGAGAGATTCGAACCAGCAGTAAATTGCAGGCAGCTGTGTTAATAACAGGGTGCTTTAAACCACTGTAGTACCAAGGCTCCTTTTGCCACTTTTATCGCCACTAGGTAGGTGTTAATATGAGACCTTACCAGTCTTCGGTCGGATTCAGAGCGACTAGATCTCCAACTGCTTTCTAGGCGTCTTTTCCGGAGCTTCATCTTCCTCTGCTCCTCGGAGAACCAAGGAGCCAGGTAGACTCAGCAATGGGTCAGAGACCGCACAGGCATGACTTGGTCCAAAGGGTCAGTGGCCACCCTATCCCAGGCGGCCACCAGCTCCTCAACTGAGCCATGAGTCAGAGCCTCAAGAAGTGGCCCAAGCTCCATCTGGAACCTATCAGGATCCATCAGGCACCTGGGGTGGAACCATCTGGTCTGCTCCACCTCCCTGCGGTGGGGTGTGGTGGTTAGAAAGTCAAGCCTAAGAAGGGAATGAGCCGACCATAACAAGGGCTCAATCACAAACTCCCCTATCTCGAGAATTGATACTGCAACCATCCCATAGAAAAAAAGGTGTATCAAGTTGAACCTAGCGGATGATCAAAAGAAAGAGACAGGAAAAATGCAACAATGGGGAAAGTGGCCATTTGTACACTGTAGAAACCAGGGAAAAAAAGAGAATGACTGAAGTAGGGCAAAACAAATACGATTTCAGCAAAAGTTAATGGAATCGCTGTGAGAGGCTTAGTAGATACTGGCAATAGACCAACACTAATATGGCCTCATTTATTTAAAAAAAGGCAACATTATACCTCTTACAAAATGTTTGGGCAGACAGAGATGGTTGCAATGGTCAAAGCCAAATACAGTCATATTGAATGGAATAGGTGGAAGTTCTTCTTATCTTGGAAGGTATTTTCCATTTACTGAAAGTTGGATTCAGAGAAAAGGATTCAAGAAGGAGGATAAGATTGTGGGAGTAGCTAAAAGGGCCCAGTCTAAGACAAAGACAAGAATGGAGTAGAAGCAGGTAGGGGAAGAACCTGGGATTCTTCCAAGTCTTCCTGATTTAATAGAAGAAAAGAGATGTTCTAGAAAGGAGAAAGCTTTATGTAAAAGAACCTGTGACAAATTGAAATGGAGAAGAAAAACATTCAAATATTACCTATTGAACAAATGTACATTTATTTATATTAGTTGGAATAAATGTACAGACATGAGCATAATGATGTGGGAAGAATTATAATAGTTCCTTGTATTTGATAGAAGATATGAATTATGCCCACTTTGGTTATGTGAAGGAGTCAAGGAAATTCAGATGTCCATATTTCTAAATGGAAAATGGTTGAATGGATGGAATTCTTATACCTCCTTTCCTTTGCATCTCAAAAAGGCTTGTTAAAGAAAATTCCATCAAAACGATCCAATCAAATGGGCACTTAAAGGACCCCAAAAGCAACCTCTCCTTTGCAACAGACTGATATTCATATCATCCAGTGCCATATTTCATTTCAACCACCCTGAGACAAAGAAGAGATCTTGATGCAGCCTCCTAAGAGCCCATAACAAGCCATGGATGACAGCAGTCACCCTTTCTCTTTTCCCCTGGGGTCTAACTTGGGGCAAACCACAACCGGGGTGGCACATATTCAACCAAGATGGGGATTGCTCCTCTCTGGGCACAACCAGGCTTCCCTGAGACATGTCAGAAAATATAATGGGTGAAACCAGCCTTGTTATGCATCATCCAAAACAACAGCCAGAATTCAGCATCACAAAACTTCTTGTAGTCAGGCACTGAGATAAGATCTGTAAAATGGGAATAGATTTTTTTTAAAAAAGACCAGATGTCCCCAAGGATATTCCCATCCTCTGTGTATCGCAATCAGTGTGGCCTGCTTCCCCCTCTAACTCAATCCCCCAGTTCTCCCTTCTATGTCAAGGTGAACATCTCAATTTACTTTCTCTCCAAACAAGAATCTTTCTGACAACTGACTGAGATAAACTAGGAACACAGGGATACCCAACCACCTCTTTCAAGATCTTGGCAGAAGGACTGTTTATGAAGAATTTGTTTTGGATTTAATTTGGACTAAGCTGAGAATGAAGTAATTCTCAGCTGTTCCAATAAAATATGTTTGTTTAGGACTGATTGTGTCTGGTAATAACTACTTGGGCCTAGGTCACAACAATTGGTGTCAAGGGGAAAAAAGATCTATTAGCCCTATATCTTTCTTCATATTTATACAATTATATAATCCAAAAATATTCAGTGTCCTCAACCTAGAGTGGCACCAAACTCCATGGTTCTGTGTGACCTTACTCAGCAGTCTCTGGAGAAAAGAGTCCATATTGAAGGATATCAGAAGTCAACAACATAGGTGTTGAAATGCTGCATTTCCCTCTGGCATCATTTTCTGGACAGGAAAGACCACAACCACTAAACACTGCTCTCAGGGGTATATCTGTAATTTTTCACTGACATGCTGTACATCAGGAATAAGTTCAGAATCCCCAGAGGAAAAGTTGCTTCTCACTGTAATTATCACCATCCTGCTCTTTGAGATGTCTCCTTCTATTTCTCTATTTCTATTTTTCTATTTCTATTTCTCTAGTGACTGCCTTTGATGTAATCATCAGACTGAAGCACTGGAGGGTATCCTGCATCAGAAAAGGATAAATGCTTTAGGTGACACTGTGTTATGTGAATTTAAAGACAGGCAGGGGCTATGCTGTTAAATGTCCTTTTCTCTCCTTTCCAGGTGAAGCCTGGTTTGTCTCTTAATTCTTCAGGGCTGTTAATTCTTCAACTCTTTTTGTTCTTGTTTAGAAACAGGAAGGGAATTGATTCAGCCCCATGAATTATGAACCTCCTACTTCTGCTTCTGATGCTACTGCTGCCCCAGCCAATCTCTGGGAAGCTTAGAATGAAATGTCCACTGACTCTGGAACACCAGGATGGAGAAAAACCATGGAGCTATTACAGACCAGGGGACCATCTCATTGCTGTTATCACCACTGGAACAAAAATATCTCCTATAATGTTCCCATTCAATGCAGCTCCTTCTAGTCAGTCTAACTCATAAGTCATTCAGGATAATGGAGTTGCATTCCCTCCATTTATAATTCTAACACCTCATTTTTTTTCTCCTTATTCCACTTATTCCAGATGGATATGGCAGCACCTCTCCTGTCTAATTCCCTTAATAATTTTGATTTCCATGCTTTCTTTGTCTTATTTTGAGGAACAGATTCAAATCCAAAGATGGAACAGAAAAATAATATGAAACAAGTCCACATTATTTTCCTCTCCCTGTTCAATCTTGAATTCATGACTTGAATACTGACTTTTGTTTAAATTAGTGATTCTTGTAGTTTTCCCCTGCCCAGCTCAGTTCAAATACAACTACTCATTGATATTTACTTCCAGATCCTTATAGAAATACAGGATAACTTATTTTTAGAATTGGTTTCTGGGTCACTTTTGAAACATCCTCTTCCTTTTATGGTGGTTCTACTGTAATTATTCAATTATTTTGAACCCTGATTATTGGACAGATGAAAATTAGTACTGCTGCAAAGAGTAGTGTATTTGCAATTCTTCTCCCATGTGGAGGACTGTATCAATTCCATCTTCCCAATGTTCATTAAAATTGAATGGAGATGGGTGAGTATCATTTGTCACTGGGTTTGGAGTCAGTAATGGCTTAAGACTCTGTAGGCTTGAAAAGACAAAGTGGTTTAGATTGAGTGGTTCTGTTGATGATAATGACATGATCATATTTACAGCAATTTGTTCATTTTTACAAGAGTTTATCTAATGCTCATTGAAAAATGCTATGCTTTATTTTGATTAGTCAAGCAAAAATATATCAAAAATATAAAATATATTTTGCTATTCATGATGATGGTAATGATGATGATGAAAATGAACATTCTTTTACAGTAGCATATCTTCTGATCGGTCTAAAATCCTACGCTTTATTTTCGCTATTCAAGTGGTCAATAAGAATTCCCAGCTCCTGCAAAATCTCACACTTGGCTACGACATACATGACAACTATATGAACACTATGGGCACTTCAGATGCCTTGCTGGACATGCTCTCCACTGGAGAAGCCAATGTTCCCAACTACAGCTGTGGAAGGAAGGACAACCTTTTGGCTCTTGTTGATGCAGCTGTCAGGGACATCTCCATCCAGATGTCAACATTAGCAGACACCTACAAAGTCCCACAGGTTTGTGTGTGTGCCTCTCTATCTAGTAAAAAGAGTGAATCGGTAGGATGGGTAAGCAATAAATTCAACCATATCCATTCTAGGGCATTCAAGAGTTGCTTTCCTCTGTGGCCAGTGTAGGTATATTGTCTAGTGATGGATGGGATTGATACTGGGGAGGGGAAAAGCAGCAAAGCAGCCCTATCATCTCATGACACCATCCCCATTGCTTTGGGGGCTTCTACTGCACACCTGTGAAAGTAAGGAGAAGGTCAAAATCTTTATATTAAAACAACATACAACCTTTGTGGACAGAATTTAAAAATCTTACATAAAATATGGCTCTTTATTTGAACAAAACAATTCAGTTGAATCTGCAAATGTGGGTCTGATTTCAGAAAAAAAGGGAGTGAGCAAGAAACATCATTTGCATTCTTTATTCTTATTTTTTTTATTACTTCCTTTCTTTTCTTGTATTTTTTATCTGGTCTTGCTAATATTCTGTCTGTAATAATAGCTAATCAGGAATACCATATTCTAATACCTTTATGAGAAAAAAGTTGGATTTTTTGAAAGAATGACAGCATTGTTCATTGCTTTTTCAGATCAGTTATAATATTGTTTCAGAGGCTCTGAGTGATAAAAGTCAATTCTCATTTTTTTACCGGATGCTCCCCAAAGAAGGGTTCCACTACCCAGGAATTGTCCAACTGCTCCTCCATTTCAGATGGACCTTGATTGGTCTCTTTGCTTCAGACACAGAGAAGGGAGAGAATTCCATGAGGACTTTGAGTCCTATGCTGGTCAGGAATGGAATTTGTGCTGTTATATCGGAACAAATTTCACCAACTGGACATACAGGACCCCTCAGGGTTGCCATTTCCAAGTGGAGACAAGTCAATGTCTTTGTTCACATCGTAGAATTTTTTGCTGTTTGGGACAGAATTCATCTTTTCCATTCAACACTTAAAAGTTTGCCAGAACCCATTAAAGGGAAAGTCTGGATAATTGCAGGCCTTGGGGAAAGGCAAATAAAAAGACACACATTTCTGAAATATGTCCATAGTGTTTGGACCTATGGCTTACAATGGAGAAAAAGGCAAAATGACAGTTCCTTCGAACCAGATCTCTCTGTGCAACCACAGTTTGGAGATCAATCTTTTCTCTGTTCTTTTTCAGAAGACATCATTTATGTCAAAGGCCGGAGAAGATGCACTCAGAAATCTCCACTGAAGACCAAAGTGGAAAGAAATAGAATCTGGAACCAATTTAACTACCATATTTACTCTTTGATGAATACTCTGGCCCATGCCTTGAGTGCTGCGTATTCCTCCATATCCAACAAGAGAAGAAAAGAGGGAGAAGAGAGGCTGGGGACTCAGAGGCTGCAGCCATGGCAGGTATGGGGTCCTGACAAAGATCCATCAAAGTTACTTTCTTTGGATAAGAAATACAAAGGGGAAAAGGAAACTATCTCAACCTTTTTGTGCTTCAAAAGGCCAACAGGTTTGGTCCATGTAATCACTTGTGGATAATTTTCGAAAGAGCGGGTACCATGATATATATATTTTGATCTTAAACAGTGTTGATTTTATAAAATATGTTGCATATTAAATAAACTCCTATCTTTTTGAATATATTTCATAGATTTGAAGGAGACCCTGAGACTTTCTAGCATAACCCCTCCTGTCTGCAAGAATCACAGTTAAAGTTTCTATAAGTGAAGGCTGCTGGGTCTTTGTATTAAAACAATCAGTGAAAGTTTAACTGAACTTTTCTTATTCACTGAATCAGCTCTAAAATTGTTCTTCTGTTTACGACGCTTTTCATCTCATTCAACCAGAATCTCCCCTCTTGTGACTGAGCTCAATTTCCATGTCCAACACTCTAGAATAACAGCAAACGTCTGTGTAACGTATTTCCAAAGCCTTTAATAAGATCTTTACTAGAACTTCATGTGATCTTGATTTGATCCCTCTATTAATGCAGCCTAGAATCTCCTTTTTTATTGATGTGCTGCCACACATTGTTGGCTCATATTATAACAGATTAAGAGAGTTGGAAGGAACCTTATAGGTCATCTATTCAAATCCCCTGCCCAAGCAGGAGAACCTATACCATTTCTGACAAATGGCAGTTCAATCTCTTCTTGAAAGCTTCCAGTAATGAAGTACCCACAACTTCTGAAGGCAAGCTGTTCCATTGGTTGATTGTTCTCACTGTCAAAAAAATTCTCCTTATTTCCAGGTTGAATTTCTCCTTGATCAGTTCCCATCCATTATTCCTTGTCTGCCCTTTGGGTGCCCTGGAAAATAGTTTGATCCCTTCCTCTCTGTGGTAACTCCTCAAATATTGGAAGACTTATATGTCACCATTGGTCCTTCACTAGACTAGCCATGCAACCGTTCTTCATATGTTTTAGCCTCCAATCCCCAATTCATCTTAGTTGCTCTTCTCTGCACTTTTTCTAGAGTCTCAACATCTTTTTTATAGAGTGGTGACCAAAACTGGATACAATATTCTAGGTGTGGTCTTACTAAGGCTTTATAGAGTGGTATTAATACTTGATCTTGATTGTACCCTCTGTTAATGCAATTTAGGATTACATTGGCTTTTTTGGTTGCCGCCGCATACTGCTCACTCATATTTAACTAGTTGTCCACTAAGACTCCAAGATCCCTCTCACCATTACTGCTATTATTTATTTATTTATTTATTTATTTATTTATTTATTTATTTATTTATTTATTTATTTATTTATTTTGTCGCATTTCTATGCCGCCCAACTCCCAAGGGACTCTGGGTGGCTTACAACAAAGCATAAAACAATTATGCGAACAATCCCATAAAAAAAGTTAAAAGAAAACATTAAAACATTAAAACTTTAAAAACGTTAAAACACATGCACTCCAATTCGTCTCGGGTCTCGCAAGATCATTATAACAAAATCAACGGCACCAGGCCTGCCGGAAGAGCCAGGTTTTCACTGCTTTACGGAAGGCCAATAGGGTGGGTCTGGACCTCAGGAGGTAATTGGTTCCAGAGATCTGGGGAAGCCACAGAGAAGGCCCTCCCCCATGGGCCCGCCAGCCAACATTGTTTAGCTGACTGGACCCGGAGGAGACCGACTCTGTGGGATCTTACCTGTCGCTGGGAGCTATGTGGTAGAAGGCGGTCTCTAAGATAGCCTGGCCCTGAGCTATATAGGGCTTTAAAAGTAATAACCAAGACCTTGAATTGCACCCAGAGATCAATAGGGAGCCAGTGCAGCTCGTGGAGAATTGGTGTAATGTGGGTGTATCTAGGCGCACTCACTAAGCCTGGTTTCACTCAGTCTATATGTCTTCTTTTGGTTTTTCTTGCCTAAGACTTTACTTTTCTCTACATTGAATTTCATTTTGTTAGATAGGCCCCAGTGTTCAAGTCTGTCAAGATCCTTCTGGATCTTGAGCCTATCTCCTAAGGTGTTAGCTATTCCTGCCAGTATCATCCACAAATTTGGTAAATTCCCCTTCTATCCCCTCATCTAAGTCATTTATGAAGCTATTAAAGAGTCTGGGTCTAAGACAGAATCTAGGTTACTGTTTTTTCTCCTTGGTTGGGTAGCCTGTAGTATACACCTGTGGCAATGTCATTCTTTTTTTTCTATTATATTGACTCATATGCATTCTAAGAGGTTTTTTTCCTTTGGTTTTGTGCATTTCTGTAGCAGGATAGCGGTCCTTTACATACAGTGCAACTCCACTCCTCTTTTATGGGATCTGGTTTTTTTGACCAGTTTGTATCCTTCTATTACTATGTTCCCGTCATGGGTTTCATCCCATCACATTTCTGTAATGCCAACTATATCTTATCTACCTTCATGTATTAATAATTCAGGTTCCCTCTGTTTGTTCCCCAAACGTTGTGCGTTTGTATATAGGCACTTGAGATCTTTATGTCTGAATCTGGGTATGCTTCCTATGTGTCCTATTTGGTGTTTGAGTTTGTCTTCCTTCCCATCCCACCTTACCTCATTATTTAACTTGCTTTCTAAGGGGTTTTGCTTGGAATTAGGTCCTGGAGATCCTAAAGATTGGTCACCCTCCCCCCTCAATTTTAGTTTAAAGCCCTCCTGATAAGATGAACCAGCCATTTTCTGAAAATATTCTTCCTAGTCTTTGGGAGGTGCAGCCCATCCCTTGCCAAAAACCCATCATGGAGGTAGTGCAGACCATGGTCCAGGAATCCAAAGTTTTTTTGGCCACAATAGCCCTTCAGCCATTTAAGTGATTCTCCACTAAGACTCCAAGATCTTTTTCACACTTACTGACATTAAGTCAAGTTTCACCTAGTCTGTACCTATACATTTGGTTTTTCTTGCCTACATGTAAAACTTTACTTTTATCTACATTCATTTTGTTAGATAGGGCTCAGTGTTCAAATCTGTCAAGATCCTTTTGGACCTTGAGATTGTTCTCTGGGTGTTGGCTATTACTGCCAACTATATGATTGACAAATTTTATTTATTTTTATTTATTTTATTTGTCAAGCATATATATAAGATAACAGGTAAAAGGATAAACATCATTTGAATACATGAAAAGAGTAAGTAAAAAGGAATATTAGGACAGAGACGGTAGGCACGCTGGTGCACTTATGCATGCCCCTTACATACCTCTGAGGAATGGGGAGAGGTCAACAGTAGACTGTTTAAGGTTAAAGTTTTGGGGGTTTGGGGAAGAAACTACAGAGTTAGGTAGTGCATTCCAGGCATCGACCACTCTGTTACTGAAGTCATGTTTTCTGCAATCAAGTTTGGAATGGTTTACTTTGAGTTTGTATCTATTATTTGCTCGTGTATTGTTTTGGTTGAAGCTGAAGTAGTCATTGACAGGAAGAACATTGTGGCAGATAATTTAAGTACTACACTTAGGTCAGACTGAAGTCGCCGTAGTTCTAAATTGTCTAAGCCCAAAATTTGAAGTCTGGTGGCTTAAGGTATTTTATTGTGGTAGAGGAATGGAAGACTCTTCTCATAAAATATCTCTGGACTCTCTCGGTTATATTTATGTCCGATATGCAATGCGGGTTCCAGACAGATGAGCTGTATTCAAGAATTGGTCTAGCAAATGTTTTGTATGCTCTAGTTAATAGTACAAAATTACCAGAAAAGAAGCTATGCAAGATTAGGTTAACAACTCTTAGTGCCTTTTTGGCTATGTTGTTACAGTGGGCTCGAGGCACTTTTTTTTTTCTTTTTTTTTTTTGCTGAACCTTTCTTTTTTTCCCTTTTGAGGACAGTGATAACACTTGTTCTCCCAACTCAGGATACTTGCAAGTGAGACAGAAAGTAGCAGAAAGACTCAAATCTGAAAATAATAATAATAATAATAATGTGGGATGGAAAAACCAAGGTTTCTGCTTTTAACATTCCTGGATATTTCTCTTCTAGTTCCATCCATTTCTGAAGAAGAATGAGTTTTGCAATCTTTCCCACATGAAACTGTACTTGGACCAAAATGGTGATGTGGCAGCAGATCTGAACATCATAAGCTTCATAGTTCTCTCCAGGGAGGATCCCATTAGAAAGCAAGTGGGGAGTTTTGAAAGACAGAGACTTATTATCAATCAAGATGCTCTTTCACAGCTAAAGTTGCTCAATAAGGTGTGTGAAACATTGGTGACTTTTCTCTGTTTTTCAATGCCTTGAGACACTTTTCAAGTGGCTAAGCCTATTCATCAATACAGTGAGAATTGAATGTGGGGAATAGAATAGGGGTGAAATTCAGCAGGTTCTGACAGGTTCTGGAGAACCGGTAGCAGAAATTTTGAGTAGTTCGGAGAACTGGCAAATACCACCTCTGGCTGGCCCCAGAGTGGGGTGGGAATGGAGATTTTGCAGTACCCACCCCTGCCACGCCCACCAAGCCACGTCCACCAAGTCACACCCACAGAACCATTAGTAAAAAAAATTGAATTCCACTACTGGAATTGAACCCTTATAGTTTTCTTAAATGGCTTGGGACGCTTCAGTACAATTGGCAAGGTATCTTTCAGATGCTGTAATATAGAACATTGTTTCAAATTGATTCAGCCATGTCCTATGTGGAATGCTAGGTGATAATTCTTTAGGATGTATGGCTATTTTGTGTCCTAACATATTTCATTTGTCATTTCTTGTTTTTCTTCTTAGTCTCTGCCTCAGTCCAAATGTGTAGAAAATTGTCATCCTGGATTTTTCAAGCAAGCTCGAAAAGGAGAGCCAGTTTGCTGCTATGACTGTGTTCCTTGTCCAGAGGGGACCATCTCCACTCAGAAAGGTGAGTGACACTAAAGAAAAGGCTACTAGATTCATCCAGAGCATTTTGATACATGTGCATTTTAAAAGAGACATCTAAGGTTAACAATTTTGTGGTTCTCAATTTTTAAGGTGCCCAATTTCTTCCTAATGGGAGGAATACGAAAAAGATTTTGAGGGATGAGGCAGGAAGAGATAGAAGACCATGGTGGATCATACAAGACAATGTGCACCAGAGGAAATTTCTATTTTTTTGCCAGTATGGAGATGTCCTCTAAATAATGAAATACAAATAGTTACAATAGCAACAAAAAAGGGATATAGTTGTGGTTCTAATAGGAAAGCTGTATTTCCATATTGTTATTAAAAGGAAACCAATCTAAAGAGAAATCAGGGAAAAAAGAGAACCAACTAAGCAATTGTATTTATTTCATACGGTGTAGCAGAATACACCATTAATACATAAAGTTAGCAGAAAGAGCATATAAAATGTGCATTAAACTATAAAACACCAGAGCAGTAAATTATTTTAAAAATGCATAATAGGAATGATGGGTACAATTATGAATAAAATTAAATTATGTATGAAGAGTTACTAGAGTGGCTAAACCTATTGCTGGATATGTGGACCATTTAGCCATTGGGCAGCAATGCCCTTGAGATGATGTATTTCAAGCAGAGATCCAGAGAACCTTCTGAGGGGGCATTCCATCCTAACATGATATAAAGTTAGTGGGATGATCCCACAGTCACAGTTAGTATTGTCAACCTGCCCCTTTGGGTTTTTCATTATTGGCACCTGCCATGGTTGGTCAGTATCATCTGACATCCAAAGAAGATCTTTCTTGAAAGGTGAAAAGAAAAGAAATATTACTTTCTGTTTTCTCAGATACTGAAAAATGCACCAAGTGCCCAGATGATCAATATCCAACCGAGAGCAGAATCCAATGTATCCCAAAAAGAATAACCTTCCTCTCCTATGAAGAACATCTGGGCATCATCCTGGTGTCCATTGCCCTACTCTTGTTCCTATTCACAGGATTCATTTTAATCATATTCCTTAAATACCTAGAAACTCCCATTGTCAAAGCCAACAACCGGGACCTCTCCTACATCCTCCTGGTCTCCCTCTTGCTTTGCTTCTTGTCCTCCTTTTTCTTCATTGGACGACCAAGGAAAGCCACCTGTCTTCTCCGACAAACGGTGTTCAGCATTGTCTTCTCAATAGCTGTGTCATCTGTGCTGGCCAAAACTATCACGGTGGTGCTGGCCTTCTTAGCCTCAAAACCAGGGAACAAAGTGAGAAGATGGTTGGGGAAGAGCTTGACCAATGCCATCATCCTTTCTGGTTCTGCTGGCCAAATTTTCATCTGTGCCTTATGGCTGGCAATTTCTCCCCCATTCCCTGACTCTGACCTCCACTCCCAGCATGGAGCGATCATCCTTCAATGCAATGAAGGCTCTGTCACCATGTTTTATGTTGTCCTTGGCTATATGTGTTTCCTAGCTGCCATTTGCTTCACTGTAGCTTTCCTGGCCAGGAATCTCCCTGGGGCCTTCAATGAAGCCAAGCTGATCACCTTCAGCATGCTGGTCTTCTGCAGTGTTTGGATCTCCTTCTTGCCCACCTACCTGAGCACCAAAGGAAAGTCCATGGTGATTGTTCAGGTCTTCTCCATCTTGGCCTCCAGTGCTGGACTGCTGGGCTGCATCTTCTTCCCAAAGTGCTACATTATTATTCTGAGGCCAGATCTAAACACTAAGGAACATCTCATGATAAAAGTAGAGAAATGACAGTGAAATTGTTTCTTAGGCTTATCACATTTAATTTTTTCATTGCAGTTATTGGTGTTTTGTATTCTTCCTTTGAATCAATGTGACAATTAAGGCTATTTAAAATTGAAGGAAATAAATATATGAAGAGTATAATGTTAATGACATTAAATTCCAACATAATCATCAATTAGTAAAATAAACCAATTAGTAATAGAATTTGTCATACATCCAGGAATGAACAAGCTCAGAAATAAGACTCTCCTTCCAACAGGATTTTATGTGCTTTCCAGTTTTGTGCAAATACAATTCTAGCCGCTGTTATTATATGAATAATCAAATATGTATGTTCTTTGGTGTATTATTTTTTTTTTTGGCTGTAAGCCACCCAGAGTCCCTTGGGAGTTGGGCGGCATAGAAATTTGATAAATTAAATTAAATTAAATTAAATTAAATTAAATTAAATTAAATTAAATTAAATTAAATTAAATTAAATTAGATTAAATTAAATGTATCTTCTTTACTACAATTCTCTGGTAATATTCCGAATAAGAATATCTCTGGTTTCAATTCTATATGTTGCTGCAACATTCCCTCTAACCATGTTTGTATTTTCACCCAATATTGTTTTGCTTCTTTACACAACCACCACATATGATAGTATGATCCCGGCAACTGGTGACATTTCCAACACTTAGCTGATTTATCTTTAAACATTTTAACTAATCTTTCTGGTGGCATATGCCATCTATAAAACATCTTATACAGGTTTTCTTTATAGGCTGTTGCCATTGTTAATTTATCATTTCTTTCCTAAAGTTGTTGCCATTTATCTAATTCTATGGTGTATCCAAAATTCTTTGTCCATGCTATCATTGTTTCTTTTACTTCTTCGTCTTCTAGTCTAATACACAATAAATAATTATATAGTTTCTTAATCATTTTCTCATCTGTTCCTGTCAATATTTCATCCAGTTCTGATTTCCCCAAGTTAAAGTCATATTGTCTATGAACTGCTTCATATCTTGATTGTATTTGCAATCTTGTATACCAATCTATCTCGATCCCTTGACTCTCTAGTTCTTGTTTTTGTTTCAGTTCTCCCCGATCTGTCAGAATGTCTTTATATCTAACAATATTCCCCATGTACACAATATTTGGGTATGTCACTGCTTCTATTGTAGAAAGCCACATTGGAATATTTAAATAATGTTTTTCTTTTACTCTCTCCCACACTGATAACAAACCATTTCTTACATAATGTCTTTGGAAATATCCATGTATCCTTTGTTTCCCATACCATAAAAAGGCATGCCAACCCAATTATAAATCATGACCCTCCAATGTCAATAATCTTGTATTCCGTAATAAAATCCATTCTTTAATCCATTTTAACGCTGCCCCTTGATAATATAATTCCCAATTCGGAAGGCTGAACCCACCTCTAATTCTTGCATCTTGTAGCATTTTTATGTTAATCCTTGCTCTCTTTCTTTGCCACACATATTTCCATGTTATTGTCTTCAACTCTTCAAAATATTTTTTCTCCAGTTTTATTGGTATAGTTTGAAATAAAAATAATATTTTTGGTAATACATTCATTTTTATTAATGGAGCTTTCAGCTCTCTATTTTTTGTAAGCTCACTGCCCACACTACAGTCATGTGAAATATAGCAGCTGTTTCATGCAATCATCTGAGCAACCTTTTTTCACTTTTTTAAAGCATTTTTTTACTACCTATTTGCCTGAACTGCTGGTAAAAAAATGCTTAAAAAGTAAAAAAAAAAAAAAAAAAGTTCCGACGATTGTGCGTCACTCAACTGATCATCGGAACTTTTCTTTTACATTTTTTCATTGTCAGGTCAGCGAACCAGTAACATTTTTTTTTTAACGGTTCGGGTGAACCGGCCCGAACTGGTACCATTTCACCCCTGGATTCTCCCCAAGTGGAGCCTTTGGGACAAGTGGGAGCAGTGGCTGCAGGGGAGAATTTGGCTTGAGGGTCTGGAGGGGCCATGAGGGACCCTCAGGATGTATCTTCCTCAGAGTTGTAGAGAGTCGTCTACAGGGAGATGCTGATTGCATGTTTATAATCACCATTCACTTATGAATGGTAATGATAAAGTGTTCAGATAAAATTTAGCTGGTAGTCTAAAAACATTTTCCAAGAGTTTATTCATAAAGATCAATGTGGCTTTTTATTAAATGACAAAAGACAATGTGAGAACTGTGTTAGTTGTTATAGTACTTTTATAACAACATAACAAAATACAAACCGCATAGTTCTTCTTAGATGCAGAGAAAGCCTTTGATCATTTGCATTGGCCTTTTTTGCTTAATGTTCTGGAAGATATGAGCCTTGCTGAAAATTTTATTCAAGAAATTTAGTGTCAGAAGGCTGAACTTATGGTTAATGGTGTTCTAACTAAATCCTGTGATATCCATAAGGGGACAAATCAAAGTTTTCCTTGGTCCCCTTTGCTGTTTATTTTGGCTCTTGAAGTGTTGACTTCTCATGGAGGAAGGAGAGCAGAAGGGAGGTTCCGTTAGGTTAGTTGCCTAGCAACAGAACAAAGATTCTGATCAGTGACAGTTGGCTTCAGCAACGTTGGGAGGAGTGTGTCCTTACCTTCTTAAGTGTGGCCTGACCTTGGAATACTGCATCCAGTTTTGGTTGCCACAATGTAAAAAAGATGTTGAGACTCTTGAAGGAGTGCCAAGAAGTGCAGTGACATGTTATTTAACTATTCTTTCAAAAATTGTATTTTTAATCCTTCAAAGGCTGAGAGGTTTGGAGGCATTTTCAAATCTCCAAGAATCATTGGCTGAAGCTTGATAATTATTATTATTATTATTTATTTATTCAATTTATATCCCAACCTTCTCCAAGTGGACTCAGGGCGGTGCACAGCCAGAACTAAAACACATACCAATACAAAATTTAAAATTTTTAAAAGAATTATATGACTTTGGCCCAAAATTTAAAATATTCATACTAAAACCCATTGACAATTTAAAAAGCTAAAATAAAAGGGGGGGGGGGGTTTCTCACCAGCCCTGCTTAATGGAAAAGAAAAGTTTTTAGGGCACAGCGAAAGACCCAGAGATCCGATATTCTTCGTATCTCTGGGGGCAAATCGTTCCAGAGGGCAGGAGCTGCCACAGATGGCTCTCCCCTTGGGGGTTGCCAGCCGACATTGCCTGGCTGACGGCACCCTGAGGAGTCCCTCTCTGTGGGAGCGTACTGGTCGGTGGGAGGCTATCGGCGACAGAAGGCGGTCCTGCAAATACCCAGGCCCTATGCCATGGAGCACTTTAAAGGTGGTGACCAACACCTTGAAGTGCACCCGGAAGACCACTGGAAGCCAATGCAGCTCACGCAGGAGAGGTGTCACATGGGAGCGCCCCATCGCTCCCAAAATCCCCGGCGCGGCCGCATTCTGCACCAGTTGGAGCCTCCGGGTGCTCCTCAAGGGGAGCCCCATGTAGAGAGCATTACAGTAGTCCAGGCGGGAAGTGACGAATGCCTGAATGACTGTGCGTAAGGAGTCCCGATCCAGAATGGGACGCAACTGGCGAATCAGGCGAACCTGATAAAAAGCCCTCCTAGCCACGGCTGTCATATGCTCTTCTAAAGACAGCCATGCATCCAGGAGGATGCCCAAGTTGCGAGCCCTGTTCGTGGGGGCCAATAACTCGCCCCCAATGGCCAGCGATGGCACCATCTGGCTATATCGGGACTCCGGAAGCCACAGTCACTCGGTCTTGGAAGAGTTGAGTCGAAGCCTGTTACTCCCCATCGAGATCCACACGGCCTCCAGGCACCGGGACATTACTTCAAGGGCATCAATGGGATGGCCTGGGGAGGAGATGTACAGCCGAGTATCATCAGCGTACTGATGGAACTCCACCCCAAAGCCACGGAAGATCTCACCCAGCAGCTTCACATAAATGTTGAACAGAAGGGGCGAGAGGACCAACCCCTGTGGCACCCCACAAACAAGGCGCCTTGGGGTCGACCTCTGTCCCCCTGCCAACACCGACTGCGACTGGTCGGAGAGATAGGAGGAGAACCACCGCAAAACGGTGCCCCCCACTCCCAACCCCTCCAACCGGCGCAGCAGGATACCATGGTCGATGGTATCAAAAGCCGCTGAGTGATCTAACAGGACCAGGATAGAGGAACAACCCCTATCCCGAGCCCTCCAGAACTCATCCACCAACACGACCAATGCTGTTTCCGTGCTGTGCCCAGATCCAGATAGACAGCTTCATCCAGGTACCCAGGAAGCTGTCGCACCACCACATTCTCAACAACCTTCACCAAGAGGGGAAGGTTGGAGACCGGACGGTAGTTAGCCAAAAAGCCGGATCCAGAGCAGGCTTCTTGAGGAGGGGCCTCACCACCGCCTCTTTCAAGGCAGATGGCAAGACACCCTCACTCAAGGAAGCATTGATAATCCCTTGGAGCCAGCCTCATGTAACCTCCTGTGAGGCCGGCACCAACCAGGAGGGACACGGGTCCAATAAACATGTGGTCACGTTCAGCCGCCCCAGTATCCTGTCCACGTCCTCCGGAGCAACGGGGTCGAACTCCTCCCAAATGGCAGTCTCAAGACTGGCACCCATCATCCCATCTGTATCTACTCAGTCAGAGACCAAGCCTTTCCAAATCTGAGTGATTTTATCGTGCAGATACTGGACAAAATCCTCAGCACGACCCTGCAAAGGATCCTCCCATGCTCCCAGATGGAGGAGGGAGTGGGTCACCCTAAACAGGGCAGCCAGGCGGTTATCTGCCAATGCGATAAGAGCAGAAAAATAGTTACATTTTGCCATTTTTATCGCCACCAGGTAGGTCTTAATATGAGACCTTACCAGCGTTCGGTCGGATTCGGAGCGACTAGATCTCCAGCTGCTCTCTAGTCTTCTTTTCCAGTGCTTCATCTCCCTCAGCTCCTCGGAGAACCAAGAAGCCAGGTAGTCTCGGCGATGGGTCAGAGGCTGCACAGGCACAGGCACGACTCGATCCAAAGCGTCAGCGGCCACCCTATCCCAGGCGGCCACCAGCTCCTCAGCCGAGCCATGAGTCAGAGCCTCAGGAAGTGGCCCAAGCTCCATCTGGAACCTATCAGGATCCATCAGGTGCCTGGGGTGGCCCCTGTACCTCAGATAGCCAGATGTGAGTCTCTCCTGGTGAAGTGGGGCCATGGGATGCAGATGGGCCTGCTGATCGCGTACCTGGCTCCCTGCCACATGACAGTGGCCCTGCCCGAGCTTCTCAACATTATTGCCGGGGTGGCGGTTGATACCCCCAGACTTTTGGTCATGGGGGATTTCAACCTGCCGTCTACCGGTGAGGCGTCTGGGATGGCTCGGGAGTTTATGGCTTCCATGACAGCCATGGACCTGACACAATTTATTCATGGCCCCACTCACGTGGGAGGACACACTCTGGACTTGGTTTTTATCTCTGGTCAGTGGCGGAGTGGTCTGGATATAGGGGATATAGTTATTGAACCCCTGTCATGGTCGGACCATTTTCTCCTGAGACTGGACCTTTTGACCGCTGCACCCCACTGCAGGGAGGCGGAACCGACCACGTGGTTCTGCCCCAGGCACCTGATGGATCCTGATAGTTTCCAGAGGGAGCTTGGGCCAGTTCCTAAAACTCTGGCTCACGACTCGGATGAAGATCTGGTGGCTGACTGGGATAGGACAGCCGCCGGTGCTCTGGACCAAGTCGTGCCTTTGCGACCTCTGACCCGATGCCGAACCTGCCTGGCCCCTTGGTTTTCCGAGGAGCTGAGGGAGATGAAGCTCTGGAAAAGACGCCTAGAGAGTGGTTGGAGGGCTAGTCGCTCCGAATCTGACCGAACACTAGTTAGGTCTCATATTAAGACCTATCTAGTGGCGATAAAAGCGGCAAAGCGTAACCACTTTTCCGCTCTTATTGCATCGGCAGATAACCGCCCAGCCGCCTTGTTTAGGGTGACTCGCTCCCTCCTACATCAGGGAGCGTGGGAAGACCCCTTGCAAGGGCAGGCTGAGGATTTTGCACAGTATCTGCATGATAAAAGATTCGGGAAGGCTTGGACTCTGACTGGGTAGATCCTGGCGGGGTGACTGAAGCTGGTCTTGAGAATGTTACCTGGGATGAGTTCGACCCTGTGACTCCTGACGACGTGGACAGGATCCTGGGGAGATTAAACGCAACCACATGTTTATTGGACCCATGCCCCTCCTGGCTGGTACTGGCCACCCGGGAGGCAACACGAGGCTGGCTCCAGAGGATTATAAATGCTTCTCTGAGAGAGGGTTTCTTGCCTCCTGCCTTGAAAGAGGCGGTGGTGAGGCCCCTCCTCAAGAAGCCTTCTCTGGACCCAGCCGTTTTGGCAAACTACCGTCCGGTCTCCAACCTTCGCTTTGTTGTGAAGGTTGTGGAGAGTGTGGTTGTGCGACAGCTCCCACAGTTCCTGGATGAAACCGTCTATCTAGATCCGTGCCAGTCCGGCTTCAGGCATGGAGACGGCATTGGTCGCATTGGTGGATGATCTCTGGAGGGCTCGGGACAGGGGTTGTTCCTCTGTTCTGGTCCTGTTAGACCTCTCAGCGGCTTTTGATACCATCGACCATGGTATCAGGCTGCGCCGGCTGGAGGGACTGGGGGTGGGAGGCACCGTGCTGTGGTGGTTCTCCTCCTATCTCTCTGACCGGTCGCAGTCTGTGTTGGCAGGGGGGCAGAGGTCGACCTCGAGGCGCCTTGCTTGTGGGGTGCCACAGGGGTCGGTCCTCTCGCCGCTCCTGTTCAACATTTATGTGAAGCCGCTGGGTGAGATCATCCGTGGTTTTGGGGTGCAATGCCATCTGTACGCTGATGACACTCAGCTGTACATTTCCACCCCAGACCACCCCAATGATGCCCTCGAAGTGATGTCCCAGTGTCTGGAGGCCGTGCGGGTCTGGATGGGGAGGAACAGGCTTCGGCTCAACCCTTCCAAGACCGAGTGGCTGTGAATGCCAGCGTCCCGGTATAGCCAGCTGGTGCCATTGCTGGCTATTGGGGGTGAGTTATTGGCCCCCACGGACAGGGCTCACAACTTGGGCGTCCTCCTGGACACACGGCTGTCTTTAGAAGAGCATATGACGGCCGTGGCCAGGGGGGCTTTTTATCAGATTCGCCTGATACGCCAGTTGCGCCCTTTTCTGGATCGGGACTCCTTGTGCACAGTCACTCATGCCTTGGTTACGTCACGCCTGGACTACTGTAACACTCTCTACATGGGGCTCCCCCTGAGGAGCACTCAGAGGCTCCAACTGGTGCAGAATGTGGCCACACAGGTGATTATGGGAGCGACATGGCGCTCCCACGTAACACCTCTCCTGTGCCAGCTGCATTGGCTCCCGGTGGTCTTCCGGGTGCACTTTAAGGTGTTGGTTCTCATCTTTAAAGCGCTCCATGGCTTAGGGCCAGGGTATTTGCGAGACCGCCTGCTGCTACCGATAACCTCCCACCAGCCAATACACTCTCACATAGAGGGTCTCCTCGGGGTGCAGTCAGTCAGGCAATGTCGGCTGGCGGCCCCCAGGGGGCGAGCCTTCTCTGTGGGGGCACCCGCCCTGTGGAATGAGCTGCCTCCTGGAATACAATTGATTCCGGACCTCCGGACCTTCCGTAAAGCCCTGAAGACGATTTTATTTCATCAAGCCGGCCTAGCCTAAATGGTTTTTAATTGGGATTTTAAATTTTATGGATTTGGGGTTTTAAATTGGGTAGCCAGTGATTTAATTCTTTTAATTATCTTAACTTTTGCATTTGTATGTTTTTTAATTTTGGCTGTTCACCGCCCTGAGTCCCTTCTGGGAGAAGGGCGGTATACAAATTAAATTAAATTAATAATAATAATAATAATAATAATAATAATAATAATAATAATAATAATAATAATCTGGTCTGTTCCGCTTCCCTGCGGTGGGGTGTGGCAGTTAGAAAGTCAAGCCTAAGAAGGGAATGAGCCGACCATGACAAGGGCTCAATCACTAACTCCCCTATCTCGAGAATTGATACTGCAACCCTCCCATGGATAAAAAGTTGTATGAAGTTGAACCTAGGCGATAATCATAAGAAAGAGACAGAGAAAAAGAAAGAGAAAAATGCAACAATGGGGAAAGTGGCCATTTGTACACTGTAGAAACCAGGGAAAAAAAGAGAATGACTGAAGTAGGGCAAAACAAATACGATTTCAGCAAAAGTTAATGGAATCGCTGTGAGAGGCTTAGTAGATACTGGCAATAGACCAACACTAATATGGCCTCATTTATTTAAAAAAAGGCAACATTATACCTCTTACATAATGTTTGGGCAGACAAAGATGGTTGCAATGGTCAAAGCCAAAGTACAGTCACCGGGAAAGGAATAGGTGGAAGTTATTTTTAACTTGGAAGGTATTTTCCATTTGCTGAAAGTTGGATTCAGAGAAAAGCATTTAAGACGGAGGATAAGATTGTGGGAGTAGCTAAAAGGGCCCAGTCTAAGACAAAAACGAGGATGGAGTAGAAGCAGGTAGGGGGAGAACCTGGGATTCTTCCCAGTCTTCCTGATTTAATTGAAAAAAAGAGTTGTTCTAGAAAGGAGAAAGCTTTATGTAAAAGAACCTGTGACAAATTGAAATGGAGAAGAAAAACATTCAAATATTACCTATTGAACAAATGTATTTTTGTTTATATTAGCTGGAATAAATGTACAGACATGAGCATAATGATGTGGGGAGAATTATAATAGTTCCTTGTATTTGATGGAAGATATGAATTATGCCCACTTTGGTTATGTGAAGGAGTCAAGGAAATTCAGATGTCCATATTTCTACATGGAAAATGGCTGAATGGATGGAATTCTTATACCTCCTTTCCTTTGCATCTCAAAAAGACTTGTTAAAGAAAATTCCATCAAAACAATCCAATCAAATAGGCACTTAAAGGACTGCAAAAGCAACTTGTCCTTTGCAACACACTGATATTCATGTCATCCTGTCATGGTAAATGTCTAACTGCAACATCTCCCTGACCACCCAGCCCTGCGAGGGTTAACTGACCACATATCCCATAACCCCTGTAACCACTCCTTACCTCCTTGCCCCTCCTCCTGGGTATAATAGCTCCAACCACGAGGTCCACCTTCTATTCCAGATGTATACCTGAAAGAGAAAGGTACAAGGTCAGTGACCTTCAGTACCACTAAGCCTACAATAAAGATCCAGAAAAGGATTGAAATTTGTCTTTGAGTTATTGGGCTAGATCCAACATTTCACACATCCAGTGCCATATTTCATTTCAACCACCCTGAGACAAAAAAGAGATCTCGATGCAGCCTCCTAAGAGCCCATAACAAGCCATGGATGACAGCAGTCACCCTTTCTCTTTTCCCCTGGGGTCTAACTTGGGGCAAACCACAACCGGGGTGGCACATATTCTTTTTTTTTTTTTTTGAAAAAAGTTTTACTTTAGGTTAAAATTAAAAAATAAAATAAAACAACAACAACAACATAAAAATATCATCCTTACAAACAATTATAAACAGCATCTCAATCGGTTGAAATCATTTCGTGCTTACAATTCTCCAGATCTCCTCATATAACAATTATTCTTTACTTAAACTGAAGATAAAAATTTAAGCATTTCATATATGCTATCTCATCTCCATACTTTTTTGTCAAACCATTGATAAAATATCTCCCATATCAAATAATAGTGTTTATCTTCCTGTTCTCTTATTTCAAATGTCAATCTACTCATTTCAGCACAGTCCAACATTTTCATAATAATTTCTTCATCAGTAATTATCTTCTCCCCTTTCCAGTTTTTGGCAAATACAATTATGGCCACTGTTAAAATGTTCACAATTAAGTATTGTAATTCTTTATTTAATGTCTCTGGTAAAGAGCCTGTAGTACAGTGGACTAAGCACTGTCATTAACAACTGCTGCTTGCAATTACTGCAAGTTCGAATCTCACCAGGCTCAAGGTTGACTCAGCCTTCCATCCTTTCTAAGGTAGGTGAAATGAGGACCCAGATTGTGGGGGCAATAAGCTGACTTTGTATAAATATACAAAAGTATGAAGGCTATTGCTTAACGCATTGTAAGCCGCCCTGAGTCTCTGGAGAAGGGCGGCATATAAATTAAAAGCAAAAAAAAAATTCCTAATAAAAATATTTCTGGTTTAAAGTCAATATGTCTCTTTGTCATTTTTTCTAACCACATATGTATTTTAGTCCAAAATCTCCTTGCTTCCACACATGTCCACCACATATGGTAGTACGAACCTGGAGTTTGATGACACTTCCAACATTTCTCTGATTTATTCTTAAACATCCTGGCTATTATCGTTGGGGGTAAATGCCATCTGTAAAACATCTTATACAAATTCTCTTTATATGCTGTTGACATTGTCATTTTATAATTATGTGACCACAATTTTTGCCATTTCTCTAAATCAATACTATAACCAAAATTTTTCCCCATGCTATCATTGATTCTTTAATTTGTTCTTCTTCCAATTTTGCTTCAAGTAAATATCCATATAACTTTTTAATTACATGGTCATCTGAACCCATTAATATCTTGTCTAAACCAGTCAAAACACTATAAATACCTTCTTGTTTAAAGTCTTCTTGATATCTGGAAAGTATTTGCATGTATGAAAACCAATCTATCTTGATTCCCTGATCTTCTAAGTTTTGTTTCAATTTAAGTTCACCCTTTTCATCCAATAATTCATTATATCTAATAATTTGCTCCCCTTCAAATACCACTGGATAAGAAAAAGCTTCAATTGTAGATACCCAGACTGGAATCTTCAAATGATAGTATTTTTTAAACTTCTCCCATGTCAAAAACAAAGCTTCACGTTTCTGGTGTCTTCTAAAATACCCCTGAATTTTAGTTCCTTTATACCATAAGAAAGCATCCCATCCCATCAGCAAATCATGTCCCTCCAAATTTAATAATCTAGTGTTTTTCAATGTTACCCATTCTTCAATCCACATTAAACAAATCGCTTGATAGTATAATTCAAAATCCGGTAATCCAAAACCACCCCTCATTTTAGCAGCTTGTAACAGTTTGAGTTTTATCCTTGCCTTCTTTCCCTGCCAAACATATTTCAAAACCATTTTATTTAAGTCTGCAAAATATTCTTTACCCAGCTTTACAGGAATTGTCTGAAAAAGATACAAGATTCTAGGTAAAATATTCATCTTAATAGTTGCAATTCTACCAATCAAAGATTTCCCCATTTCACCAAATCCTGTCCTATCTGTTGCTTGAGCTTATTATACTTATTTTCTTTAAGAGAACTATATCTTGCTGTTAATTGAATCCCCAAGTATTTTACCTTATTTGTGACCTGCATCTTAGAGATCTCCCTCAGTTCTTCTTTTTGTTTTTTTAACATATTTTTAGTCATTATCTTCATCTTTCTCTTTATTAATTTTCAAACCAGCAACCTCCCCAAATTCGCCTATTTTTTCTATCAATTTATTTATTGATGTTAATGGTTCTTCAACAATAAAAACCAGGTCATCAGCAAAAGCTTGTAATTTATATTCTTCCTTTCTAATTTTCATTCCTTTTATCTCTTTTTCTTCTCTAACCTTTCTATTCAACACTTCCAATGTCAATATAAATAACAATGGGGATAAGGGATATCCTTGTTGAGTACCTTTTTCTATTTCAATAGCATCAATCAATTCTCCATTAATCATTACCTTTGCCGTCTGTTTCGTATATATAGCTTCAATTGCCTGAATAAATTTCCTTCCAAAGCCCATCTCTTCCATTTGTAACATCATAAATCGGCAGTTCACATTATCAAATGCTTTTTGTGTGTCTAAAAATACCAAGGCCATTTGTTTTTCAGGGTGCGCTTCAGTGGTGGGATTCAAGTAATTTAACAACCGGTTCTCTGCCCTAATGATTTCTTCCAACAACTAGTTTTCCAAACTGCTCAGAAAGTTAACAACCGGTTCTCCCGAATTGGTGCAAACTGGTTGAATCCCACCACTGGTGCGCTTCATAATATTCTAGGGTATTCCAAATTATTCTTATATTGTCTCTGATTTGTCTTTTTGGAAGAAATCCATTTTGATCTGGATGAATAAAGTTATTCAAGTATCTCGTAAGTCTTTCTGCCAGTATTGAAGCAAAGATTTTATAATCTGAATTTAGCAGGGATATAGGCCTATAGTTTTTAACTTGCTGTGGGTCTGTGTCTTCTTTATGAATCAGTGTGATATAAGCCTCAGTCCATGATTGGGGTATTGTTTTATTAATCATTACTTCATTCATAACGTCCAAAAATGGGAGGCATAAGGATTCTTGTAATGTCTTATAATATTCAACAGGCAAACCATCTGGTCCTGGTGTCTTTCAATTTTTTGTTTCTTAATTGCTTCTGTTAGTTCCATCATTGTTATATGCCCATTTAGCATTTCTTCAATGTCCTTGGGGATCAAAGGTAGTTTTGCGTTCTGTAGGTATTTTTTAACTTTCCCTTCTTCAACCTGCTCTCTTTTATAAAGTTGCTTATGGTATTCTTGTATTATTTTCCCATCTCTTTATTTCCAAATTTACTTTTTTTTTTTATTATTCCCTTTCTTTTTTCAATTTATATGCTAGCCACCTTCCTGGTTTATTTGCATTTTCAAAATAATTCTGTTTAGCACTTCTTATTTTTTGGGCTAGCTCTTCCTTCTCCAGTAACTCCATTTTATGTTTTAGCATATCCATTTTCATTTTTACATCTTTCTTTCGGGGTGGCACATATTCAACCAAGATGGGGATTGCTCCTCTCTGGGCACAACCAGGCTTCCCTGAGACATGTCAGAAAATATCATGGGTGAAACCAGCCTTGTTATGCATCATCCAAAACAATAGCCAGAATTCAGCATCACAAAACTTCTTGTAGTCAGGCACTGAGATAAGATCTGAAAAATGGGAATAGATTTTTTTTTAAAAAAGACCAGATGTCCCCAAGGATATTCCCATCCTCTCTGTATCACCATCAGGTGGCTTGCTGCCCCCTCTAACTCAATCTCCCAGTTCTCCCTTCTATGTCAAGGTGTACATCTCAATTTACTTTCTCTCCAAACAAGAATCTTTCTGACAACTGACTATGATAAACTAGGAACACAGGGATGCCCAACCACCTCTTTCAAGAACTTGGCAGTCTTGGGAGGGGGATCACACATAGCCTCAGAGATGTGAAGACCAAAGAGCTCCACTACCATGGAATACATCCACACAACTAGAAGAAGGGAATTCATGTGGTCATCCAGCAGCCTGTGGAGCTGGCAGCAGAGTTGACAGTGAGGAGGCTGGGGAGGAAAATGGGCCAGTCCTGGAATCAGGGGAAGGCCCAGATGAGGGCTCTGTGTCAGAGGCAGATATGGGGCCAGGGACATCTGGGAATGATGAGCGGACTCCGGAGCCTCCAGAGTCCGTAGAGAGGCAGAGGAACAGGAGGAACCTGTTCCTAGTGCATGCATGTAAAGAGCTGCCAGAAGGCAAAAGCAGCTAAAGCAAAAAGGACGACTCGGGAGTAAGGCCAGGAGATGATTGGCCCCTCAAAGAAGCCTTAAAACAGCAGCAACAGCTCTTGGGATCTTTGTAGGAAAGCAACATTGCTACATTTGTTTCTTGTCAGCATGTCTTGCTTCTGAACTTTTGCCAAGAAAAGCCTTTGGCAGTGTGCCAAAGAAGACAAAAGTTGGTGATAAGGCCAAAGGACTGTTTATGAAGAATTTGTTTTGGACTTAATTTAACTAAGCTGAGAATGAAGTAATTCTCAGCTGTTCCAATAAAATATGTTTGTTTAGGACTGATTGTGTCTGGTAATAACCATTTGAACCTAGGTCACAACAATTGGTGTCAAGGGGAAAAAAGATCTATTATCCCTATATCTTTCTTCATATTTATACAATGATATAATCCAAAAATATTCAGTGTCCTCAACCTTGAGTGGCACCAAACTCCATGTTTCTGGGTGACCTTAATCAGCTGTCTCTGGAGAAAAGAGTCATTTTTTAGACATATCCTGACAGGACAGATCATAATTACCATGGAATTCTGCCAGGGGTATACTGTATCTGTAATTTTTCACTAACATGCTGTATATCAGGAATAAATTCAGAATCCCCAGAGGAAAAGTAGATTCTCACTGTAATTATCACCATACTGCTCTTTGAGATGTCTCCTTCTACTTCTCTAGTGACTGCCTTTGATGTAATCATCAGACTGAAGCAGTGTGGAGGGCATCAGAAAAGGATAAATGCTTTCGGTCGCACTTTGTGTTATGTGAATTTTAGGACAGGCAGGGGCTATGCTGTTAAATGTACCTTTCTCTCCTTTCCAGGTGAAGCCTGGTTTGTCTCTTAATTCTTTAGGGCTGTTAATTCTTCAACTCTTTTTGTTCTTGTTTAGAAACAGGAAGGGAATTGATTCAGCCCCATGAATTATGAACCTCCTACTTCTGCTTCTGATGCTACTGCTGCCCCAGCCAATCTCTGGAAAGCTTAGAATGAAATGTCCACTGACTCTGGAACACCAGGATGGAGAAAAACCATGGAGCTATTACAGACCAGGAGACCATCTCATTGCTGTTATCACCAGTGGAACAAAAATATCTCCCATTATGTTCCCTTTCAATGCAGCTCCTTCTAGTCAGTCTAACTCATAAGTCATTCAGGATAATGGAGTTGCATTCCCTCCATTTATAATTCTAACACCTCATTTTTTTTCTCCTTATTCCACTTATTCCAGATGGATATGGCAGCACCTCTCCTGTCTAATTCCCTTAATAATTTTGATTTCCATGCTTTCTTTGTCTTATTTTGAGGAACAGATTCAAATCCAAAGATGGAACAGAAAAATAATATAAAACAAGTCCAGATTATTTTCCTCTGCCTGTTCAATCTTGAATTCATGACTTGAATACTGATTTTTGTTTAAATTAGTGATTCTTGTAGTTTTCCCCTTCCCAGCTTATTTCAAATACAACTACTCATTGATATTTACTTCCAGATCCTTATAGAAATACAGGATAACTTATTTTTAGAATTGGTTTCTGGGTCACTTTTGAAGCATCCTCTTCCTTTTATGGCAGTTCTACTGTAATTATTCAATTATTTTGAATCCTGATTATTGGGCAGATGAAAATTAGTACTGCCCCAAAGAATAGTGTATTTCCGATTCTTATCCCATGTGGAGGACTGTATCAATTCCATCTTCCCAATGTTCGTTAAAATTGAATGGAGATGGGTGAGTATCATTTGTCTCTGGGTTTGGAGTCAGTAATGGCTTAAGACTCTGTAGGCTTCAAAAGAGAAAGTGGTTTAGATTGAAAAGAAGTATATTGCTGGTTCTGTTGATGATAATGACATGATCATATTTACAGCTGTTTGTTCATTTTTACAAGAGTTTATCTAATGCTCATTGAAAAATGCTATGCTTTATTTTGATTAGTCAAGCAAAAATATATCAAAAATATAAAATATATTTTGCTATTCATGATGATGGTAATGGTGATGATAAAAATGAACATTCTTTTACAGTAGCATATCTTCTGATCGGTCCAAAATCCTACGTTTTATTTTCGCTATTCAAGTGATCAATAAGAATTCCCAGCTCCTGCAAAATCTCACACTTGGCTACGACATCCATGACAACTATCTGAACACAATTGGCACTTCAGATGCCTTGCTGGACATGCTCTCCACTGGAGAAGCCAATGTTCCCAACTACAGCTGTGGAAGGAAGGACCACCTTTTGGCTCTTGTTGATGCAGCTGTCAGGGACATCTCCATCCAGATGTCAACATTAGCAGACACCTACAAAGTCCCACAGGTTTGTGTGTGTGCCTTTCTATCTAGTAAAAAGAGTGAATCGGTAGGATGGGTAAGCAATAAATTCTACCATATCCACTCTAGGGCATTCAAGAGTTGCTTTCCTCTGTGGCCAGTGTAGGTATATTGTCTAGTGATGGATGGGATTGATACTGGGGAGGGGAAAAGCAGCAAAGCAGCCCTATCATCTCATGACACCATCCCCGTTATTTTGGGGGCTTCTACTGCACACCTGTGAAAATAAGGAGAAGGTCAAAATCCTTATATTAAAACAACATATAACCTTTGTGGACAGAATTTAAAAATCTGACGTAAAATATGGCTCTTTATTTGAACAAAACAATTCAGTTGAATTTGCAAATGTGCGTCTGATTTCAGAAAAAAAGGGAGTGAGCAAGAAATATCATTTGCATTCTTTATTCTGATTTTTTTTTTAATTACTTCCTTTCTTTTCTTGTATTTTTTATCTGGTCTTGCTAATATTCTGTCTGTAATATTAGATAATCAGGAATACAATATTCTAATACCTTGATGAGGAAAAAGTTGGATTTATTGAAAGAATGATGGCATTGTTCATTGCTTTTTCAGATCACTTATAACATTGTTTCAGCGGCTCTGAGTGATAAAAGTCAATTCTCATTTTTTTACCGGATGCTCCCCAAAGAAGGGATCCACTACCCAGGAATTGTCAAACTGCTCCTCCATTTCAGATGGACCTTGATTGGTCTCTTTGCTTCAGACACAGAGAAGGGAGAGAATTCCATGAGGGCTTTGAGTCCTATGCTGGTCAGGAATGGAATTTGTGCTGTTATATCAGAACAAATTTCACCAGCTGGACATACAGCTCCCCTCAGGGTTGCCATTTCCAAGTGGAGACAAGTCAATGTCTTTGTTCACATCGTAGAATTTTTTGCTGTTTGGGACAGAATTCATCTTTTCCATTCAACACTTAAAAGTTTGCCAGAACCCATTGAAGAGAAAATCTGGATAATTGCAGTCCTTGGGGAAAGGGAAATAAAAAGACACATATTTCTGAAATATATCCATAGTGTTTGGATCTACATTTTCCAGATGAAAAAAAGGCCAAAGGACAGTTCCTTTGAACCAGATCTCTTTGTGCAACCACAGTTCGGAGATCAATCTTTTCTCTGTTCTTTTTCAGAAGACATAATTTCTGTCAAAGGCCGGAGAAGATGCACTCAGAAATCTCCACTGAAGACCAAAGTGGAAAGAAATAAGATCTGGAACCAATATAACTCCTATATTTACTCTTTGATGAATACTCTGGCCCATGCCTTGAATGCTGCGTATTCCTCCATATCCAAGAGGAGAAGAAAAGAGGGAGAAGAGAGGCTGGGGACTCAAAGGCTGCAGCCATGGCAGGTATGGGGTCCTGACAAAGATCCATCAAAGTTACTTTCTTTGGATAAGGAATACAAAGGAGAAAAGGAAACTATCTCAACCTTTTTGTGCTTCAAAAGGCCAACAACTTTGGTCCATCTAATCACTTGTGGATAATTTTCCAAAGAGCGGTTACCATGACATTTATATTTTGATCTTAAACAGTTAATTTTATAAAATATGTATGCATTTGAAGTAAATTCCTATCTTTATGAATTTGTAATTAGCATTTTAGAATTGTATGTTCATACATTTGAAGGAGACCCTAGCACCGTTATGGCGAACCTATGGCACGCGTGTCAGAGGTGGCACTCAGAGTCCTCTCTGTGGGCATGCACACTGTTGGCAGTTGCTCTTCGGGTTTCTGGCGCACAGCTAGTCTTCGTGCATGCCAGAAACCCCAATACCATCTGGCCAGTGCACATGTGCTTGGTGGAAACCCCAAAACCAGGTGACCGCCGCTTGTGTATGCCGGCCAGCTGGTCTTCGGGTTTCTAGAGCTGTGGCGCATGCTCTGATTTGGGCACTTGGTGCCAAAAAGGTTCACCATCACTGATACAGCATAACCCTTTCTGTCTGCAGGAATCCCAGTTAAATCTTCTCTAAGTGATGGCTGTTTTGCATTAAAACAATCAGTGAAGGGGAAACTTCTCTGGTTCACGGGATCAGCTGTAAAATTGTTCCTCCTTTTAGGATGGTTTTCATTCAGCCAGAATCTCTCCTTGTTTTCAAGGGCTTCATCAATTATCTTTTCATTTGTTTGTTCAATTTATTTGTGATCCAGTCTAGAATGCTCCCTATACCCTACCAATTTCATCAATTATTTATTTTATCAATATTTATATGATAGACAAATTTTGCTGAACCTTTCTTTTCCCCTTTTGAGGACAGTGATAACACTCGTTGTCCCAACTCAAGTGAGATAACTGTAGCAGAAAGACTTTTAACATTCCTGGATATTTCTCTTCTAGTTCCATCCCTTTCTGAAGAAGAACGAGTTTTGCAATCTTTCCCAACTGAAACTGTACTTGGACCAAAATGGGGATGTGACAGCAGATTTGAACATTGTAAGCTTGATAGTTCTGTCCAGGGAGGATCCCGTTATAAAGCAAGTGGGGAGTTTTGAAAGACAGAGACTTATTATCAATCCAGATGCTCTTTCACAGCTAAAGTTGCTCAATAAGGTGGGTGAAACATTGGTGTCTTTTCTCTGTTTTCCAAAGCCTTGAGAGACTTTTCAAGTGGCTAAGCCTATGCACCAATACAGTGAGAATTGAATGTGGGGAATAGATCCCTTACAATTTTTTTTAAAGGCTTGGGACGCTTCAGTACAATTGGCAAGGTATCTTTCGGATGCTGTAATATAGAACAGTGTTTCAAATTGATTCAGCCGTGTCCTATGTGGGCTGCTAGGTGATAATTCTTTAAGATGTATAGCTATTTTAAAAAAAAAAGTTTTATTAAAAAAAATTCTTTCATCATACATATTTTATGAACAGAGTTCACATTTTATACATAATCAAAATCATCCTTATAATACTTCTTAATCTTCCTATTTTTTCCAATATTTATCTCTTTTGTGTAATCCTTTATCCCAAATTTATCATTTTTCTCCATATCTTATTATTTCAACTTCTGCCAAATTAATTCCTCCCCCCTATTATTTTTTATCGTTTTCAATTTTATATTCAAATAACATCACTTTGCGCCTTATATTTCTTCTCAATGACAATTGCTCCAGTTCTTTGCCATCTTTCTTCATTTCCAGAAGAGTCTCTCTAATTCCTTTTTCTCATTCATTAACAATAATACAGTCATCTTAATTTACTTGATTATCAAAATGAGCTGAGGTGGCGCAGTGGTTAGAGTGCAGTATTGCAGCTACTACAGCTGACTGCTAGTTCAGCAAATCAGCGGATCAAATCTCACCGGCTCAAGGTTGACTCAGCCTTCCATCCTTCCGAGGTGGGTAAAATGAAGACCCAGATTGTTGGGGGCAATATGCTATTTAGTATACTGTCTTTGTTGTAAGCCGCGCAGAGTCCTCGGAGAGTGGGCGGCATAGAAATATGAATAATAATAATAATAATAATAATAATAATAATAATAATAATAATAATAATAATAATAATAATAATATTAAATTACCTATTTCCCCCTTTCCATCTGCTGTGGTTTATCACCAACATATTCTATTTTTTCTTCTTTGCAAAAAGAAACACTTTCATGTTTTGAACATTATTATTTTCTATACAATTAGCATTTTAAATATTCATTTTAATTACATTGTTATCAAAATTAATAGTATTGTCCAATTACTTATTTTCCCCCTTCTATCTATTAGGATTTAATGTAAACAAATTCTATTCAGATTAACAGAGTTGGAAGGGATCCAACCCACTGCCCAAGCAAGATACCCTACATCTGCCCTTACCTAGGATCAAACTCACAACCTCCTGATTGTGAGGCAAGAGCTCCACCTCTAGGCCACAGCAGCTGGGCTTCATTCATCTTTGTCATATAATCACTTATAATCATTTTCCACCCTATATTATTTTTTCAACTTCTGCCATGTTATTCTCACATATTGCTTTATCAAGTCATTAATGCTTTCATCTAGCTAACATCACAGTATATCCTATACTTCTTCTCTCTTGCCACTACTATAACAATTAAAATTTCATTCTAAGTTAAAAAGCTTTAAAAAACACCATTATTATTATATTGTCTACTTTCCCATTCCCATTTATTAATCTATTTTGTGTATATTTCCTAATGTTTACTTCATCATCTCATCTTTACCCATCATCTCGAAACCTTTTTAACATCCCCCTTTCTAATAGTTTTTTGCACGACCCTTTATCTCGCTCTAATTTCTCAGTTCTCTCTTTTTTTCTTTTTATATATGTTACATTTCTTCTGCTGGCTCCTTTTATCTTTTTCTTCTTGTTGTTGTTGTGTTGTTTGAACTGTTTCCCCCTTTTCCCTTTTGTCTGTTTCTGTTTTAGGGGGGATTTTTCCCCTTTCTGATTTCTATTTTTTAATATTTGCTCTTCAACATTATTAATTTCTTGCTTCTCATTTAAATTTTTCTCTTACAACTCCTCTTCCTTTTCTTTTCTGTATTTTTAAATGAATTTTCCATTTCTTTTTTGCCTATTAAAGATTCACGCATGCTTTTAAGCATCAAAAGTAACTCTTCATACATCTGCAACTCCATTTTTTAACAATTTAATACCTCCCCAATTATTTCTCTATGAACTTAACCAGAATTTAAGGACTATATAGTTTTCTTGTATCTCCACTTCTTTGCTTCTTTCCTTCTTTGTGTGAAGTTTCCAAAAGATGCCCTAATTAATTTATTTATTAATTATTAGGAGCACCATTTTGGCAATATTCGGACGCAGTTAGAACTAATCCCATGTAGATTTACATTCCCCTATGACCCTGTCTCTCCCCTCCTCTCTGGCCATGTCATAAATCACATTCTCCAATTAACCACTTTGGCTGGCTGTGAAATCCAACAACCTCCTTCTGATTGCGGTACGGAAGCATGTACTGTATGGAATGTATCTTCAGTTAGGGAAATCAATCAGCTCTATCAGTTCTCCCTCCCTCCTGCTCATGGCAACTTGAAAGCTTTGCAGATTGACACTTTGATTATTCCTTTTATTCTTTAAAATTAAAATGTTATTCTCAATTATTCATTATTATTCAAATTCAGCAACAGTCAAATCCCATTATGAAGCTGTCTTCCAGAAGAGAGGGAAATAAACAGCCACCCAGATGTAAAACACAGTCACTCCTTAAACGTTCTCACTTAGTCAAAATTTAAAGTCTATGTAATTTTCTGATATCTCCTTTTCTTCTTTTCTTCTTAAAATAGTCCTTTGTTCTTCAAACAGCTGCTTCCTGTTTTGTCTATTTGAATACAGTATCACAGTACTTTTTCTTTTCTCCAGCAGATGGCACTCTCAGTTTCTACACGTTGCAAAATAGTCTTTTAAATCCAATTGTTTATCAAAATATTCAGTAATTTTTCAAAACTTCTTATAATTTGTTATCTTTCTTCTGAACATTGTTTATTCCCTTTTAAAAATATTTTGCTTTTTCCCAATTTTCCAAATCCAAGCCTTTCTCTTAGATTCTTTGTGTTATAGTCCATGCTTTCTCTTTTTTCTGTATTTGTGTTTTTTCTCCCCAAGTGCCAGATAGCCACTAATCCAAATTCAGGGGTTCATTTAAGACTTCAATTCCCGTTTTTCTTAGCTGAAATTGGCAGTTATCTCACCCAATTCTGGCTTCCATCAAAATGCCACTCCTGCTCAATACTTCGGTCCGGTTGTCCCAGTTTCAACGCGGCCACCATAAAATGGCCGCTGTCCCCGCTGCTGCTTCGGGAGAGCTGTTCCTGTTCCAGCAAGGAAATTGCCAATTCCTCGCGGTCCATGAAACGCTTCTCCTTTCTTCACCATCCCTACAAGATGGCTATGGCTCGAAAGCCTCCTGCCAGCAGTTCGTACGGCTGGATTTTGCGTGGCTTATCAGAGCCTGCTATTTTCCAGTTCGTTCCTGCTGTGACCTCAACCGGCTGGACATATGGATATTTTGTGTCCCTATTTTGGAACAACACTGTTCCCAAACTATCAACTAGAAATACAAAACAAAACCATTTTTAATTCCCAGTCTTCATTAATTAAGATGTATAAAGAGCTGAAAGATTCTATTTTCACCAATGAATTAATCAGCTAACATTTATTTATCTGGAAGTATCAGTTTTAAATTGGCCATACAGCAAATTAAAGGTGCATATAACATAGATGTGAAATTGGGCTGTAAAATAATTGATCTATGAATCACGCCACCAATGAACTCCTGTATCTGTATAAAACAGATCTGTATCTGTATAAAACAGATATACAGATTATGTGTATCTATTGGGGATTTAGGTGCTGATAGCATCAACCTGTCTTGTTTCCTTGCCTAAGATTAGCCCAGGTTCCCAGTGAAGTGAAAGAGGCAAGGATAACTCTAATCAAGACTGGACATGTTTCCTGTTGAAACCATTGGGAAATATGCTTTGGCATTCAGGTTTAGCTTGTCATGGCTGGGCAAGTTTATATTCTTAAGTAGATCATACTGGTCAGAATTTTCCATACTTGTCTTTTATGCCTTGGGGATAGAAGAATAGGCCTTCTGCTCCTAGGGAGAAGGTCCAAGGCTTTCCATTCACAAGAAATCATAATGACTGTTCTGATGTTACCTGACGCAGAAAACTGAAGCACTGAAACAAGGATTGATCCAATTTCTACCATATATGGGGGATTTCTACCATATGTGGTGGGAATGGCCAAAGGCAAAAAAATAGTGGAATTTAATAAAGAATTGGCTTGAAGAAATTTCATTAATAAAATAGAAGTTAAGCTGGAATTTTTCCTTTTGGGAATGACAGAGGGTAAATATAAGAAAGATATAAATTATCTATTACTGTATATACTCACAGCTGCACGGATAGCCTTTGCTCAGAAGTGGAAAGAGAAAGATACCCCAACTGAAGAGGAAATAATATTAAAAAATTTTCACTGCACAGAAATGAATAGACTTACCTTGGAACTCCAGGATAAATGTGAAACACAGTACTATATAATCTGGAAAAAAAATTAGGAAAGTCTAGATAAAAGGAAGATAGCCGAGACAAAGCTGTAGTGTTAGATGAGAAATATATACGATATGTCAGATAAATATGAATGTAAATTGCATAGATAGGTACAGGTATAGATTAATAGACAAGTATGTATAATTGTATAGAAATATGATATAGATTATTAGTATGATGTTATGTATAAATAACATATAAGGTTAAAGAATTATAATATTAACATTAATATAATTTGTATTAGTTTAAAGTGTTGGAAGATATTTAGAACCAGTGATGTCATATCTATGTCTGATGTTTTTAATTTTGAATGATTAATAAAAAACTTTTTTAAAAAAAGGATTGACCTGAAGAAAAGCCCTTCCTCATTTTGAAAGAAATGAGGGACAATTGGGGGGGGGAGTTATTTGGCCTTTAGGTTAAAAACCTTTTTCTGAAAACCTTGCTTGACCCTGTCACATGTCACATGTGATACAGCAAAAAATGCCTGATTATTGAGGGTCATGTTCTCATGCAGAATTGGGCTTCACATTCTGTCACCATCAGTTCACCCAGCACCGGAAATGTGAGTGTGCGCTCCACATGCGTGAGACATCAAACAACATGGTAATTCACTCACGTGCGACGTCCACGCATTCGTGCAACATCAAAACGACAGCGATATAGGACAGGATTGCGCCTGGGTGGGTGGGTGGACCCACCCACAGATCGCTATTACCGGTTCACCCAAACCAGTCCGAACCGGCTGAATACCAGCTCTATTCTCATGACTAACCTCCATTTCATCTCACTCTAGTTTTAGAAACTAGGCAGTCAGTTTTAGCCTTGGTTCACCATCATGGTGGCCATATAAAATTAGCAAATAAACATACAAATAAACAAAGAACATGTTCATGTCTATCTCCATTTTTCATTAAGGGTTAGTTCTAACATATTTTGTTTGGCATTCCTGGTTTTCCTGTTTAGTCTTTGCCTCGGTCCAAATGTGTGGAAAATTGTCATCCTGGATTTTTTAAGCAAGCTCGAAAAGGAGAACCAGTTTGCTGCTATGACTGTATTCCTTGTCCAGAAGGGACCATCTCCACTCAGGAAGGTGAGTGACGCCAAAGAAAAGGCTACTAGATTCATCCAGAGCATTTTGATCAATGTGCATTTTAAAAGAGACATCTAAGGTTAACAATTTTGTGGTTCTCAATTTTCAAGGTGCCCTATTTCTTCCCTAAGGGGAAGAATAAGAAAAAGATTTGGAGGGACAAGGTAGGAAGAGATAGAAGAACATGGTGGATTCTGCAAGATTATTTGCATCCGAGGACATTTCTCTTTGCTTGCCAGTTTGGAGCTGTCCTCCCATCTTTACTGCTCTTAGGGACATCTGCATTCTTTGAAATTGAGAAATGGTTTCAGATCAATGACTTTTGCTCACCCAAACCCAGTTTGTATTACAGGCCAAAAGATATATAAATCAATCAATTAATTAATCAGTCAACCTTTATTAAGGTCATGTAACCAGAAAAGCAGAAAGATCTAATTCAGATAACCATGGAGAGACGAGGGAAATACACACAGAAGACTTGCCATAAACGATGTGGAAGAAAGGACATAAATTACATTTACCATTATTAGGGGTAAAATCTGCCTCTTTTATTTTTAGTGCTTTATTTTTCCATATTATGGATTAAGAGGTAAAACCCAAATATTGTTTATAGCCCAGTTTAGCATTCTCAGATTTAGCATAACCATGGTTTCCTTGTTTTCCTTGGTTGGACTGCTCCTGTGACTTACCTTGAATATTGTACATAAATCAATCGATCTATCAATCAATCAATCAATCTTTATCAAGGTCATGGAACCACATAAGCAGGAAGAAGTAATTCAGGGGACCACAGAGGGAGAGGATTTGGGTTCAAGGGACAAGAGAAATATATACAAAAGACTCACCATAAAAGACTTGGAGCAGTTTTATGTGAAAGAAGGGATGTAAATTAAATTTACCATTAGTAGGGGTAAAATTTGCCTCTTTTATTTTTACTGCTTTAATTTTCCATATTACGGATTAAGAGGTAAAACACAAATATGGTTTATAGGCCAGTTCAACATTCCCAGATTCAGCATTGCCACCATCATGGCTTCCTTGGTTGGAGTGTGACTGAATCTTCCCTCTTCGTCTTATCTTTCCAATTTCCTTGGATATTAAATAATGAAATACAACAGCAACAAAAAAAGGGATATAGCTGTGGTTCTAATAAGGACTATTAACTATTGGTATTAAAAGGAAACCAATCTAAACAGAAATCAGGGAAAAAAGAGAACCAACTAAGCTATTGTATTTATTTCATACGGTGTAGCAGAATACAGCATTGATACATAAAGTTATCAGAAACAGCATATAAAATGTGCATCAAAATATAAAACAGCAGAACAGTAAGTTATTTTAAAAATGCATATTAGGAATGATGGGTACAATTATGAATGAAATTAAATTATATATGAGCAGTTACTAGAGTGGCTAAGCCTATCGCTGGATATCTGGACCATTTAGCCATTGGGCAGCAATGCCCTTCAGATGATATATTTCATGCAGGGATCCAGAGAACCTTCTGAAGGGGCATTCCCTCATAGGTAAAGGCAGAAGATGGGACAAATAAAGGGAACTCACCATGTTACGCGGCACTAGGGATTTGAACGGCTGAACTGCCAACCTTTCGATCGACAAGCCACTGAGCCACCGCATCCCGATTCCAACATAACATGATATAAAGTTTTTGGGATGATCCCACAGTCACAGTTAGTATTGTCAACCTGCCCCTGTTGTTTTTTTTCAAAATTGGCACCTGCCATGGTTGGTTGGTATCATCTGCCATCCAAAGAAGATCTTTCTTGAAAGGTGAAAAGAGATATAAAAGAAATATTTCTTTTTGTTTTCTCAGATACTGAAAAATGCACCAAGTGCCCAGATGATCAATATCCAAATGAGAGCAGAGTCCAATGTATCCCAAAAAGAATAACCTTCCTCTCCTATGAAGAACCTCTGGGCATCATCCTGGTGTCCATTGCCCTACTCTTGTTCCTATCCACAGGATTCATTTTAATCATATTCATTAAATACCTAGAAACTCCCATTGTCAAAGCCAACAACCGGGACCTCTCCTACATACTCCTGGTCTCCCTCTTGCTTTGCTTCTTGTCCTCCTTTTTCTTCATTGGACAGCCAAGGAAAGCCACCTGTCTTCTTCGACAAACTGTGTTCAGCATTGTCTTCTCAATAGCTGTGTCATCTGTGTTGGCCAAGACAATCACGGTGGTGCTGGCATTCTTAGCCTCAAAACCAGGGAACAAAGTGAGAAGATGGTTGGGGAAGGGCTTGGCCAATTCCATCATCCTTTCTGGTTCTGCTGGCCAAATTTTCATCTGTTCCTTATGGCTGGGAATTTCTCCCCCATTCCCTGACTCTGACCTCCACTCCCAGCATGGAGCGATCATCCTTCAATGCAATGAAGGCTCTGTCACCATGTTTTATGTTGTCCTTGGCTATATGTGTTTCCTAGCTGCCATTTGCTTCACTGTAGCTTTCCTGGCTAGGAATCTGCCTGGGGCCTTCAATGAAGCCAAGCTGATCACCTTCAGCATGCTGGTCTTCTGCAGTGTTTGGATCTCCTTCGTGCCCACCTATCTGAGCACCAAAGGAAAGTCCATGGTGATTGTTCAGGTCTTCTCCATCTTGGCCTCCAGTGCTGGACTGCTGGGTTGCATCTTCTTCCCAAAGTGCTTCATTATTATCCTGAGGCCAGATCTAAACACTAAGGAACATCTCATGATAAAAGTAGAGAAATGACAGTGAAATTGTTTCTTAGGCTTATAATATTTAATTTTTTCATTGTAGTTATTGGTGTTTTGTATTCTTCCTTTGAATCAATGTGACAATTAAGACTATTTAAAACTGAAGGAAATAAAGATATGAAGAGTATAATGTTAATGACATTAAATTCCAACATTATCATCAATTAGTAAAATAAACCAATTAGTAATAGAATTTGTCATACATCCAGGAATGAACAAGCTCAGAAATAAGACTCTCCTTCCAACAGGATTTTATGTGCTTTCCAGATTTGTGCAAATGCAATTCTAGTCGCTGTTATTATATGAATAATCAAATAGGTATCTTCTTTACTATAATTCTCTGGTAAAATTCCCAATAAGAATATCTCTGCTTTTAACTCTATATGTTGCTGCAACATTCCCTCTAACCATGTTTGTATTTTCAGCCAATATTGTTTTGCTTCTTTACACAACCACCACATATGATAATATGATCCCAGCAACTGGTGACATTTCCAACACTTAGCTCATTTATCTATAAACATCTTAACTAATCTTTCTGGTGGCATATACCATCTATAAAACATTTTATATTGGTTTTCTTTATAGGCTGTTGCCATTGCTAATTTATCATTCCCAAAGTTGTTGCCATTTATCCAATTCTATGGTGTATCCAAAATTCTTTGTCCATGCTATCATTGTTTCTTTTACTTCTTCGTCTTCTAGTCTAATACACAATAAATAATTATAGAGTTTCTTAATCATTTTCTCATCTGTTCCTGTCAATATTTCTTCCAGTTCGGATATCCCTAAGTTAAAGTCATATTGTCTATGATCTGCTTCATATCTTGATTGTATTTGCAATCTTCTATACCAATCTCTCTCGATCCCTTGACTCTCTAATTCTTGTTTTTGTTTCAGCTCTCTCCGATCTGTCAGAATGTCTTTATATCTCACAATATTCCCCATGTACACAATATTTGGGTATGTCACTGCTTCTATTGTAGAAAGCCACATTAGAATATTTAAATAATGTTTTTCTTTTGCTCTCTCCCACACTGATAACAAACCATTTCTTACATAATATCTTTGGAAATATCCATGTATCCTTTGTTTCCCGTACCATAAAAAGGCATGCCAACCCAATTGTAAATCATGACCCTCCAATATCAATAATCTTGTATTCCTTAATAACATCCATTCTCTAATCCATGTTAACGCTGCTGCTTGATAATACAATTCCCAATTCGGAAGGCCAAACCCACCTCTAATTCTTGCATCTTGTAGCATTTTGATATTAATCCTTGCTCTCTTTCTTTGCCACACATATTTCCACGTTATTTTCTTCAACTCTTCAAAAACATGAGCCTTGGTAGTACAGTGGTCTAAAGCACCCTGTTATTAAAACCAGCTGCCTGCAATTACTGCAGGTTCGAATCTCGCCAGGCTCAAGGTTGACTCAGCCTTCCATCCTTTCTAAGGTAGGTAAATTGAGGACCCAGTTTGTGGGGGCAATAAGCTGACTTTGTATAAATATACAAAAGTATGAAGGCTATTGCTTAGCGCATTGTAAGCCGCCCTGAGTCTCCAGAGAAGGGCGGCATATAAATCAAATTTATATATATATCCCTCTTCACCCAAGTACCAATCAAAGAAGCCTTGACAGTTATCCAAAACAAATATAACCCCCCCAAGCACATCTTAGATCTGACCAACCACTGCCTATCCAACACATACTTCATCTATAATGGACAGAAATACAAACAAATAGAAGGAGCACCCATGGGATCACCCCTCTCACCTGTCTTTGCCAACCTCTATATGGAATACTTTGAAACCCAAGCTCTAGAAAAATCTGATCACAAACCCAAACTCTGGCTCAGATATGTAGATGACACCTTCATAATCTGGCCACATGGGAAAGAAAAACTGGACAACTTCCTCACACACCTCAACAGCCTACACCCCAAAATACAGTTCACCATGGAAACAGAAGCGAACAACCAACTTTCCTTCTTGGATGTCTTAGTCTACAGAAAATCCAATGGCTCCCTAGGACACACTATCTACCAGAAGAAAACACACACAAACCGCTATCTGCACGCACTCTCACACCACCACCCTGCCCAGATCAACTCTGTAGCCAAGACACTCATTTCCAGAACAAAACGCTTAGCTGACGAACAACACCTAAAAACCGAACTACACACTCTCACTAACGTACTAACATCCAATGGATTCCAAAGAAATAAGATCACCAACCTAATCCAAAAAGAAACCCCCACAAAAATCCAAGACAGAGAACAAGAAAACGGCAAAGCCCTCCTCCCATACATAAAAGGCACCACAGACAGAATAAGCAAAATCCTCCACAAACATAACATCAAGACAGCATTCTGCACAAACCGAAAAATAACCAACATCCTAAGGAACCCCAAAGACAAAATTGAGTTAGAAAATCAAGGAGTATATGAAATCCCATGCACCGCCTGCCCCACCACGTACATCGGACAAACCAACAGACGAATAAGTGCACGCATAGAAGAACACAAGAACTCAGTCAGAAAAGAGGAACCAACTTCTTCCCTGGTCCAACACCTTAAAGCCACAGGACATGATATTGACTTTAAAAAGACCAGAACTATCGCCAAAACTGAACACTTTAACAACAGAATAATCAGAGAAGCCATCAAGATAGAAAAACGCCCACACAGCATGAACAAACGAGATGATATCTCCTGCCTACCATCCATTTGGAAACCCGCCCTTATTGACAAACGAGTCCCTAACACGACGAATGACACCAGACCCTCACTCACGAGAGCCACACAGGATGTCACCACCACACATCCACGCAGAAAGCAGACTCAAACCCATACTGATAATGAGCCACAACCAAGGACCAGAAGCCAGACCACAGCTGCATCATTAGCCACTTTAAACCCCTCCAATCCATACATGAAACAGACTGACACCCACCATGAAGAGCTCGCACGGCCACAAACACGAAGCCAAACAACAACAACGCAGCTCACCAGCTCAAATCCCCCTGCAACTCAGACTAAGCTGAGCACAACCAAGCCCCCACCCAAACAGAACACACCCCCAGCCAATCAGAGCACAACCAACCCCCCATCCAATCAGAGCACAGCCAAGCCCCTAACCAATCAGAACACACCTCCACCCAATCAGAACACAGCCAAGTTCCCACCCAATCAGCTCACACTCCCACTAGCAGTTAAAAGAAAGAGACAGCTGCGATCTCACATTGCTCCTGGAAGCACGAAGCCGAGAACACCAGCCTGAAGATGATGAACGTCGCCACAATTTTACGTGGGAGAAGACCCGAATAACCAAAGACCTACATATATATATACGAGAGCCACACAGGATGTCACCACCACACATCCACGCAGAAAGCAGACTCAAACCCACACTGATAATGAGCCACGACCAAGGACCAGAAGCCAGACCGCAGCTGCATCATTAGCCACTTTAAACCCCTCCAATCCATACATGAAGCAGACTGACACCCACCATGAAGAGCTCGCACGGCCACAAACACAAAGCCAAACAACAACAACGCAGCTCACCAGCTCAAATCCCCCTGCAACTCAGACTAAGCTGAGCACAACCAAGCCCCCACCCAAACAGAACACACCCCCAGCCAATCAGAGCACAACCAACCCCCATCCAATCAGAGCACAGCCAAGCCCCTAACCAATCAGAACACACCTCCACCCAATCAGAACACAGCCAAGTCCCCACCCAATCAGCTCACACCCCCACTAGCAGTTAAAAGGAAGAGACAGCTGAGATCTTACATTGCTCCTGGAAGCACGAAGCCGAGAACACCAGCCTGAAGATGACGAATGAGACTTCGTCGAAACGTCGCCAAGACACTTCCAATTCTACGTGGGAGAAGACCCGAATAACCAAAGACCTACACACACACACACACACACACACACACACATATATATATATATATATATATATATATATATATATATATATATATATATATATATATATATTCTCCAGTTTTATTGGTATAGTTTGAAATAAAAATAATATTTTTGGTAATACATTCACTTTTATTAATGCTATTACTGTGGTGCTTTCAGCTTTCTATTTTTTGTAAACTCATTGTCCACACTATAGTCATGTGAAATATAACAGCTGTTTCATGAAATCATCTGAACGTCCTTTTTTCACTTTTTTAAAGCATTTTTTTACTACCTATTTGCCCGAACTGCTGGTAAAAAAATGCTTAAAAATTAAAAAAAAAAAAAAAAAAGTTCCGACGATCGTGCGTCACTCAGCTGATCATCGGAAGTTTTCTTTTACATTTTTTATTACCGGTTTCGGCGAACCAGCCGAACTGGTACCATTTCACCCCTGGATTCTCCCCAAGTGGAGCCTTTGGGGCAAGTGGGAGCAGTGGCTGCAGGGGAGAATTTGGCTGGAGGGTCTGGAGGGGCCATGAGGGACCCTCAGGATGCATCTTCCTCAGAGTTGTAGAGAGTCGCCTACAGGGAGATGCACATTGCATGTTTATAATCACCATTCACTTATGAATGGTAATGATAAAGTGTCCAGATTAAATTTAGCTGGTAGTCTAAAAACATTTTCCAAGAGTTTATTCATGAAGATCAATGTGGCTTTTTACTTAAATGACAAAAGGGGCATTTAGGGGCCTGAGTGGCGCATAGACTAAGGCACTGTGATTAACATTCAGCTGCCTGCAATTACTGCAAGTGCTAATCTCACCAGGTTGACTCAGCCTTCCATCCTTTCTAAGGTAGGTAAATTGAGGACCCAGTTTGTGGGGGCATTAAGCTGACTTTGTATAAATATATACAAAAGTATGAAGGCTATTGCTTAACGCATTGTAAGCCGCCCTGAGTCTCCGGAGAAGAGCGGCATATAAATCAAATTAAAAAAAAAAAGACAATGTGAGAACTGTGTTGGTTGTCATAGTACTTTTACAACAACATAACAAAATATAAGCCGCATAGTTCTTCTTAGATGCAGAGAAAGCCTTTGATCATTTGCATTGGCCTTTTTTGCTTAATTTTCTGAAAGATATGAGCCTTGCTGAAAATTTTATTCCAGAAATTTAGTGTCAGAAGGCTGAACTTATGGTTAATGGTGTTCTAACTAAATCCTGTGATATCCAGAAGGGGACAAATCAAAGCTTTCCTTGGTCCCCTTTGCTGTTTCTTTTGGCTCTTGAAGTGTTGACTTCTCATGGAGGAAGGAGAGCAGAAGGGAGGTTCCGTTAGGTTAGTTGCCTAGCAACAGAACAAAGATTCCGATCAGTGACAGTTGGCTGCAGCAACGTTGGGAGGAGAGTGTCCTTACCTTCTTAAGGGTGGCCTGACCTTGGAGTACTGCATCCAGTTTTGGTTGCCAGGATGTAAAAAAGATGTTGAGGCTGAGAGGTTTGGAGGCATTTTCAAATCTCCAAGAATCATTGGATGAAGCTTGAGAATTGATACTGCAACCATCCCATGGAAAAAAAGTTGTATCAAGTTGAACCTAGGGGATAAAAATAATAAAAAAAAGAGACAGGAAAAATGTAACAATGGGGAAAGTGGCCATTTGTACACTGTAGAAACCAGGGAAAAAAAAGAGAATGACTGAAGTAGGGCAAAACAAATACAATTTCAGCAAAAGTTAATGGAATTGCTGTGAGAGGCTTAGTAGATACTGGCAATAGACCAACACTAATATGGCCTCATTTATTTAAAAAAAGGCAACATTATACCTCTTACAAAATGGTTGGGCAGACAGAGATGGTTGCAGTGGTCAAAGCCAAATACAGTAATATTGAATGGAATAGGTGGAAGTTCTTTTTAACTTGGAAGGTATTTTCCATTTACTGAAAGTTGGATTCAGAGAAAAGGATTTAAGAAGGAGTATAAGATTGTGGGAGTAGCTAAAAGGGCCCAGTCTAAGACAAAAACGAGGATGGAGTAGAAGCAGGTAGGGGAAGAACCTGGGATTCTTCCCAGTCTTCCTGATTTAATAGAAGAAAAGAGATGTTCTAGAAAGGAGAAAGCTTTATGTAAAAGAACCTGTGACAAATTGAAATGGAGAAGAAAAACATTCAAATATTACCTATCGAACAAATGTACATTTGTTTATATTAGCTAGAATAAATGTACAGACATGAGCATAATGATGTGGGAAGAATTATAATAGTTCCTTGTATTTGATAGAAGATAAGAATTATGCCCACTTTGGTTATGTGAAGGAGTCAAGGAAATTCAGATGTCCATATTTCTACATGGAAAATGGCTGAATGGATGGAATTCTTATACCTCCTTTCCTTTGCATCTCAAAAAGACTTGTTAAAGAAAATTCCATCAAAACAATCCAATCAAATAGGCACTTAAAGGACCGCAAAAGCAACTTGTCCTTTGCAACAGACTGATATTCATGTCATCCTGTCATGGTAAATGTCTAACTGCAACATCTCCCTGACCACCCAGCCCTGCGAGGGTTAACTGACCACATATCCCATAACCCCTGTAACCACTCCTTACCTCCTTGCCCCTCCTCCTGGGTATAATAGCTCCAACCACGAGGTCCACCTTCTATTCCAGATGTATACCTGAAAGAGAAAGGTACAAGGTCAGTGACCTTCAGTACCACTAAGCCTACAATAAAGATTCAGAAAAGGATTGAAATTTGTCTTTGAGTTATTGGGCTAGATCCAACATTTCACACATCCAGTGCCATATTTCATTTCAACCACCCTGAGACAAAAAAGAGATCTCGATGCAGCCTCCTAAGAGCCCATAACAAGCCATGGATGACAGCAGTCACCCTTTCTCTTTTCCCCTGGGGTCTAACTTGGGGCAAACCACAACCGGGGTGGCACATATTCTTTTTTTTTTTTTTGAAAAAAGTTTTACTTTAGGTTAAAATTAAAAAATAAAATAAAACAACAACAACAACATAAAAATATCATCCTTACAAACAATTATAAACAGCATCTCAATCGGTTGAAATCATTTCGTGCTTACAATTCTCCAGATCTCCTCATATAACAATTATTCTTTACTTAAACTGAAGATAAATATTTAAGCATTTCATATATGCTATCTCATCTCCATACTTTTTTGTCAAACCATTGATAAAATATCTCCCACATCAAATAATAGTGTTTATCTTCCTGTTCTCTTATTTCAAATGTCAATCTACTCATTTCAGCACAGTCCAACATTTTCATAATAATTTCTTCATCAGTAATTATCTTCTCCCCTTTCCAGTTTTTGGCAAATACAATTCTGGCCACTGTTAAAATGTTCACAATTAAGTATTGTAATTCTTTATTTAATGTCTCTGGTAAAGAGCCTGTAGTACAGTGGACTAAGCACTGTCATTAACAACTGCTGCTTGCAATTACTGCAAATTCGAATCTCACCAGGCTCAAGGTTGACTCAGCCTTCCATCCTTTCTAAGGTAGGTGAAATGAGGACCCAGATTGTGGGGGCAATAAGCTGACTTTGTATAAATATACAAAAGTATGAAGGCTATTGCTTAACGCATTGTAAGCCGCCCTGAGTCTCTGGAGAAGGGCGGCATATAAATTAAAAGCAAAAAAAAATTCCTAATAAAAATATTTCTGGTTTAAAGTCAATATGTCTCTTTGTCATTTTTTCTAACCACATATGTATTTTAGTCCAAAATCTCCTTGCTTCCACACATGTCCACCACATATGGTAGTACGAACCTGGAGTTTGATGACACTTCCAACATTTCTCTGATTTATTCTTAAACATCCTGGCTATTATCGTTGGGGGTAAATGCCATCTGTAAAACATCTTATACAAATTCTCTTTATATGCTGTTGACATTGTCATTTTATAATTATGTGACCACAATTTTTGCCATTTCTCTAAATCAATACTATAACCAAAATTTTTCCCCCATGCTATCATTGATTCTTTAACTTGTTCTTCTTCCAGTTTTGCTTCAAGTAAATATTCATATAACTTTTTAATTATATGGTCATCTGAACCCATTAATATCTTGTCTAAACCAGTCAAAACACTATAAATACCTTCTTGTTTAAGGTCTTCTCGATATCTGGAAAGTATTTGCATGTATGAAAATCAATCTATCTTAATTCCCTGATCTTCTAAGTTTTGTTTCAATTTAAGTTCACCCTTTTCATCCAATAATTCATTATATCTAATAATTTGCTCCCCTTCAAATACCACTGGATAAGAAAAAGCTTCAATTGTAGATACCCAGACTGGAATCTTCAAATAATGGTATTTTTTAAACTTCTCCCATGTCAAAAACAAAGCTTCATGTATCTGGTGTCTTCTAAAATACCCCTGAATTTTAGTTCCTTTATACCATAAGAAAGCATGCCATCCCATCAGCAAATCATGTCCCTCCAAATTTAATAATCTAGTGTTTTTCAATGTTACCCATTCTTTAATCCACATTAAACAAACCGCTTGATAGTATAATTCAAAATCCAGTAATCCCAAACCACCCCTCATCTTAGCATCTTGTAATAGTTTGAGTTTTATCCTTGCCTTCTTTCCCTGCCAAACATATTTCAAAACCATTTTATTTAAGTCTGCAAAATATTCTTTACCCAGCTTTACAGGAATTGTCTGAAAAAGATACAAGATTCTAGGTAAAATATTCATCTTAATAGTTGCAATTCTACCAATCAAAGATTTCCCCATTTCACCAAATCCTGTCCTATCTGTTGCTTGAGCTTATTATAATTATTTTCTTTAAGAGAACTATATCTTACTGTTAATTGAATCCCCAAGTATTTTACCTTATTTGGGACCTGCATCTTAGAGATCACCCTCAGTTCTTTTTCTTTTTTTTAACATATTTTTAGTCATTATCTTCGTCTTTCTCTTTATTAATTTTCAAACCAGCAACCTCCCTAAATTCACCTATTTTTTCTATCAATTTATTTATTGATGTTAATGGTTCTTCAACAATAAAAACCAGGTCATCAGCAAAACTTGTAATTTATATTCTTCCTTTCTAATTTTCATTCCTTTTATCTCTTTTTCTTCTTTAACCTTTCTATTCAACACTTCCAATGTCAATATAAATAACAATGGGGATAAGGGACATCCTTGTCAAGTACCTTTTTCTATTTCAATAGTATCAATCAATTCTCCATTAATCGTTACCTTTGCCGTCTGTTTTGTATATATAGCTACAATTGCCTGAATAAATTTCCTTCCAAAGCCCATCTCTTCCATTTGTAACATCATAAATCGGCAGTTCACATTATCAAATGCTTTTTGTGTGTCTAAAAATACCAAGGCCATTTGTTTTTCAGGGTGCGCTTCAGTGGTGGGATTCAAGTAATTTAACAACCGGTTCTCTGCCCTAATGATTTCTTCCAACAACTAGTTTGTCCTTGGTCGTCAATCAGTTGTGTTTTTTTTTTTTTATTATTCCCTTTCTTTTTTCAATTTATATGCTAGCCACCTTCCTGCTTTATTTGCATTTTCAAAATAATTCTGTTTAGCACTTCTTATTTTTTGGGCTAGCTCTTCTTTCTCCAGTAACTCCATTTTATGTTTTAGCATATCCATTTTCATTTTTACATCTTTCTTTCAGGGTGGCACATATTCAACCAAGATGGGGATTGCTCCTCTCTGGGCACAACCAGGCTTCCCTGAGACATGTCAGAAAATATCATGGGTGAAACCAGCCTTGTTATGCATCATCCAAAACAACAGCCAGAATTCAGCATCACAAAACTTCTTATAGTCAGGCACTGAGATAAGATCTGTAAAATGGGAATAGATTTTTTTTAAAAAATGACCAGATGTCCCCAAGGATATTCCCATCCTCTCTGTATCACCATCAGGTGGCTTGCTGCCCCCTCTAACTCAATCTCCCAGTTCTCCCTTCTATGTCAAGGTATACATCTCAATTTACTTTCTCTCCAAACAAGAATCTTTCTGACAACTGACTGAGATAAACTAGGAACACAGGGATACTCAACCACCTCTTTCAAGAACTTGGCAGTCTTGGGAGGGGGATCACACATAGCCTCAGAGATGTGAAGGCCAAAGAGCTCCACTACCATGGAATACATCCACACAACCAGAAGAAGGGAATTCATGTGGTCATCCAGCAGCCTGTGGAGCTGGCAGCGGAGTTGACAGTGAGGAGGCTGGGGAGGAAAATGGGCCAGTCCTGGAGTCAGGGGAAGGCCCAGAGGAGGGCTCTGTGTCAGAGGCAGAGATGGGGCCAGGACAATCTGGGAATGATGAGCGGACTCCGGAGCCTCCAGAGTCCGCAGAGAGGCAGAGGAACAGGAGGAGCCTGTTCCTAGTGCATGCATGCGAAGAGCTGCCAGAAGGCAAAAGCAGCTAAAGCAAAAAGGACGACTCGGGAGTAAGGCCAGGAGATGATTGGCCCCTCAAAGAAGCCTTAAAACAGCAGCAACAGCTCTTGGGATCTTTGTAGGAAAGCAACATTGCTACATTTGTTTCTTGTCAGCATCTCTTGCTTCTGAACTTTGGCCAAGAAAAGCCTTTGGCAGGGTGCTAAAGAAGACAAAGGTTGGTGATAAGGCCGAAGGACTGTTTATGAAGAATTTGTTTTGGACTTAATTTGGACTAAGCTGAGAATGAAGTAATTCACAGCTGTTCTAATAAAATATGTTTGTTTAGGACTGATTGTGTCTGGTAATAACAATTTGGGCCTAAGTCACAACAATTGGTGTCAAGGGGAAAAAATATCTATTATCCCTATATCTTTCTTCATATTTATACAATGATATAATCCAAAAATATTCAGTGTCCTCAACCTTGAGTGGCACCAAACTCCATGGTTCTGGGTGATCTTACTCAGCAGTCTCTGGAGAAAAGAGTCATTTTTTAGACATATCCTGACAGGACAGATCATAATTACCACAGAACTCTGCCCTCAGGGGTATACTGTATCTGTAATTTTTCACTAACATGCTGTATATCAGGAATAAGTTCAGGGTCCACAGGGGAAAAGTTGTTTCTCACTGTAATTATCACCATCCTGCTCTTTGAGATGTCTCCTTCTACTTCTCTAGTGACTGCCTTTGATGTAATCATCAGACTGAAGCACTGTGGAGGGTATCCTGCATCAGAAAAGGATAAATGCATTAGGTGACACTGTGTAATGTGAATTTTAGGACAGGCAGGGGCTATGCTGTTAAATGTACTTTTCTCTCCTTTCCAGGTGAAGCCTGGTTTGTCTCTTAATTCTTCAGGGCTGTTAATTCTTCAACTCTTTTTGTTCTTGTTTAGAAACAGGAAGGGAATTGATTCAGCCCCATGAATTATGAACCTCCTACTTCTGCTTCTGATGCTACTGCTGCCCCAGCCAATCTCTGGGAAGCTTAGAATGAAATGTCCACTGACTCTGGAACACCAGGATGGAGAAAAACCATGGAGCTATTACAGACCAGGAGACCATCTCATTGCTGTTATCACCACTGGAACAAAAATATCTCCTCTAATGTTCCCTTTCAATGCAGCTCCTTCTAGTCAGTCTAACTCGTAAGTCATTCAGGATAATGGAGTTGCATTCCCTCCATTTATAATTCTAACACCTCATTTTTTTTTCTCCTTATTCCACTTATTCCAGATGGATATGGCAGCACCTCTCCTGTCTAATTTCCTAAATCATTTAGATTTCCATGCTTTCTTTGTCTTATTTTGAGGAACAGATTCAAATCCAAAGATGGAACAGAAAAAGAATATGAAATAAATCCAGATTATTTTCCTCTGCCTGTTCAATCTTGAATTCATGACTTGAATACTGACTTTTGTTCAAATTAGTGATTCTTGTAGTTTTCCCCTGCCCAGCTCATTTCAAATACAACTACTCATTGATATTTACTTCCAGATCCTTATAGAAATACAGGATAACTTATTTTTAGAATTGGTTTCTGGGTTACTTTTGAAACATCCTCTTTCTTTTATGGTGGTTCTACTGTAATTATTCAATTATTTTGAATCCTGATTATTGGACAGATGAATATTAGTACTGCCCCAAAGAATAGTGTATTTGCAATTCTTGTCCCATGTGGAGGACTGTATCAATTCCATCTTCCCAATGTTCATTAAAATTGAATGGAGATGGGTGAGTATCATTTGTCACTGGGTTTGGAGTCAGTAATGGCTTAAGGCTCTGTTGGCTTGAAAAGACAAAGTGGTTTAGATTGAAAAGAAGTATGTTGTTGGTTCTGTTGATGATAATGACATGATCATATTTACAGCAATTTGTTCATTTTTACAAGAGTTTATCTAATGCTCATTGAAAAATGCTATGCTTTATTTTAGTTAGTCAAGCAAAAGTATATCAAAAATATAAAATATATTTTGCTATTAATGATGATGGTAATGGTGATGATAAAAATGAACATTCTTTTACAGTAGCATATCTTCTGATCGGTCTAAAATCCTACGCTTTATTTTCGCTATTCAAGTGGTCAATAAGAATTCCCAGCTCCTGCAAAATCTCACACTTGGCTACAACATCCATGACAACTATCTGAACACAATTGGCACTTCAGATGCCTTGCTGGACATGCTCTCCACTGGAGAAGCCAATGTTCCCAACTACAGCTCTGGAAGGAAGCACCACCTTTTGGCTCTTATTGATGCAGCTGACAGGGACATCTCCATCCAGATGTCAACATTAGCAGACACCTACAAAGTCCCACAGGTTTGTGTGTGTGCCTTTCTATCTAGTAAAAAGAGTGAATCGGTAGGATGGGTAAGCAATAAATTCAACCATATCCATTCTAGGGCATTCAAGAGTTGCTTTCCTCTGTGGCCAGTGTAGGTATATTGTCTAGTGATGGATGGGATTGATACTGGGGAGGGGAAAAGCAGCAAAGCAGCCCTATCATCTCATGACACCATCCCCATTTCTTTGGGGGTTTCTACTGCACACCTGTGAAAGTAAGGAGAAGGTCAAAATCTTTATATTAAAACAACATATAACCTTTGTGGACAGAATTTAAAAATCTTACATAAAATAGAGCTCTTTATTTGAACAAAACAATTCAGTTGAATCTGCAAATGTGGGTCTGATTTCAGAAAAACAGGGAGTGAGCAAGAAATATCATTTGCATTCTTTATTCTTATTTTTTTTTATTACTTCCTTTCTTTTCTTGTATTTTTTATCTGGTCTTGCTAATATTCTGTCTGTAATAATAGCTAATCAGGAATACAATATTCTAATACCTTTATGAGAAAAAAGTTGGATTTATTGAAAGAATGACGGCATTGTTCATTGCTTTTTCAGATCAGTTATAATATTGTTTCAGAGGCTCTGAGTGATAAAAGTCAATTTTCATTTTTTTATCGGATGCTCCCCAAAGAAGGGTTCCACTACCCAGGAATTGTCCAACTGCTCCTCCATTTCAGATGGACCTTGATTGGTCTCTTTGCTTCAGACACAGAGAAGGGAGAGAATTCCATGAGGACATTGAGTCTTATGCTGGTCAGGAATGGAATTTGTGCTGTTATATCAGAACAAATTTCACCAGCTGAACATACAGCTCCCCTCAGGGTTGCCATTTCCAAGTGGAGACAAGTCAATGTCTTTGTTCACATCGTAGAATATTTTTCTGTTTGGGACAGAATTCATCTTTTCCATTCAACACTTAAAAGTTTGCCAGAACCCATTAAAGGGAAAGTCTGGATAATTGCAGGCCTTGGGGAAAGGCAAATAAAAAGACACACATTTCTGAAATATGTCCATAGTGTTTGGACCTATGGCTTACAATGGAGAAAAAGGCCAAAGGACAGTTCCTTCGAACCAGATCTCTCTGTGCAACCACAGTTTGGAGATCAATCTTTTCTCTGTTCTTTTTCAGAAGACATCATTTCTGTCAAAGGCCGGAGAAGATGCACTCAGAAATCTCCACTGAAGACCAAAGTGGAAAGTAATAGGATCTGGAATCAATATAACTACCATATTTACTCTTTGATGAATACTCTGGCCCATACCTTGAGTGCTGCCTATTCCTCCATATCCAAAAGGAGAAGAAAAGAGGGAGAAGAGAGACTGGGTACTCAAAGGCTGCAGCCATGGCAGGTATGGGGTCCTGACTAAGATCCATCAAAGTTACTTTCTTTGGATAAGAAATACAAAGGGGAAAAGGAAACTATCTCAACCTTTTTGTGCTTCAAAAGGCCAACAGGTTTGGTCCATCTAATCACTTGTGGATAATTTTCGAAAGAGCGGGTACCATGATATATATATTTTGATCTTAAACAGTGTTAATTTTATAAAATATGTTGCATTTTAAATAAACTCCTATCTGTATGAATATATTTCATAGATTTAAAGGAGACCCTGAGACTTTCTAGCATAACCCCTCCTGTCTGCAAGAATCACAGTTAAAGTTTCTATAAGTGATGGCTGCTGGGTCTTTGCATTAAAACAATCAGTGAAAGGGTAACTGAACTTCTCTTGTTCACTGGATCAGCTCTAAAATTGTTCTTCCGTTTATGATGGTTTTCATCTCATTCAACCAGAATCTCCCCTCTTGTGACTGAGCTCAATTTCCATGTCCAACACTCTAGAATAACAGCAAACGTCTGTGTAACGTATTTCCAAAGCCTTTAATAAGATCTTTACTAGAAGTTCATGTGATCTTGATTTGATCCCTCTATTAATGCAGCCTAGAATCTCATTTTTTATTGATGTGCTGCCACACATTGTTGGCTCATATTATAACAGATTAAGAGAGTTGGAAGGAACCTTGTAGGTCATCTATTCAAATCCCTTGCCCAAGCAGGAGAACCTACACCATTTCTGACAAATGGCAGTTCAATATCTTCTTGAAAGCTTCCAGTAATGAAGCTCCCACAACTTCTGAAGGCAAGCTGTTCCATTGGTTGATTGTTCTCATTGTCAAAAAAATTGTCCTTATTTCCAGGTTGACTCTCTCCTTGATCAGTTTCCATCCATTATTCCTTGTCTGCCCTTTGGGTGCCCTGGAAAATAGTTTGATCCCTTCCTTTCTGTGGTAATCCCTCAAATATTGGAAGACTGATATCATGTCACCACTGGTCCTTCACTAGACTAGCCATGCCACCGTTCTTCATATGTTTTAGCCTCCAGTCTCCAATTCATCTTAGTTGCTCTTCTCTGCACTTTTTCTAGAGTCTCAACATCTTTTTTATAGAGTGGTGACCAAAACTGGATACAGTATTCTAGGTGTGGTCTTACTAAGGCTTTATAGAGTGGTATTAATACTTGATCATGATTGTATCTCTCTGTTAATGCAATTTAGGATTACATTGGCTTTTTTGGCTGCCGCCGCATACTGCTCGCTCATATTTAACTAGTTGTCCACTAAGACTCCAAGATCCCTCTCACCATTGCTGCATTTATTTATTTATTTATTTATTTATTTATTTATTTATTTATTTATTTTGTCGCATTTCTATGCCGCCCAACTCCCAAGGGACTCTGGGTGGCTTACAACAAAGAATAAAACAATGTGAACAATCCCATAAAAAAAGTTAAAAGAAAAACATTAAAACATTAAAACTTTAAAAACGTTAAAATACATACACTCCAATTCATGGCCAGGTCTCGCAAGATCATTATAACAAGATCAATGGCCCCAGGCCTGCCGGAAGAGCCAGGTCTTCACCGCTTTGCGGAAGGCCAATAGGGTGGGTCTGGACCTCAGGAGGTAATTGGTTCCAGAGATCCGGGGCAGCCACAGAGAAGGCCCTCCCCATGGGCCCACCAGCTGACATTGTTTAACTGACGGGACCCGGAGGAGACCAACTCTGTGGGATCTTTCCTGTCACTGGGAGCTATGTGGTAGAAGGCGGTCTCTAAGATAGCCTGACCCTGAGCTATATAGGGCTTTAAAGGTAATGACCAACACCTTGAATTGCACCCGGAGACCAATAGGGAGCCAGTGCAGCTTACGGAGAATTGGTGTAATGTGGGTGTATCTAGGCGCACCCACTAAGCCTGGTTTCACCCAGTCTATGTCTTCTTTTGGTTTTTATTGCCTAAGACTTTACTTTTCTCTACACTGAGTTTCATTTTGTTAGATAGACCCCAGTGTTCAAGTCTGTCAAGATCCAACTGGATCTTGAGCCTCTCTCCTAAGGTGTTAGCTATTCCTGCCAGTATCATCCACAAATTTATTTATTTATTTATTTATTTATTTATTTATTTATTTATTTATTTATTTATTTATTTATTTATCAAATTTCTATACCGCCCTACTCCCGAAGGACTCAGGGTGGTGAACAGCCAAGATAAAATACAGATAATACAAATATTAAAAGTCCCTTAAAATTAATAGTACAACATTACCAGAAAAGAAGCTATGCAAGATTCGGTTAACAACTCTTAGTGCCTTTTTAGCAATGTTGTTACAGTGGGCTCGGAGCACTTTTTTTTTTTTTTTTTTGCTGAACCTTTCTTTTTTCCCTTTTGAGGACAGTGATAACACTTGTTCTCCCAAGTCAGGATATTTGCAAGTGAGACAGAAAGTAGCAGAAAGACTCAAATCTGAAAAAAAAGATAATGTGGGATGGAAAAACCAACGTTTCTGCTTTTAACATTCCTGGATATTTCTCTTCTAGTTCCATCCATTTCTGAAGAAGAATGAGTTTTGCAATCTTTCCCACATGAAACTGTACTTGGACGAAAATGGTGATGTGGCAGCAGATCTGAACATCATAAGCTTGATAGTTCTCTCCAAGGAGGATTCCATTAGAAAGCAACTGGGGAGTTTTGAAAGACAGAGACTTATTATCAATCAAGATGCTCTTTCACAGCTAAAGTTGCTCAATAAGGTGTGTGAAACATTGGTGACTTTTCTCTGTTTTTCAATGCCTTGAGACACTTTTCAAGTGGCTAAGCCTATTCATCAATACAGTGAGAATTGAATGTGGGGAATAGAACAGGGGCTAAATTCAGCAGATTCTGACAGGTTCTGAAGAACCAGTAGCAGAAATTTTGAGTAGTTCGGAGAACCGGCAAATACCACCTCTGGCTGGCCCCAGAGTGAGGTGGGAATGGAGATTTTGCAGTATCCTTCACCTGGAGTGGGGTGGGAATGGAGATTTTGCAGTACCCACCCCTGCCATGCCCACCAAGCCACGCTCACCAAGTCACACCACATCCACCAAGTAACACCCACAGAACCGTTAGTAAAAAAAATTGAATTCCACTACTGGAATAGAACCCTTATAGTTTTCTTAAATGGCTTGGGACGCTTCAGTACAATTGGCAAGGTATCCTTCAGATGCTGTAATATAGAACATTGTTTCAAATTGATTCAGCCATGTCCTATGTGGGATGCTAGGTGATAATTCTTTAGGATGTATGGCTATTTTGTGTCCTAACATATTTCATTTGTCATTCCTTGTTTTTCTTCTTAGTCTCTGCCTCAGTCCAAATGTGTGGAAAATTGTCATCCTGGATTTTTCAAGCAAGCTCGAAAAGGAGAGCCAGTTTGCTGCTATGACTGTGTTCCTTGTCCAGAAGGGACCATCTCCACTCAGAAAGGTGAGTGACACCAAAGAAAAGGCGACTAGATTCATCCAGAGCATTTTGATCAATGTGCATTTTAAAAGAGACATCTAAGGTTAACAATTTTGTGGTTCTCAATTTTCAAGGTGCCCTATTTCTTCCCTAATGGGAGGAATAATAAAAAGATTTTGAGGGATGAGGCAGGAAGAGATAGAAGACCATGGTGGATCATACAAGACAATGTGCACCAGAGGAAATTTCTATTTTTTTGCCAGTATGGAGATGTCCTCTAAATAATGAAATACAAATAGTTACAATAGCAACAAAAAAGGGATATAGTTGTGGTTCTAATAGGAAAGCTATATTTCCAAATTGGTATTAAAAGGAAACCAATCTAAAGAGAAATCAGGGAAAAAAGAGAACCAACTAAGCAATTGTATTTATTTCATACGGTGTAGCAGAATACAGCATTAATACATAAAGTTAGCAGAAAGAGCATATAAAATGTGCATCAAACTATAAAACACCAGAGAAGTAAATTATTTTAAAAATGCATAATAGGAATGAAGGGTACAATTATGAATAAAATTAAATTATGTATGAAGAGTTACTAGAGTGGCTAAACCTATTGCTGGATATCTGGACCATTTAGCCATTGGGCAGCAATGCCCTTGAGATGATGTATTTCAAGCAGAGATCCAGAGAACCTTCTGAGGGGGCATTCCATCCTAACATGATATAAAGTTTGTGGGATGATCCCACAGTCACAGTTAGTATTGTCAACCTGCCCCTTTGGGTTTTTCATTATTGGCACCTGCCATGGTTGGTCAGTATCATCTGACATCCAAAGAAGATCTTTCTTGAAAGGTGAAAAGAAAAGAAATATTACTTTCTGTTTTCTCAGATACTGAAAAATGCACCAAGTGCCCAGATGATCAATATCCCACCGAGAGCAGAGTCCAATGTATCCCAAAAAGAATAACCTTCCTCTCCTATGAAGAACATCTGGGCATCATCCTGGTGTCCATTGCCCTACTCTTGTTCCTATTCACAGGATTCATTTTAATCATATTCCTTAAATACCTAGAAACTCCCATTGTCAAAGCCAACAACCGGGACCTCTCCTACATTCTCCTGGTCTCCCTCTTGCTTTGCTTCTTGTCCTCCTTTTTCTTCATTGGACGACCAAGGAAAGCCACCTGTCTTCTCCGACAAACAGTGTTCAGCATTGTCTTCTCAATAGCTGTGTCATCTGTGCTGGCCAAAACTATCACGGTGGTGCTGGCCTTCTTAGCCTCAAAACCAGGGAACAAAGTGAGAAGATGGTTGGGGAAGAGCTTGGCCAATTCCATCATCCTTTCTGGTTCTGCTGGCCAAATTTTCATCTGTGCCTTATGGCTGGGAATTTCTCCCCCATTCCCTGACTCTGACCTCCACTCCCAGCATGGAGCGATCATCCTTCAATGCAATGAAGGCTCTGTCACCATGTTTTATGTTGTCCTTGGCTATATGTGTTTCCTTGCTGCCATTTGCTTCACTGTAGCTTTCCTGGCCAGGAATCTCCCTGGGGCCTTCAATGAAGCCAAGCTGATCACCTTCAGCATGCTGGTCTTCTGCAGTGTTTGGATCTCCTTCTTGCCCACCTACCTGAGCACCAAAGGAAAGTCCATGGTGATTGTTCAGGTCTTCTCCATCTTGGCCTCCAGTGTTGGACTGCTGGGCTGCATCTTCTTCCCAAAGTGCTACATTATTATCCTGAGGCCAGATCTAAACACTAAGGAACATCTCATGATAAAAGTAGAGAAATGACAGTGAAATTGTTTCTTAGGCTTATCACATTTAATTTTTTCATTGCAGTTATTGGTGTTTTGTATTCTTCCTTTGAATCAATGGGACAATTAAGGCTATTTAAAACTGAAGGAAATAAACATATACAGAGTATAATGTTAATGACATTAAATTCCAACATAATCATCAATTAGTAAAATAAACCAATTAGTAATAGAATTTGTCATACATCCAGGAATGAACAAGCTCAGAAATAAGACTATCCTTCCAACAGGATTTTATGTGCTTTCCAGTTTTTTGCAAATACAATTCTAGCCGCTGTTATTATATGAATGATCAAATATGTATGTTCTTTAGTGTATTATATTTTTTTTGGTGTAAGCCACCCAGAGTCCCTTGGGAGTTGGGCAGCATAGAAATTTGATAAATTAAATTAAATTAAATTAAATGTATCTTCTTTACTATAATTCTCTGGTAAAATTCCCAATAAGAATATCTCTGGTTTCAACTCTATATGTTGCTGCAACATTCCCTCTAACCATGTTTGTATTTTCAGCCAATATTGTTTTGCTTCTTTACACAACCACCACATATGATAGTATGATCCCGGCAACTGGTGACATTTCCAACACTTAGCTGATTTATCTTGAAACATCTTAGCTAATCTTTCTGGCGGCATATGCATTCTATAAAACATTTTATACAAGTTTTCTTTATAGGCTGTTGCCATTGTTAATTTAACATTTCTTTCCCAAAGTTGTTGCCATTTATCTAATTCTATGGTGTATCCAAAATTCTTTGTCCATGCTATCATTGTTTCTTTTACTTCTTCATCTTCTAGTCTAATACACAATAAATAATTATATAGTTTCTTAATCATTTTCTCATCTGTTCCTGTCAATATTTCATCCAGTTCGGATTTCCCCAAGTTAAAGTCATATTGTCTATGATCTGCTTCATATCTTGATTGTATTTGCAATCTTGTATACCAATCTCTCTCGATCCCTTGACTCTCTAGTTCTTGTTTTTGTTTCAGCTCTCCCCGATCTGTCAGAATGTCTTTATATGTAACAATATTCCACATGTTCACAATATTTGGGTATGTCACTGCTTCTATTGTAGAAAGCCACATTAGAATATTCAAATAATGTTTTTCTTTCACTCTCTCCCACACTGATAACAAACCATTCCTTAGATAATGTCTTTGGAAATATCCATGTATCCTTTGTTTCCCGTACCATAAAAAGGCATGCCAACCCAATTGTAAATCATTTCAATTTTTTTCAATTTAATTCAATTTATATGCCACCCTTCTCCGAAGACTCAGGTTGGCTCACAATACATTAAAAATCCTAATAAAAAACATTTTAAAATTAAAACGTTAAAACATTAAAACTCATTCATACCATTCATGGCCGGATCTCACCGGATCACAAGAGCAAGATCAATGGCCCCAGGACTGCCGGAAAAGCCAGGTCTTCACCACTTTGCGGAAGGCCAATAGGGTGGGGATGGTCCGGACCTCAGGAGGTAACTGGTTCCAGAGAGCTGGGGTAGCCACAGAAAAGGCCCTCCCCCACGGACCTGCCAGCCATCATTGTTTAGCTGACCTTGCCCAGAGGAGACCAACTCTGTGGGATCTTACCGGTTGCTGGGAGCTATGCGGTAGAAGGCGGTCTCGAAGATAACCTGGCCCTGAGCCATGTAGGGCTTTAAAGGTAATAACCAACACCTTGAATTGTGACCGGACAACAATAGGGAGCCAGTGCAGCTTGCGGAGAATTGGTGTAATGTGGGTATACCTAGGTGCACCCACGACAGCTCGCGCGGCTGCGTTCTGGACTAACTGTAGTCTCCAAACACTTTTCAAGAGTCACCCCATGTAGAGCCCTTTGCAATAATCTAACCATGAGGTGACAAGGGCATGAGTGACCGTGAGGAGAGCCTCCCAATCCAAGTAGGGTCTCAATTGTTGCACCAGGCGAACCTGTGCAAAGGTCCCCCTAGCCACAGCTTTCAGATATTGCTCTAATCTTAGCTTTGAGTCTAGGAGGACACCCAAGTTGCGAGCCAGTTCTGAGGGGGACAATTTGTCCCCCCCCCAGAACCAAGAATGGATAGTCAACATAGTCTTTAGGAGGCAATACCCACAGCCATTCGGTCTTGTCTGGGTTAACTCTGAGCCTGTCAATGTCAATAATATTGTATTCCTTAATAAAATCCATTCTTTAATCCATGTTAACGCCGCCGCTTGATAATACAATTCCCAATTCGGAAGGCCAAACCCACCTCTAATTCTTGCATCTTGTAGCATTTTTATATTAATCCTTACTCTCTTTCCTTGCCACACATATTTCCACATTATATTCTTCAATTCTTCAAAATATTTTTTCTCCAGTTTTATTGGTATAGTTTGAAATAAAAATTTCAAGCTTCTGCCAACCTAGCAGTTCGAAAGCACGTAAAAAATGCAAGTAGAAAAATAGGGAGCACCCTTGGTGGGAAGGTAACAGCCTTCCATGCATCTTTGGCATTTAGTCATGCCAGCCACATGACCACGGAGATGTTTTCGGACAGTGCTGGCTCTTCGGGTTTGAAATGGAGATGAGCACTGCCCCCTACAGTTGGGAATGACTAACCAATATGTGCAAGGTGTACCTTTACCTTTATTTCTGCCCAAACCAAGTGTGAGGGATAAAGGATTCAAGCTTTTCCATCTCCAATTACCTAATCAAAGATCAGGTCATTTCTGAGGCTGGTGCCTGGAGGGTTTGAGATCTTCCTGAACTAAATTCTCTCCAACAGACAATTCATTCTTCTTCTTCACTGATGGCACTTAGGGGTCTCCGGAATCTGAGGCAATCCCATCTCTGCCACCAATTGTTGAAAATTCCAGTTTCCTTCCTTCTTTCTTTCTTTTATTTTGAACCACCAATAAGTAGATTGATACAGACTTAATTTTCCAAAAATCACTGGAAACTTGAACAAGTGATTTCGGTTCTCTGTCTGCAGTTGCTGGGGAGACATTTTCCTTCAACAAAAGGAATGCTTACACATTTTTTTTCAAAAAGGAATTGTTTTCTATTTCTGCTCTCTATTTTTTGTAAGCTCGTTGTCCACACTACAGTCATGTGAAATATAACAGCTGTTTCATGCGATCGTCTGAGTTTCCTTTTTTCACTTTTTTAAAGCATTGTTTTACTATCTATTTGCCTGAACTGGTTGTAAAAAAATGCTTAAAAAGTAAAATTAAAAAAAAAGTTCCCACGATTGTGCGTCACTCAGCTGATCGTCGGAACTTTTCTTTTACATTTTTTAATACCGGTTTGGTGAACCAGTAGCATTTTTTATTACCGGTTCGGGTGAACCGACCTGAACTGGTACCATTTCACCCCTGGATTGTCCCCAAGTGGAGCCTTTGGGGCAAGTGGGAGCAGTGGCTGCAGGGGAGCATTTGGCTGGAGGGTCTGGTGGGGCCATGGGGGACCCTCAGGATGCATCTTCCTCAGAGTTGTAGAGAGTCGCCTACAGGGAGATGCAAATTGTATGTTTATAATCACCATTCACTTATGAATGGTAATGATAAAGTTTCCAGATTAAATTTAGCTGGTAGTCTAAATTTTTTTTCCAAGAGTTTATTCATGAAGATCAATGTGGCTTTTTACTTAAATGACAAAAGACAATGTGAGAACTGTGTTGGTTGTCATAGTACTTTTACAACAACATAACAAAAAACAAGCTGTATAGTTCTTCTTAGATGCAGAGAAAGCCTTTGATCATTTGCATTGGCCTTTTTTGCTTAATGTTCTTTAAGATATGAGTCTTGCTGAAAATTTTATTCAAGAAATTTAGTGTCATAACCATGTGATATCCAGAAGGGGACAAGTCAAGATTTTCCTTTGACCCCTTTGCTGCTTATTTTGGCTCTTGAAGTGTGAAGGGAGGAAAATGGGCCAGTCCTGCAGTCAGGGGAAGGTCCAGACGAGGGCTCTGCATTAGAGGCAGAGATGGGCCATCTGGGAGTGATGAGCGGACTCCGGAGCCTCCAGAAAGGAATAACAGAGAGGCAGAGGAACAGGAGGAGCCTGTTCCTAGTGCACGCATGTGAAGAGCTGCCAGAAGGCAAAAGCAGCTAAAGCAAAAAGGATGACTCAGGAGTAAGGCCAGGAGATGATTGGCCCCTTAATTTGGACTAAACTGAAAATGAAGTAACTCTCAGCTGTTCCAATAAAACAGGTTTGTTTAGGACTGATTGTGTCTGGTAATAACTACTTGGGCCTAGGTCACAACAATTGGTGTCACGGGGAAAAAAGATCTATTAGCTCTATATCTTTTTTCATATTTATACAATGATATAATCCAAAAATATTCAGTGTCCTCAACCTTGGAGCCCCAAGAGATGGCATCTGGCAAAGAAGAGTTTGAGGGGTTTTTTAAGTGGGTTTTTTAGTGTGTTTTTAACAAAAATTTTAATGGGTTCGGGGGGGATTAGGGTGGGTTCTGGGGGAAATCCACCGGGTTCAAGACCAGCCTCAGCGGAGGGCTGCCACACTAGTGATGCAAAATCGGAGGTCGGGGAGGGGGTTGGAGTTCGACTCAAAGAGGGCTGTTCCATCAGTATAGTGAGTGGGAGGGGCAGATATGGCGGAAGCTGGGGACCACATCATGTTCGGGAAATGCACACTCGCTATCTTAGAGCGATTGCACACTCTGGTCCCCAATGCTTTTCTCATTCCCCAGGCTGTCCAGATTCTCAGGGCCAGAGCCTTCGGCTGATGTTATGCAATGCCAGGTCCATTGTTAATAAAGCCCCCCTCATTCACGATCTTATTCAGGAGGGGGAGGCGGACCTAGCGGGCATTACGGAGATCTGGTTGGGCCTGGAGGGGGAGTTCCCCTCGTAGATATATGCCCACCAGACTTCCGTGCATTTCATCAGCCGAGGGCTCAGGGAAGGGGCGGGGGGGGGGGGGTTGCGGTTATTATAAAGGAAGGTCTGGATCCAAGGGAGACCACTGTCCCACAGATAGCCGGATGTGAGTCCCTCTTTGTGAAGTGGGGTCGTGGAGTACAGATGGGCTTGTTGGTCACATACCTGGCTCCCTGCCATGTGGCAATGGCCCTGCCCGAACTGCTTAATGTCATAGCCGAGGTGGTGGTTGATACCCCCAGACTTGCTGTCATGGGAGATTTCAACCTGCCATCTATCGGTGAAACGTCTGAGGTGGCTCGAGAGTTCATGGCTTCCATGACGGCCATGGACCTTGCTCAGTTAATTCATGACCCCACTCACACAGGTGGACACACTCTGGACTTAGTTTTTGTCTCTGGTCAGTGGTTGAGTGGCCTTGATATAGGGGATATAGCCATCGAACCCTTGTCATGGTCTGACCACTCGCTCCTTCAACTGGACTTTCTAACCGCTGCACCCCGCTGCAGGGAGGCAGGACCGACCAGGTTGTTCTGCCCCAGGTGCCTGATGGATCCTGATAGGTTCCAGATGGAGCTTGGGCCTTTTCCTGAGACTCTGGCTCATGACTCGGCTGAAGACCTGGTGGCCGCCTGGGATAGTGCAGCTGCCGGGGCCTTGGATCGTGTCGTGCCTTTGCGGCCTCTGACCCGGCACTGAACTCACCTAGCTCCTTGGTTCTCCGAGGAGCTGAGGGAGATGAAGCGCTGGAAAAGGCACCTGGAGAATAGTTGGAGGACCAGCCGCTCCGAATCTGACTGAACACGGGTGAGGTCTCACATTAAGACCTACCTAGTGGTGATAAAAGCGGTGAAATCTAGCTATTTTGCCACTCTTATCGTGTCATCAGATAATCGCCTGGCCGCCCTGTTTAGGGTGATCCGCTCCCTCCTCCATCTGGAAGCGCGGGATGACCCCTTGCAGGGGCGAGCCGAGGATTTTGTGCAGTATCTGTATGACAAAATCACTTAGATTCGGGAAGGGCTGGCCTCTGACTGGGTATGTCCAGACGGGATGACTGAGGCAGGTCTTGAGAGCGTTCTGGGAGGAGTTTGATCCTGTGGCTCCTGAGGACATGGACAGGATCCTGGGACGGCTGAACGCGACCACATGTTTATTGGACCCATGTCCCTCCTGGTTGGTACTGGCTTCCTGGGAGGTTACATGAGGCTGGCTCCAGAGGATTGTTAACGCTTCTCTGAGTGAGGGGGTCCTGCCGGCCGCTTTGAAAGAAGCCCTCTCTGGATCCGGCTGTTTTGGCTAACTATTGTCCAGTCTCCAACCTTCGCTTCGTTGCGAAGGTTGTTGAGGGTGTGGTGGCGCAGCAGCTTCCCCGGTACCTGGATGAAGCTGTCTATCTGTGCCCCGGCCTGGGCACAGCATGGAAACGGCATTGGTCGCGTTGGTGGATGATCTCTGGAGGGCTCGGGATAGGGGTTGCTCCTCTATCCTGGTCCTGTTAGACCTCTCAGCGGCTTTTCATACCATCAATCATGGTATCATGTTGCACCGGTTGGAGGGGCTGGGGGTGGGGGGCACCGTTCTGCGGTGGTTCTCCTCCTACCTCTCTGACCAGTCGCAATCTGTGTTGACAGGGGGGCAGCGGTCGACCCCAAGGCACCTTGCTTGTGGGTCCTCTCGCCCCTTCTGTTCAACATTTATGTAAAGCCGCTGGGTGAGATCATCTGTGGCTTTGGGGTGGAGTTCCATCAGTACGCTGATGACACCCATCTGTACATCTCTACCCCAGGCAACCCCAACAATGCCCTTGAAGTGATGTCCCAGTGCCTGGAGGCCGTGTGGGCCTGGATGGGGAGAAACAGGCTCCGACTCAACCCTTCCAAGACCGAGTGGCTGTGGCTTCCGGTGTCCCGATATAGCCAGCTGGTGCCATCGCTGGCTATTGGGGGCGAATTACTCGCCCCCACAGAGAGGGCTCGCAACTTGGGCATCCTCCTGGATGCACGGCTGTCTTTTGAAGATCATTTGACTGCCGTGGCCAGGGGGGCTTTTTATCAGGTTCGCCTGATACGCCAGTTGCGCCCCTTTCTAGATCAGGACTCCCTACGCACAGTCACTCAGGCACTCGTCACCTCCTGCCTGGACTACTGCAACGCTCTCTACATGGGGCTCCCCCTGGGGTGCACCCGGAGGCTCCAGCTGATCCAGAATGCGACCGCTCGGGGGATTATGGGAGCGACGGGGCGCTCCCATGTGACACCTCTCCTGCGTGAGCTGCACTGGCTCCCAGTGGTCTTCCGGGTGCATTTCAAGGTGTTGGTGACCACCTGTTGTGGCCCCGCCCTCTGAGCCTGTCCCATCGGAGGAAGAAAGCTCCGAGCATGAGGAAGAGGAGTCAGCCAGGCCTCCCTCTCCAGGCCCCTCCCCTCTGGCATTGTTTCAAGTGCCGGCCGAGGGAGAGGAAACAGCTGCTTCGGATCAGAGTGATAATGACACATCATTCCTGGACGCACGCCTCCGAAGGCGTGATAAACGTTTGCAGCAGCTTGGGAGGCATGCTAGGGATTAGAACTGAGTCACTGGACCACACCCCAGAGACCACACCCCAGAGACTATATAATAGAGAGTGGTGGTCAAGGATCTTTTGTGACGAACAAAGCAAAACCTTGGACAGTCACTAAAGCCTCGTCAGGAACTGCTGGGAGGAATATTATTTCTGTTTGGACTTTCTTGAACGTTCGTATCTTATCTGTCTGTTTGTGAAAATAAAGTAACTTGGCAGACGGTGTGTCTATCGCTGCCAAGTCGGAGATAAGAACTGGGTGCGTTCCAAAGTGTTTCCTTAACCCTCGACTGGCTGTGTGTGTGTGTGTGGGGACGGGGACAGATCATCTTGTTCGTCACCCCATACTCCATCGTTAACCCACGATGGACCAACAGCTGCAGCAGCAGTTACAGCAGATACTGCAGGCCAATCAGCTTCTGCAACAGCAAGTAGCACAGCTAACTGCCCAACTTGCTTTGGGAAATGCTCCTGCAGCTCCCCCTCCTCCCCCTCCCCGTCCGAGATGCCCAGTGAACATGCCAGATAGGTTTTCTGGGCAGCAGGAGATGTTTCCGGCCTTCTTGGGACAATGCCAACTGTTTATGGCAATGAGGCCGGAGGATTTTCCGGATGACCGGGCTCGGGTGGCATTTGTTATCAGCTCCCTCTCGGGCACTGCCGCCCGATGGGCCACGCCCCTGTTGTTGCAAGATAGCCCCTTGCTCCTGGACTTTCAGGGCTTTTTACAACACCTGCGCACCATGTTTGAGGACCCCCTCCAGGTGCAGACGGCAGCGAGGCGCATCAAGGACCTCCGCCAAGGCAAGCGCCCCCTGCAGGACTATATTTCAGAGTTCCGACTGCTAGGCCAGGATTCGGCTTGGAATGAGGTGGCGCTGATGGACGCCTTCCAGGACGGCCTTTCCGACGAGATGCAGGACGAGCTGGTTCGTGTGGAGGCGCCAATGACCCTCGACGCGCTGGTGTCCCAATGCCTGCGTATCGACGCCCGCTTGCAACGGCGACGGCCCCGTCGGGCTCTTCCGGAACCATCGACAGCGTCGGCACCCCCGCGTTTCGCACCGACAGCGCTCCGGACCGCACAGCGTTTTGTGGCGACGGCTGAGGAGCCTATGGAGCTCGGAGCAGCCAGACCTCAACTGACAGCCCAGGAGCGGATGCGGAGACGTCAAGGGGGGTTGTGCCTCTATTGCGGCGAGGCGGGACATTTTGCCGCCTCGTGTCCCCGGAAGCGGAGTGGACCGCTCATGCCTGTTCCGGAGTCTCAGCGTGACCTGCCAGGAAACGGGCCAGGCCTGGCCTAGGGGAAACTCTGGGTCAGGCACGTGACCATGCTCCGCCAGAGTCGGCGGCTGTGGACTGTGAGCCCCCTCGGCACCTGATTTTGAACACCCGGGTGTTGTTGGCTAACCGGTCGGAGGGGCTCCAAGCGCACGCGCTGGTGGACTCGGGGGCCACCACGAACTTTATGGACCAGGCCTTTGTGGCCCATTACAAAGTCCCCTTGGTTCCAGTGGACCCTCCGTTGAGGGTTGAAACTATAGATGGGTGGGAACTCGTGGCGGGGCCCATCAAAACCGCTACCCAGCCCTTGCGCCTCGCCATTGGAAACCACGAGGAGGCGATCCAGTTTTACGTAACGGCAGATCTGCACTTTCCCTTGGTCCTGGGGATGGCCTGGCTTCGGGCGCACGACCCTCAGGTGGCGTGGTCGAGAAATGCCATCTCGTTCCCGAGCCTGCAGTGTGTCGACCACCTTCGCCACACCTGCGCCGGCCAGGACGTCTCTGCCCCAAACGTCTCCTTGCCTCCGGAGCTGACGCCCTTCGCCGACGTGTTCAGCGAGAAGGAGGCGGACCGCTTGCCCCCGCACCGACCCTACGACTGTGCGGTGGACCTAATGCCCAACGCGCCCCTGCCATCGGGACGCCTGTACTCCATGTCGGAGCCCGAGCTGGCCGCCTTACGGGACTTTCTGGAAAAGAACCTGGCCCGTGGGTTCATCCGGCCTTCGACCTCCCCGCTCTCGGCCCCGGTCCTCTTCGTTAAAAAGAAGACGGGGGACTTGCGCCTGTGTTGCGACTACCGGCGCTTGAATGCCATCACAGTGCGAAATCGCTACCCCCTGCCGCTGATCCCGGAGCTGATGGAGAGGTTGCGGGAGGCCTCGATCTTCACTAAACTCGATCTCCGAGGGGCTTACAACCTGGTGCGCGTGAGAGAGGGGGATGAGTGGAAGACGGCGTTCGGCACGCGGTACGGACACTTCGAGTATACCGTCATGCCGTTCGGGTTGACCAACGCCCCCGCGGTCTTCCAGCACTTGATGAACGATGTGTTCCGGGACATGCTGGATCGGTTCGTGGTGATCTACTTGGATGACATTTTGATCTATTCCCAGACCCCGGAAAGTCACCTCCAGCATGTCCGCCAGGTCCTGCAGCGCCTGCGGGAGCACCAGCTCTATGCGAAGTTGGAGAAATGCTACTTCTTCCAGACTTCCATAGAGTTCCTCGGGCACATCATCACCCCCGAGGGCATCGCGATGGACCCGCACAAGGTGGAGGCCTTGCGCAGTTGGGAACCCCCGCGTCGGGTGAAGGACGTCCAGCGTCTGTTGGGATTCGCCAACTACTATCGGACCTTCATCCCGGGCTTCGCCACCCTGACCTTGCCGTTGACCCAGCTCCTTCGGAAGAAGGTACCATTCCAGTGGGGGCCCCCGCAGCAGCAGGCCTTCGAGGTCCTCAAGCAGGCCTTCCTCACGGAGCCAGTCCTGAGGCACCCCAATCCACACCGTCCGTTCGTGGTGGAGACGGACGCGTCCAACGTGGCGATTGGGGCGGTGCTGCTACAGGCTCCGGTGGATGGCGGCACTCTTTTTCCCTGCGCATACTACTCCCGGAAACTCAACCCTTCCGAGCGCAACTACACCATCTGGGAAAAGGAGTTGCTGGCCATCAAGGCCACGTTCGAGGCTTGGCGACATCACCTCGAGGCGGCCCGACACCAGGTGGAGGTGCGGACGGACCATCGGAACCTGGAGCACCTCACCACGGCACGGAAGTTGAACCAGCGGCAGATCCGGTGGTCGTTGTTTTTCGCCCGGTTCAACTTCCACGTCACCTACATTCCGAGCAACCTCAACCAGAGGGCGGACGCGCTATCCCGTAAGCCGGAATACTTTTGCCCCAAGGACTCCCTTCCCCCCCGGACGGTGCTGCCAGCGGACTCCTTGGCCGCGGTCCAGGAACCGGTGGACCTGCGTGCTCAGGTGCTGGAAGCGCAGCGACGGGACGACTGGTCGCAGCAGCGGAGAGCGGACGTCGGCCCCGCGTCCCCATGGACCGTGGAGGAGGGCTTGCTCAGACATCGGGGTCGGCTGTACGTGCCCACGAGTCCGCTCCGAGCCCTCGTCATGAACCAGTGTCATGACAACCCCGCGGCGGGGCACTTCGGCTTCTTTAAGACTTTGAACCTGGTGACGCGGACTTTTTGGTGGCCTCGGGTACGGCACGACGTGCACGCCTACGTGATGTCCTGTGTGACGTGCCGACAGGTCAAAGCCGCGTCCGGCCCCCCTCCCGGACTCCTCCAGCCGCTACCGACACCGGAGAGACCGTGGGGAGCCATCTCCATGGACTTCCTGACAGACCTGCCCCTGTCCGCTATGTACACGACCGTCCTCGTGGTGGTGGATGCGCTCACAAAGATGGCACATTTCATCCCGTGCCGCGGCCTGCCCTCGGCCCGCACCACGGCTCGCCTGTTCCTGCAACATATCTTCCGCCTCCACAGCCTGCCGGACCGGGTGGTTTCGGACCGCGGGGCCCAGTTCACGGCTCGCTTCTGGAAAAGCCTGATGGCCGCGCTGGAGGTGCAGGTGTGCCTGTAATCGTCGCACCATCCGGAGACTGACGGGGGCACGGAGAAGGTCATCGGCATACTGGAGCAGTACCTCCGCTGTTTTGTCAACCAGCAGCAGGACAACTGGGCCGAGTACCTTCCCCTGGCGGAGTTCGCTTTTAATAACTCCCAACACACCTCCACCCAGATGACCCCGTTCCATGCCAACGTCGGATACCATCCACGGCTTTTCCCGTTGACCATCATGGACTCCCCTGTTCCCGAGACCCGGGACTTCCTCTCGGAGCTGCAGGCAGTGCAGCAACTGGTGCGGCGGCAGCTGATCCGGGCGAAAGAGGATTATAAACGGTTCGCCGATCGCGCCCGCCGGGCGACGCCACCGCTGGAAGTAGGAGATCGGGTGTGGTTGTCCACGAAACACCTCCCCACGGACCGGCCGGTGAAGAAACTGGCCCAACGCTTTATCGGTCCCTTCCCTATCGAGGCGGTCATCAATCTGGTGGCCTACCGGTTGACTCTACCCCGCTCCATGCGGCTCCACCCTGTTTTTCATCGGTCCCTCCTGGTCCCTGAGGCCCCCGCGAGCCATCTCCGCCGCCCGCCGCCGCCTGCCCCCCCAGCCGCAGCCGACGAGGACGATGCCTCAACGTACGAGGTGGACAGTATCCGGGACTCCCGTTGGCTGAAGGGGCGCTTCCAATACCTCATTGCCTGGAAGGGGTACGGGCCCGAGGATTTCACCTGGGTGGACGCGTCTGCCGTTCAGGCCCCTGACCTGGTGCGGGCTTTCCACGAACAGTTCCCGTCCCGACCCCATCCCGACCGTCAGACCCGGGGGAAGGGCCCTGCGGTGGGGGATAGTGTTGTGGCCCCGCCCTCTGAGCCTGTCCCATCGGAGGAAGAAAGCTCCGAGCATGAGGAAGAGGAGTCAGCCAGGCCTCCCTCTCCAGGCCCCTCCCCTCTGGCATTGTTTCAAGTGCCGGCCGAGGGAGAGGAAACAGCTGCTTCGGATCAGAGTGATAATGACACATCATTCCTGGACGCACGCCTCCGAAGGCGTGATAAACGTTTGCAGCAGCTTGGGAGGCGTGCTAGGGATTAGAACTGAGTCACTGGACCACACCCCAGAGACCACACCCCAGAGACTATATAATAGAGAGTGGTGGTCAAGGATCTTTTGTGACGAACAAAGCAAAACCTTGGACAGTCACTAAAGCCTCATCCGGAACTGCTGGGAGGAATATTATTTCTGTTTGGACTTTCTTGAACGTTCGTATCTTATCTGTCTGTTTGTGAAAATAAAGTAACTTGGCAGACGGTGTGTCTATCACTGCCAAGTCGGAGATAAGAACTGGGTGCGTTCCAAAGTGTTTCCTTAACCCTCGACTGGCTGTGTGTGTGTGTGGGGACGGGGACAGATCACCACCTTCAAAGTGCTCCATGGCTTAGGGCTGGGGTATTTACGAGACCGCCTTCTGCCACCAATAGCCTCCCACCGGCCAGTACGCTCGCGCAGAGTGGGCCTCCTCAGGGTGCCGTCTGCCAGACAGTGTTGGCTGGCGACCCCCAGGGGGAGAACCTTCTCTGTGGAGGCGCCCACCCTCTGGAACAACCTTCCCCCAGAGATACGTACAATATCAGACCTCCGGATTTTTCGTTCGGCCCTGAAAACTTATTTATTTCAACTAGCCGGGCTGGCTTGATCTCACAGTTTTGGGTTGAATTTTAATTGATTTTAAATTGGGTTTGTTTTAAATCGCGGCCAAAAATATTTAATCATTTTAAACTGTTTTTAAATTTTGTATGTTCTGTTTTTATTTCGGCTGTTCACCACCCTGAGTCCTATTAGAGAAGAGCGGTATATAAATTGAAATAAATAAATAAATAAAATAAAATAAAATAAAATAAAATAAAATAAAATAAAATAAAATAAAATAAACCTAGAGTGGCACCAAACTTCATGTTTCTGGGTGACCTTACTCAGCAGTCTCTGGAGAAAAGAGTCCATATTGAAGGATAGCAGAAATCAAATACATAGGTGTTGAAATCCTGCATTTCCCTCCAGCATCCTTTTCTGGACAGGACCTGTCAGGAAAGACCACAACCATTAAAGAACACTGCCCTCAGGGGTATGTCTGTAATTTTTCACAAACATGCTGTATATCAGGAATAAGTTCAGGGTCCCCAGAGGAAAAGTTGCTTCTCACTGTAATTATCACCATCCTGCTCTTTGAGATGTCTCATTCTATTTCTCTAGTGACTGCCTTTGATGTAAACATTAGTCTGAATCACTGTGGAGGGTATCCTGCATCAGAAAAGGATAAATGCATTAGGTGACACTGTGTTATGTGAATTTTAGGACAGGCAGGGGCTGTGCTATTAAATGTCCTTTTCTCTCCTTTCCAGGTGAAGCATGATTTGTCTCTTTTAATTCTTCAGGGCTTTTAATTCTTCAACTCTTCTTGTTCTTGTTTAGAAACAGGAAGGGAATTGATTCAGCCCCATGAATTATGAACCTCCTACTTCTGCTTTTGATGCTACTGCTTCCCCAGCCGATCTCTGGGAAGCTTAGAATGAAATGTCCACTGACTCTGGAACACCAGGATGGAGAAAAACCATGGAGCTATTACAGACCAGGAGACCATCTCATTGCTGTTATCACCAGTGGAACAAAAATATCTCCTCTAATGTTCCCTTTCAATGCAGCTCCTTCTAGTCAGTCTAATTCGTAAGTCATTCAGGATAATGGCGTTGCATTCCCTCCATTTATAATTCTAACACCTCATTTTTTCCCTCCTTATTCCACTTATTCCAGATGGATATGGCAGCACCTCTCCTGTCTAATTTCCTAAATCATTTAGATTTCCATGCTTTCTTTGTCTTATTTTGAGGAACAGATTCAAATCCAAAGATGGAACAGAAAAATAATATGAAACAAGTCCACATTATTTTCCTCTGCCTGTTCAATCTTGAATTCATGACTTGAATACTGATTTTTGTTTAAATTAGCGATTCTTGTAGTTTTCCCCTGCCCAGCTCAGTTCAAATACAACTACTCATTGATATTTACTTCCAGATCCTTATAGAAATACAGGATAACTTATTTTTAGAATCGGTTTCTGCGTCACTTTTGAAACATCCTCTTCCTTTTATGGTGGTTCTACTCTAATTATTCAATTATTTTGAATCCTGATTATTGGACAGATGAATATTAGTACTGCCCCAAAGAATAGTGTATTTGCGATTCTTATCCCATGTGGAGGACTGTATCAATTCCATCTTCCCAATGTTCATTAAAATTGAATGAAGATGGGTGAGTATCATTTGTTTCTGCGTTTGGAGTCAGTAATGGCTTAAGACTCTGTAGGCTTCTAAAGAGAAAGTGGTTTAGATTGAAAAGAAGTATATTGCTGGTTCTGTTGATGATAATGACATGATCATATTTACAGCAGTTTGTTCATTTTTACAAGAGTTTATCTAATGCTCATTGAAAAATGCTATGCTTTATTTTGGTTAGTCAAGCAAAAGTATATCAAAAATATAAAATATATTTTGCTATTAATGATGATGGTAATGGTGATGATAAAAATGAACATTCTTTTACAGTAGCATATCTTCTGATCGGTCTAAAATCCTCCGCTTTATTTTCGCTATTCAAGTGGTCAATAAGAATTCCCAGCTCCTGCAAAATCTCACACTTGGCTTTGACATCCATGACAACTATATGAACACTATTGGCACTTCAGATGCCTTGCTGGACATGCTCTCCACTGGAGAAGCCAATGTTCCCAACTACAGCTGTGGCAGGAAGGACCACCTTTTGGCTCTTGTTGATGCAGCTGTCAGGGACATCTCCATCCAGATGTCAACATTAGCAGACACCTTCAAAGTCCCACAGGTTTGTGTGTGTGCCTTTCTATCTAGTATAAAGAGTGAATCGGTAGGTTGGGTAAGCAATAAATTCAACCATATCCATTCTAGGGCATTCAAGAGTTGCTTTCCTCTGTGGCCAGTGTAGGTATATTGTCTAGTGATGGATGGGATTGATACTGGGGAGGGGAAAAGCAGCAAAGCAGCCCTATCATCTCATGACACCATCTCCGTTGCTTTGGGGGCTTCTACTGCACACCTGTGAAAATAAGGAGAAGGTCAAAATCCTTATATTAAAACAACATATAACCTTTGTGGACAGAATTTAAAAATCTGACATAAAATATGGCTCTTTATTTGAACAAAACAATTCAGTGGAATTTGCAAATGTGGGTCTGATTTCAGAAAAAAAGGGAGTAATCAAGAAATATCATTTGCATTCTTTATTCTGATTTTTTTTTTAATTACTTCCTTTCTTTTCTTGTATTTTTTATCTGGTCTTGCTAATATTCTGTCTGTAATATTAGCTAATCAGGAATACAATATTCTAATACCTTGATGAGGAAAAAGTTGGATTTATTGAAAGAATGACGGCATTGTTCATTGCTTTTTCAGATCACTTATAACATTGTTTCAGCGGCTCTGAGTGATAAAAGTCAATTCTCATTTTTTTACCGGATGCTCCCCAAAGAAGGGATCCACTACCCAGGAATTGTCCAACTGCTCCTCCATTTCAGATGGACCTTGATTGGTCTCTTTGCTTCAGACACAGAGAAGGGAGAGAATTCCATGAGGGCTTTGAGTCCTATGCTGGTCAGGAATGGAATTTGTGCTGTTATATCAGAACAAATTTCACCCGCTGGACATACAGCACCCCTCAGGGTTGCCATTTCCAAGTGGAGACAAGTCAATGTCTTTGTTCACATCGTAGAATATTTTTCTGTTTGGGACAGAATTCATCTTTTCCATTCAACACTTAAAAGTTTGCCAGAACCCATTGAAGGGAAAGTCTGGATAATTGCAGTCCTTGGGGAAAGGCAAATAAAAAGACACATATTCCTGAAATATATCCATAGTGTTTGGATCTACAGTTTCCAGTTGAAAAAAAGACCAAAGGACAGTTCCTTTGAACCAGATCTCTATGTGCAACCACAGTTCGGAGATCAATCTTTTCTCTGTTCTTTTTCAGAAGACATCATTTCTGTCAAAGGCCGGAGAAGATGCACTCAGAAATCTCCACTGAAGACCAAAGTGGAAAGAAATTGGCTCTTGTACCTAGGTAACTACCATGTTTACGCTTTGATTAATACTCTGGCCCATGCCTTGAATGCTGCGTATTCCTCCATATCCAAGAGGAGAAGAAAAGAGGGAGAAGAGAAGCTGGGGACTCAAAGGCTGCAGCCATGGCAGGTATGGGGTCCTGACAAAGATCCATCAAAGTTACTTTCTTTGTATAAGGAATACAAAGGGGAAAAGGAAACTATCTCAACCTTTTTGTGCTTCAAAAGGCCAACAAGTCTGACTAATCCAATCACTTGTGGATAATTTTCCAAAGAGCGGGTACCATGACATTTATATTTTGATATTAAACAGTTAATTTTATAAAATATGTATGCATTTGAAGTAAATTCCTATCTTTATGAATTTGTGATTAGCATTTTAGAATTGTATGTTCATACATTTGAAGGGGACCCTAGCACCGTTATGGCGAACCTATGGCACGCGTGTCAGAGGTGGCACTCAGAGTCCTCTCTGTGGGCATGCACACTGTTGGCAGTTGCTCTTCGGGTTTCTGGCTCACAGCTAGTCTTCGTGCATGCCAGAAACCCCAATACCAGCTGGCCAGTGCACATGTGCTTGGTGGAAACCCCAAAACCAGGTGACCGCCGCTTGTGTATGCCGGCCAGCTGGTCTTCGGGTTTCTAGAGCTGTGGCGCATGCTCTGATTTGGGCACTTGGTGCCAAAAAGGTTCACCATCACTGATACAGCATAACCCTTTCTGTCTGCAGGAATCCCAGTTAAATCTTCTCTAAGTGATGGCTGTTTTGCATTAAAACAATCAGTGAAGGGGAAACTTCTCTGGTTCACGGGATCAGCTGTAAAATTGTTCCTCCTTTTAGGATGGTTTTCATTCAGCCAGAATCTCTCCTTGTTTTCAAGGGCTTCATCAATTATCTTTTCATTTGTTTGTTCAATTTATTTGTGATCCAGTCTAGAATGCTCCCTATACCCTACCAATTTCATCAATTATTTATTTTATCAATATTTATATGATTGACAAATTTTGCTGAACCTTTCTTTTGCCCTTTTGAGGACAGTGATAACACTTGTTGTCCCAACTCAAGTGAGACAACTGTAGCAGAAAGACTCAAATCTGAAAACAACAACAACAACGTGTGATAGAAAAACCAAGGTTTCTGCTTTTAACATTCCTGGATATTTCTCTTCTAGTTCCATCCATTTCTGAAGAAGAACGAGTTTTGCAATCTTTCCAACTTGAAACTGTACTTGGACCAAAATGGTGATGTGACAGCAGATTTGAACATCGTAAGCTTTATAGTTCAGTCCAGGGAGGATCCCGTTAGAAAGCAAGTGGGGAGTTTTGAAAGAGAGAGACTTATTATCAATCCAGATGCTCTTTCACAGCTAAAGTTGCTCAATAAGGTGGGTGAAACATTGGTGTCTTTTCTCTGTTTTCCAAAGCCTTGAGAGACTTTTCAAGTGGCTAAGCTTATGCACCAATACAGTGAGAATTGAATGTGGGGAATTTTATACATAATCAAAATCATCCTTATAATACTTCTTAATCTTCCTATTTTTTCCAATATTTATCTCTTTTGTGTAATCCTTTATCCCAAATTTATCATTTTTCTCCATATCTTATTATTTCAACTTCTGCCATATTAATTCCTCCCCCCTATTATTTTTTATCGTTTTCAATTTTATATTCGAATAACATCACTTTGCGCCTTATATTTCTTCTCAATGACAATTGCTCCAGTTGTTTGCCATCTTTCTTCATTTCCAGAAGAGTCTCTCTAATTCCTTTTTCTCATTCATTAACAATAATACAGTCATCTTAATTTACTTGATTATCAAAATGAGCTGAGGTGGCGCAGTGGTTAGAGTGCAGTACTGCAGCTACTACAGCTGACTGCTAGTTCAGCAAATCAGCGGATCAAATCTCACCAGCTCAAGGTTGACTCAGCCTTCCATCCTTCCGAGGTGGGTAAAATGAAGACCCAGATTGTTGGGGTCAATATGCTATTTAGTATACTGTCTTTGTTGTAAGCTGCGCAGAGTCCTCGGAGAGTGGGCGGCATAGAAATAATAATAATAATAATAATAATAATAATAATAATAATAATAACAACAACAACAACAACAACAACAATAATAATAATAATAATAATAGTAATAATAATAATAATAATAAATTACCTATTTTCCCCTTTCCATCTGCTGTGGTTTATCACCAACATATTGAAGAAACACTTTCATGTTTTGAACATTATTATTTTCTATACAATTAGCATTTTAAATATTCATTTTAATTACATTTTTATCAAAATTAATAGTATTGTCAAATTACTTATTTTCCCCTTTCTATCTATTAGGATTTAATGTAAACAAATTCTATTCAGATTAACAGAGTTGGAAGGGATCCAACCCCCTGCCCAAGCAAGATACCCTCCATCTGCCCCTACCTAGGATCAAACTCACAACCTCCTGATTATGAGGCAAGAGCTCCACCTCTAGGCCACAGCAGCTGGGCTTCATTCATCTTTGTCATATAATCACTTACAATCATTTTCCACCCTATCTTATTTTTTCAACTTCTGCCATGTTATTCTCACATATTGCTTTATCAATTCACTAATGCTTTCATCTAGCTAACATCACAGTATATCCTATACTTCTTCTCTCTTGCCACTACTATAACAATTAAAATTTCATTCTAATTTAAAAAGCTTTAAAAAACACCATTATTATTATATTGTCTACTTTCCCATTCCCATTTATTAATCTATTTTATGTATATTTCCTAATGTTTACTTCATCATCTCATCTTTACCCATCATCTCAAAACCTTTTTAACATCCCCCTTTCTAATAGTTTTTTGCACTATCCTTTATCTCGCTCTAATTTCTCAGTTCTCTCTTTTTGTCTTTTTATATATGTTACATTTCTTCTTCTGGCTCCTTTTATCTTTTTTTTTGTTGTTGTTGTGTTGTTTGAACTTCCCTTACTAAAGTTTTCCCTTGTCTCTTCCAGATATTCCCCCTTTTCCCTTTTGTCTGTTTCTGTTTTAGGGGGGATTTTTCCCCTTTCCTCTCTGCTCTTTTAACTTTCCCAAACATTTCTGTGAAATTTTCTATCTGATTTCTATTTTTTAATACTTGCTCTTAACATTATTAATTTCTTGCTTCTCATTTAAATTTTGCTCTTCCTTTTTCTTTTCTGTATTTTTAAATGAATTTTCAATTTCTTTTTTGCCTATTAAAGATTCACACATGCTTTTAAGCATCAAAAGTACATCATACATCTGGAACTCCATTTTGTAACAATTTAATACCTCCCCAATTATTTCTCTATGAACTTAACCAGAATTTAAGACCTATATAGTTTTCTTGTATCTCCGCTTCTTTGCTTTTTCCTTCTTTGATTATTCCTTTTATTCTTTAAAATTAAAATGTTATTCTCAATTATTCATTATTATTCAAATTCAGCAACAGTCAAATCCCATTATGAAGCTGTCTTCCAGAAGGGAAGGGAAATAAACAGCCACCCAGATGTAAAACACAGTCACTCCTTAAACGTTCTCACTTAGTCAAAATTTAAAGTCTATGTAATTTTCTGATATCTCCTTTTCTCCTTTTCTTCTTAAAATAGTCCTTTGTTCTTCAAACAGCTGCTTCCTGTTTTGTCTATTTGAATACAGTATCACAGTACTTTTTCTTTTCTCCAGCAGATGGCACTCTCAGTTTCTACACGTTGCAAAATAATCTTTTAAATCCAATTGTTTATCAAAATATTCAGTAATTTTTCAAAACCTCTTATAATTTGTTATCTTTCTTCTGAACATCGTTTATTCCCTTTTAAGAATATTTTGCTTTTTCCCAATTTTCCAAATCCAAGCCTTTCTCTTAGATTCTTTGTGTTATAGTCCATGCTTTCTCTTTTTTCTGTATTTATGTTTTTTCTCCCCAAGTGCCAGATAGCCACTAATCCAAATTCAGGGATTCTTTTAAGACTTCAATTCCCATTTTTCTTAGCTTAAATTGGCAGTTATCTCACCCAGTTCTGGCTCTCCATCCAAATGCCACTCCTGCTCAATACTTCGGTCCGGTTGTCCCAGTTTCAACGCGGCCACCATAAAATGGCCGCTGTCCCCGCTGCTGCTTCGGGAGAGCTGTTTCTGTTCCAGCAAGGAAATTGCCAATTCCTCGCGGTCCACGAAACGCTTCTCCTTTCTTCACCATCCCTACAAGATCGCTATGACTCGAAAGCCTCCTGCCAGCAGTTCGTCCGGCTGGATTTTGTATGGCTCATCAGAGCCTGCTATTTTCCAGTCCGTTCCTGCTGTGTCCTCAACCGGCTGGACATATGGATATTTTGTCTCCCTATTTTGGAACAACACTGTTCCAAAACTATCAGCTAAAAATACAAAACAAAACCATTTTTAATTCCCAGTCTTCATTAATTAAGATGTATAAAGAGCTGAAAGATTCTATTTTCACCAATGAATTAATCAGCTAACATTTATTTATCTGGAAGTATCAGTTTTAAATTGGCCATACAGCAAATTAAAGGTGCATATAACATAGATGTGAAATTGGGCTGTAAAAGAATTGACCCATAAATCACGCCACCAATGAACTCCTGTATCTATATAAAACAGATCTGTATCTGTATAAAACAGATATACAGATTATGTATATCTATTGGAGATTTAAGTGCTGATAGCATCAACCTGTCTTGTTTCCCTGCCTAAGATTAGCCCAGGTTTCCAGTGAAGTGAAAGAGGCAAGGATAACTCTAATCAAGACTGGACATGCTTCCTGTTGACACCATTGGGAAATATGCTTTGGCATTCAGGTTTAGCTTATCATGGCTGGGCAAGTTTATATTCTTAAATAGATCATACTGGTCAGAATTTTCCATACTTGCCTTTCATGCCTTGGGGATAGAAGAAAAGGCCTTCTGCTCCTAGGGAGAAGGTCCAAAGCTTTCCATTCACAAGAAATCATAATGACTGTTCTGATGTTACCTAACGCAGAAAACTGAAGCACTGAAACAAGGATTGATCCAATTTCTACCATATAAGGGAGATTTCTGCCATATGTGGTGGGAATGGCCAAAGGCAAAAAAATATTGGAATTTAATAAAGATTTGGCTTGAAAAATTTTTATTAATAAAATAGAAGTTAAGCTGGAATTTTTCCTCTTGAGAAAGACAGAGGGTAAATATAAGAAAGATATAAATTATCTATTACTGCATATACTCACAGCGGCATGGATAGCCTTTGCTCAGAAGTGGAAAGAGAAAGATACCCCAACTGAAGAGGAAATAATATTAAAAATTCTTAACTGCACAGAAATGGATAGACTTACCTTGGAGCTCAAGGATAAATGTGAAACACAGTACTATATAATCTGGAAATTTTTTTACGAATGGCTAGATAAAAGGAAGATAGCTGAGACAAAAGTGTAATGTTAGATGAGAAATATATACGTTATGATAGGTAAATATGTATGTAAATTGCATAGATAGGTACAGGTATAGATTAATAGACAAATATGTATAATTGTATAGAAATATCATATAGATTATTAGTATGATGTTATGTATAAATAACATAAAAGGTTAAAGAACTATATTATAATATTAACATTAATATAATTTGTATTAGTTTAAAGTGTTGGAAGATATTTAGAACCAATGATGTCATATCTATATCCGATGTTTTTAATTTTGAATGATTAATAAAAAAACTTTGGAAGAAATGAGGGACAATTGGGGGGGGGAGTTACTTAGATTTGGCCTTTAGTTTATCACTTCATATGAAACATCCTTGAATGCAATTGTTTATCTTGATTGTCAGCTACCTTAAGTCTCTCTCTGGAAAAAAAGGAGACTCCATATTTAACCATTAATAAATGTAGCTCAGTCTTTTCATGCTAACTGGTGTCTCCTAATGGTGGTTGTTCAACAGAAAAAAACCTTTTTCTGAAAACCTTACTTGACCCTGTCACATGTCACATGTGATACAGCAAAAAATGCCTGATTGTTGAGGGTCATGTTCTCATGTAGAAGTGGGCTTCACATTCTGTCACCACCAGTTCACCCAGCACCGGAAATGTGAGTGTGCGCTCCACATGCGTGAGACATCAAACAACATGGCAATTCACTCACGTGCGATGTCCACGCATTCGTGCAACATCAAAACCACAGCGATATAGGACAGGATTGCGCCTGGGTGGGTGGGCAGACCCACCCGCAGATCGCTACTACAGGTTCACCCCAACCAGTCCGAACCGGCTGAATACCAGCTCTATTCTCATGACTAACCTCTATTTCATCTCACTCTAGTTTTAGAAACTAGGCAGTCAGTTTTAGCCTTGGTTCACCATCATGGTGGCCATATAAAATTAGCAAATAAACATACAAATAAACAAAGAACAGATGACAACCCAAATTTGTAATGAAGTTTTCCTTTATTGGAGGTGGTTCTGGACTACTTTCAAATGGGGATGGCCTTGCAATGATACATGTAGTCCAGAATAAATCTTTCCAGATCAAACCGGTCACAGGTTTCTTCATCACAGTTTTATTCAATTTTAATAAATTTAGTAAAATTAAAAAAAAACAATAAACTTTTTAGAATAAATTTCATTCTAAACTTTAATATGAATACAGCATCTCACTTTAAATTCATGGGTAAATGAAGAAAGGAGTAGTGCATGGTAATATAATCATATGGTTGTATTTATATATGTGTATGTATGTATGTGTATGTGTATGTGTATGTATGTGTATGTATGTATGTATGTATGTATGTATGTATGTGACACTAATTGTCACTTCATGGTTAAATCGTTTCTCAATTGCTTTGGTCCAGAATTTATTAAGTAGAAATGTCCTGTATTGCAAAGAGATATTCTAGCAGCAAAAGGGAGAAATTAAATGAAGAATCTGTCAGTAATTTTATCTCCTGCAACATTGAGAATTACTTAAAACGTTCTTATTTACCTAAGTGAAATCCAGCAACTAGCTGACTAATGTTCCTGTCTACCTCCATTTTTCATTAAGGGTTAGTTCTAATGTATTTTGTTTGGCATTCCTGGTTTTCCTGCTTAGTCTTTGCCTCGGTCCAAATGTGTGGAAAATTGTCATCCTGGATTTTTCAAGCAAGCTCGAAAAGGAGAGCCAGTATGCTGCTATGACTGTATTCCTTGTCCAGAAGGGACCATCTCCACTCAGGAAGGTGAGTGACGCCAAAGAAAAGGCTACTAGATTCATCCAGAGCATTTTGATCAATGTTTAGTTTAGTTTAGTTTATTTAATTTGTATACCACCCTACTCCCGAAGGACTCAGGGCGGTGAACAGCCAAGCAGTAAGATACATAAATACAAAAATTTAAAAAACCAGTTAAAATCGAATTAAATCATTTTTTGGCCCAGACAAATTAAAACCCCCCAATAATTTAAGAACAGATTTAAAATTTATATATTAAAAGAGGGAGGAGATTAGGCCAAGCCTGCTTGATGGAATAAAAGAGTCTTCACAGCGCGGCGGAAGGTGCGCAGATCCGGGATCCTCCGTATCTCTGGGGGGAGCTCATTCCAGACGGTAGGTGCCCCCACAGAGAAGGCTCTCCCCCTAGGGGCCTCCAGCTGACACTGTTTGGCTGACGGCACCCAGAGGAATCCCTCTCCATGAGAGCGTACTGGCCGGTGGGAGGCTTTTGGTGGTAGTAGGCGGTCCCGTAGATAACCAGGTCCTAAGCCATGGAGCCCTTTAAAGGTGGTAACCAAAACCTTGAAGCGCACCCAGAAGACCACCGGGAGCCAGTGCAGCTCGCGCAGGAGAGGTGTCACATGGGAGCGCCATGATGCTCCCATTACCACCCACGCGGCCGCACTCTGCGCCAGCTGGAGCCTCCGGGTGCTCCTCAAGGGGAGCCCCATGTAGAGAGCATTACAATAGTCCAGGAGGGAGGTGACGAGGGCATGAGTGACCGTGCGTAACGAGTCCCGATCCAGAAAGGGACGCAACTGGCGAATCAGGCGAACCTGATAAAAAATCCTCCCTAAAATGCACATTTTAAAATGTGCATTTTAAAAGAGACATCTAAGGTTAACAATTTTGTGGTTCTCAATTTTCAGGGTTCCCAATTTCTTCCCTAAAGGGAGGAATAAGAAAAAGATTTTGAGGGATGAGGCAAGAAGAGATAGAAAACCATGGTGGATCATACAAGTCAACATGCACCAGAGGAAATTTCTCTTTTCTTGCCAGTATGGACATGTCCTCTAAATAATGAAATACAAATAGTTACAACAGCAACAAAAAAGGGATATAGTTGTGGTTCTAATAGGAAAGCTGTATTTCCATATTGGTATTAAAAGGAAACCAATCTAAACAGAAATCAGGGAAAAAAGAGAACCAACTATGCAATTGTATTTATTTCATACGGTGTAACAGAATACAGCATTAATACAGAAAGTTAGCAGAAAGAGCATATAAAATGTGCATCAAAGTATAAAACAGCACAGCAGTAAATTATTTAAAAAATGCATAATAGGAATGATGGGTACAATTATGAATAAAATTAAATTATGTATGAAGAGTTACTAGAGTGGCTAAACCTATCGCTGGATATCTGGACCATTTAGCCATTGAGATGATGTATTTCAAGCAGAGATCCAGAGAAACTTCTGAGGGGGCATTCCATCCTAACATGATATAAAGTTTGTGGGATGATCCCACAGTCACAGTTAGTATTGTCAACCAGCCTACTGGGTTTTTCAATATTGGCACCTGCCATGGTTGGTCAGTATCATCTGACATCCAAAGAAGATCTTTCTTGAAAGGTGAAAAGAAAAGAAATATTACTTTCTGTTTTCTCAGATACTGAAAAATGCACCAAGTGCCCAGATGATCAATATCCAACTGAGAGCAGAGTCCAATGTATCCCGAAAAGAATAACCTTCCTCTCCTATGAAGAACATCTGGGCATCATCCTGGTGTCCATTGCCCTACTCTTGTTCCTATCCACAGGATTCATTTTAATCATATTCCTTAAATACCTAGAAACTCCCATTGTCAAAGCCAACAACCGGGACCTCTCCTACATCCTCCTGGTCTCCCTCTTGCTTTGCTTCTTGTCCTCCTTTTTCTTCATTGGACGACCAAGGAAAGCCACCTGTCTTCTCCGACAAATGGTGTTCAGCATTGTCTTCTCAATAGCTGTGTCATCTGTGTTGGCCAAAACAATCACAGTGGTGCTGGCCTTCCTGGCCTCAAAACCTGGGAATAAAATGAGAAGATGGTTGGGGAAGAGCTTGGCCAATGCCATCATCCTTTCTGGTTCTGCTGGCCAAATTTTCATCTGTGCCTTATGGCTGGCAATTTCTCCCCCATTCCCTGACTCTGACCTCCACTCCCAGCATGGAGCGATCATCCTTCAATGCAATGAAGGCTCTGTCACCATGTTTTATGTTGTCCTTGGCTATATGTGTTTCCTTGCTGCCATTTGCTTCTCTGTAGCTTTCCTGGCCAGGAATCTGCCTGGGGCCTTCAATGAAGCCAAGCTGATCACCTTCAGCATGCTGGTCTTCTGCAGTGTTTGGATCTCCTTCTTGCCCACCTACCTGAGCACCAAAGGAAAGTCAATGGTGATTGTTCAGGTCTTCTCCATCTTGGCCTCCAGTGCTGGACTGCTGGGCTGCATCTTCTTCCCAAAGTGCTTCATTATTATCCTGAGGCCAGATCTAAACACTAAGGAACATCTCACGATAAAAGTAGAGAAATGACAGAGAAATTGTTTCTTAGGCTTATAACATTTAATTTTTTCATTGCAGTTATTGGTGTTTTGTATTCTTCCTTTGAATCAATGTGACAATTAAGGCTATTTAAAACTGAAGGAAATAAACATATGAAGAGTATAATGTTAATGACATTAAATTCCAACATAATCATCAATTAGTAAAATAAACCAATTAGTAATAGAATTTGTCATACATCCAGGAATGAACAAGCTCAGAAATAAGACTCTCCTTCCAACGGGATTTTATCTGCTTTCCAGTTTTGTGCAAATGCAATTTTAGCCACTGTTATTATATGAATAATCAAATATGTATCTTCTTTACTATAATTCTCTGGTAAAATTCCCAATAAGAATATCTCTGCTTTTAACTCTATATGTTGCTGCAACATTCCCTCTAACCATGTTTATATTTTCAGCCAATATTGTTTTGCTTCTTTACACAATCACCACATACGATAGTATGATCCCGGCAAGTGGTGACATTTCCAACACTTCGCTGATTTATCTTTAAACATCTTAGCTAATCTTTCTGGTGGCACATGCCATCTATAAAACATCTTATACAGGTTTTCTTTATAGGCTGTTGCCATTGTTAATTTATAATTTCTTACTCAAAGTTGTTGCCATTTATCTAATTCTATGGTGTATCCAAAATTCTTTGCCCATGCTATCATTGTTTCTTTTACTTCTTCGTCTTCTAACTAATACACAATAAATAATTATATACTTTCTTAATCATTTTCTCATCTGTTCCTGTCAATATTTCATCCAGTTCGGATTTCCCCAAGTTAAAGCCATATTGTCTACGATCTGCTTCACATCTTGATTGTAATTGCAATCTTGTATACCAATCTATCTCGATCCCTTGACTCTCTAGTTCTTGTTTTTGTTTCAGCTCCCTCCGATCTGTCAGAATGTCTTTATATCTCACAATATTCCCCATGTTCACAATATTGGGATATGTCACTGCTTCTATTGTAGAAAGCCACATTGGAATATTCAAATAATGTTTTTCTTTCACTCTCTCCCACACTGATAATGTTTAGATAATGTCTTTGGAAATATCCATGAATCCTTTGTAAATCATTTCAGTTTTTTTCAATTTAATTCAATTTATATGCCACCCCTCTCCGAAGACTCAGGTCGGCTCACAATACATTTAAAATCCTAATAAAAAACATTTTAAAATTAAAACATTAAAACATTAAAACTCATTCATACCATTCATGGCCAGATCTGGCCGGATCGCAAGAGCGAGATCAACGGCCCCAGGCCTGCCGGAAAAGCCAGGTCTTCACTGCTTTTCGGAAGGCTAATAGGGTGGGGATGGTCTGGACATCAGGAGGTAACTGGTTCCAGAGAGCTGGGGTAGCCAAAGAAAAGGCCCTCCCCCACAGGCCTGCCAGCCGGCATTGTTTAGCTGACGGGACCCAGAGGAGACCAACTCTGTGGGATCTTACCGGTCGCTGGGAGCTATGCGGTAGAAGGCGGTCTCGAAGATAACCTGGCCCTGAGCCATGTAGGGCTTTAAAGGTAATAACCAACACCTTGAATTGTGACCGGAGAACAATAGGGAGCCTGTTAAGGTTATTGTTGTTGTGTTACCAACCAGCAGAGTAGATTGCACAGTGAAACGTTGCTGAGAGCAATGAATAAGAGATAAGCAAACTGGTTTATCAAAAGCTTACTTTATAGTGGAAAAACAGTTTCACAGTCTTTAAACAAATTCCAAGTCTTTGCCAGTAAATCAGTCCAGTAGTTACAGAATCTTCTTACTCAACAAACAGTAGTTGGTTAGAATAACAAACTCACTCTGGTTCACAAACCACGATGGTTGCAGATCCATCCAATGATAATTAGCAGATAACATCTCCTCTCAATGATAGCTTATCACAGCTTCATCATCAATAGCAGCATCATAGCAGCAACCTCTCAACAGCATATCATAGCAGCAACTGTTACAACATGTTACAGAAGCTTTGCTTAAATATTCTCACAACCAGTAATTATGTGATTACAGCATGACTCAGCATTAAAGCCACATTATACATATACAGATAAAGGAACAGTATACTTATATTGCCTGTACAACTGTTAGGCTCAAACCATATCCTAACAGAGCCAGTGCAGCTTGCAGAGAATTGGTGTAATGTGGGTGTACCTAGGTGCACCCACGACAGCTCGCGCGGCTGCGTTCTGGACTAACTATAGTCTCCGAACACTTTTCAAGGGTCGACCCATGTATAGCGCTTTGCAATAATCTAACCGTGAGGTGACAAGGGCATGAGTGACCGTGAGGAGAACCTCCCGATCCAAGTAGGGTCTCAATTGGTGCACCAGGCAAACCTGTGCAAAGGTCCCCCTAGCCACAGCTGTCAGATGTTGCTCTAATCTTAGCTGTGAGTCTAGGAGGACACCCAAATTGCAAGCCCGTTCTGAGGGGGACAATTTCTCCCCCCCAGAACCAAGGATCGACAGTCAACATAGTCTTTAGGAGGCAATACCCACAGCCATTCGGTCTTTTCTGGGTTAAGTCTGAGCCTATCAATGTCAATAATATTGTATTCCTTAATAAAATCCATTCTTTAATCCATGTTAATGCCGCCGCTTGATAATACAATTCGCAATTCGGAAGGCCAAACCCACCTCTAATTCTTGCATCTTGTAGCATTTTTATATTAATCCTTGCTCTCTTTCCTTGCCACACATATTTCCACATTATTTTCTTCAACTCTTCAAAATATTTTTTCTCCAGTTTTTTTGGTATAGTTTGAAATAAAAATTTCAAGCTTCTGCCAACCTAGCAGTTCGAAAGCACGTAAAAAATGCAAGTAGAAAAATAGGAAGCACCCTTGGTGGGAAGGTAACAGCCTTCCATGCATCTTTGGCATTTAGTCATGCCAGCCACGTGACCACGGAGATGTTTTCGGACAGTGCTGGCTCTTCGGGTTTGAAATGGAGATGAGCACCACCCCCTACAGTTGGGAATGACTAACAAATATGTGCAAGGTGTACCTTTACCTTTATTTCTGCCCAAACCAAGTGTGAGGGAAAAAGGATTCAAGCTTTTCCATCTCCAATTACCTAATCAAAGATCAGGTCATTTCTGAGGCCGGTGCCTGGAGAGAGATCTTCCTGAACTAAATTCTCTCCAACAGACAATTCATTCTTCTTCTTCACTGATGGAACTAAGGGGGTCTCCGGAATCTGAGGCAATCCCATCTCTGCCACCAATTGTTGAAAATTCCATTTTCCTTCCTTCCTTCTTTCTTTCTTTTATTTTGAACCACCAATAAGTAGATTGATACAGATTTAATTTTCCCAAAATCACTGGAAACTTGAACAAGTGATTTTGGTTCTCTGTCTGCAGTTGCTGGGGAGACATTTTCCTTCAACAAAAGGAATGCTTAGACATTTTTTTTTTCAAAAAGGAATTGTTTTCTATTTCTGCTCTCTATTTTTTGTAAGCTCATTGTCCACACTACAGTCATGTTAAATATAACAGCTGTTTCACGCGATCGTCTGAGTGTCCTTTTTTCACTTTTTTAAAGCATTTTTTTACTATCTATTTGCCTGAACTGGTTGTAAAAAAATGCTTAAAAAGTAAAATAAAAAAAAAGTTCCAACGATTGTGCATCACTCAGCTGATCGTCGGAACTTTTCTTTTACATTTTTTAATATCGGTTCGGTGAACCAGTGGCATTTTTTATTACCGGTTTGGGTGAACCGGCCCAAACTGGTACCATTTCACCCCTGGATTTTCCCCAAGTGGAGCCTTTGGGGCAAGTGGGAGCAGTGGCTGCAGGGGAGAATTTGGCTGGAGGGTCTGGTGGGGCCATGGGGGACCCTCAGGATGCATCTTCCTCAGAGTTGTAGAGAGTCGCCTACAGGGAGATGCAGATTGCATGTTTATAATCACCATTCACTTATGAATGGTAATGATAAAGTGTCCAGATTAAATTTAGCTGGTAGTCTAAATTTTTTTCCAAGAGTTTATTCATGAAGATCAATGTGGCTTTTTACTTAAATGACAAAAGACAATGTGAGAACTGTGTTGGTTGTCATAGTACTTTTACAACAACATAACAAAAAACAAGCTGTATAGTTCTTCTTAGATGCAGAGAAAGCCTTTGATCATTTGCATTGGCCTTTTTTGCTTAATGTTCTTTAAGATATGAGTCTTGCTGAAAATTTTATTCAAAAAATTTAGTGTCATAACCATGTGATATCCAGAAGGGGACAAGTCAAGATTTTCCTTTGTCCCCTTTGCTGTTTATTATGGCTCTTGAAGTGTGAAGGGAGGAAAATGGGCCAGTCCTGGAGTCAGGGGAAGGTCCAGACGAGGGCTCTGCATTAGAGGCAGAGATGGGGCCAGGGCCATCTGGGAGTGATGAGCAGACTCCGGAGCCTCCAGAAGCGAATAACAGAGAGGCAGAGGAACAGGAGGAGCCTGTTCCTAGTGCACACATGTGAAGAGCTGCCAGAAGGCAAAAGCAGCTAAAGCAAAAAGGACGACTCGGGAGTAAGGCCAGGAGATGATTGGCCCCTTAATTTGGACTAAACTGAGAATGAAGTAACTCTCAGCTGTTCCAATAAAACAGGTTTGTTTAGGACTGATTGTGTCTGGTAATAACTACTTGGGCCTAGGTCACAACAATTGGTGTCAAGGGGAAAAAAGATCTATTAGCTCTATATCTTTCTTCATATTTATACAATGATATAATCCAAAAATATTCAGTGTCCTCAACCTAGAGTGGCACCAAACTCCATGTTTCTGGGTGACCTTACTCAGCAGTCTCTGGAGAAAAGAGTCCATATTGAAGGATAGCAGAAGTCAAATACATAGATGTTGAAATCCTGCATTTCCCTCCAGCATCATTTTCTGGACAGGTCCTGACAGGAAAGACCACAACGATTAAAGAACACTGCCCTCAGGGGTATATCTGTAATTTTTCACAAACATGCTGTATATTAGGAATAAGTTCAGGGTCCCCAGAGGAAAAGTTGCTTCTCACTGTAATTATCACCATCCTGCTCTTTGAGATGACTCATTCTATTTCTCTAGTGACTGCCTTTGATGTAAACATCAGACTGAAGCACTGTGGAGGGGATCCTGCATCAGAAAAGGATAAATGCTTTAGGTGACACTGTGTTATGTGAATTTTAGGACAGGCAGGAGCTGTGCTTTTCTCTCCTTTCCAGGTGAAGCATGATTTGTCTCTTTTAATTCTCAGAGCTTTTAATTCTTCAACTCTTCTTGTTCTTGTTTAGAAACAGGAAGGGAATTGATTCAGCCCCATGAATTATGAACCTCCTACTTCTGCTTCTGATGCTACTGCTGTCCCAGCCAATCTCTGGAAAGCTTAGAATGAAATGTCCACTGACTCTGGAACACCAGGATGGAGAAAAACCATGGAGCTATTACAGACCAGGAGACCATCTCATTGCTGTTATCACCAGTGAAACAAAAATATCTCCTGTAATATTCCCTTTTGATGCAGCTCCTTCTAGTCAGTCTAATTCGTAAGTCATTAAGGATAAATGGAGTTGCATTCCCTCCATTTATAATTCTAACACCTCATTCTTTTTTCTCCTTATTCCACTTATTCCAGATGGATATGGCAGCACCTCTCCTGTCTAATTTCCTAAATCATTTAGATTTCCATGCTTTCTTTGTCTTATTTTGAGGAACAGATTCAAATCCAAAGATGGAACAGAAAAATAATATGAAACAAGTCCACATTATTTTCCTCTGCCTGTTCAATCTTGAATTTATGACTTGAATACTGATTTTTATTTAAATTAGTGATTCTTGTAGTTTTCCCCTTCCCAGCTCATTTCAAATACAACTACTCATTGATATTTACTTCCAGATCCTTATAGAAATACAGGATAACTTAGTTTTAGAATTGGTTTCTGGATCACTTTTGAAACATCCTCTTCCTTTTATGGTGGTTCTACTGTAATTATTCAATTATTTTGAATCCTGATTATTGGGCAGATGAAAATTACTACTGCCCCAAAGAATAGTGTATTTGCGATTCTTATCCCATGTGGAGGACTGTATCAATTCCATCTTCCCAACATTCATTAAAATTGAATGGAGTTGGGTGAGTATCATTTCTCTCTGGGTTTGGAGTCAGTAATGGCTTAAGACTCTGTAGGCTTCAAAAGACAAAGTGGTTTAGATTGAAAAGAAGTATGTTGTTGGTTCTGTTGATGATAATGACATGATCATATTTACAGCAGTTTGTTTGTTCATTTTTACAAGAGTTTATCTAATGCTCATTGAAAAATGCTATGCTTTATTTTGATTAGTCAAGCAAAAATATATCAAAAATATAAAATATATTTTGCTATTCATGATGATGGTAATGGTGATGATAAAAATGAACATTCTTTTACAGTAGCATATCTTCTGATCGGTCTAAAATCCTACGCTTTATTTTCACTACTCAATTGGTCAATAAGAATTCCCAGCTCCTGCAAAATCTCACACTTGGCTACGACATCCATGACAACTATATGAACACACTTGGCACTTCAGATGCCTTGCTGGACATGCTCTCCACTGGAGAAGCCAATGTTCCCAACTACAGCTGTGGAAGGAAGGACCACCTTTTGGCTCTTGTTGATGCAGCTGTCAGGGACATCTCCATCCAGATGTCAACATTAGCAGACACCTACAAAGTCCCACAGGTTTGTGTGTGTGCCTTTCTATCTAGTAAAAAGAGTGAATCGGTAGGATGGGTAAGCAATACATTCAACCACATCCATTCTAGGGCATTCAAGAGTTGCTTTCCTCTGTGGCCAGTGTAGGTATATTGTCTAGTGATGGATGAGATTGATACTGGGGAGGGGAAAACAGAAAAGCAGCCCTATCATCTAATGACACCATCCCCATTGCTTTGGGGGCTTCTACTGCACACCTGTGAAAATAAGGAGAAGGTCAAAATCCTTATATTAAAACAACATATAACCTTTATGAACAGAATTTAAAAATCTGACATAAAATATGGCTCTTTATTTGAACAAAACAATTCAGTTGAATTTGCAAATGTGCATCTGATTTCAGAAAAAAAGGGAGTGAGCAAGAAATATCATTTTCATTCTTTATTCTGATTTTTGTTTATTACTTCCTTTCTTTTCTTGTATTTTTTATCTGGTCTTGCTAATATTCTTTCTGTAATATAAGCTAATCAGGAATACAATATTCTAATACCTTGATGAGGAAAAAGTTGGATTTATTGAAAGAATGATGGCATTGTTCATTGCTTTTTCAGATCACTTATAACATTGTTTCAGCGGCTCTGAGTGATAAAAGTCAATTCTCATTTTTTTACCGGATGCTCCCCAAAGAAGGGTTCCACTACCCAGGAATTGTCAAACTGCTCCTCCATTTCAGATGGACCTTGATTGGTCTCTTTGCTTCAGACACAGAGAAGGGAGAGAATTCCATGAGGGCTTTGAGTCCTATGCTGGTCAGGAATGGAATTTGTGCTGTTATATCAGAACAAATTTCACCCGCTGGACATACAGCACCCCTCAGGGTTGCCATTTCCAAGTGGAGACAAGTCAATGTCTTTGTTCACATCGTAGAATATTTTGCTGTTTGGGACAGAATTCATCTTTTCCATTCAACACTTAAAAGTTTGCCAGAACCCATTGAAGGGAAAGTCTGGATAATTGCAGTCCTTGGGGAAAGGGAAATAAAAAGACACATATTTCTGAAATATATCCATAGTGTTTGGATCTACATTTTCCAGTTGAAAAAAAGCCCAAAGGACAGTTCCTTTGAACCAGATCTCTTTGTGCAACCACAGGTCGGAGATCAATCTTTTCTCTGTTCTTTTTCAGAAGACATCATTTCTGTCAAAGGCCGGAGAAGATGCACTCAGAAATCTCCACTGAAGACCAAAGTGGAAAGAAATTGGCTCTTGTACATATGTAACTACCATGTTTACTCTTTGATTAATGGTCTGGCCCATGCCTTGAATGCTGCATATTCCTCCATATCCAAGAGGAGAAGAAAAGTGGGAGAAGAGAGGCTGGGGACTCAAAGGCTGCAGCCATGGCAGGTATGGGGTCCTGACAAAGATCCATCAAAGTTACTTTCTTTGGATAAGGAATACAAAGGGGAAAAGGAAACTATCTCAACCTTTTTGTGCTTCAAAAGGCCAACAAGTTTGGTCCATCTAATCACTTGTGGATAATTTTCCAAAGAGCGGGTACCATGACATTTATATTTTGATCTTAAACAGTTAATTTTATAAAATATGTATGCATTTTAAGTAAATTCCTATCTTTATGAATTTGTGATTAGCATTTTAAAATTGTATGTTCTTACGTTTGAAGGAGACCCTAGCACTGTTAATGGCTGTTTTGCATTAAAACAATTAGTGAAGGGGAAACTTCTCTGGTTCACGGGATCAGCTGTAAAATTGTTCCTCCTTTTAGGATGGTTTTCATTCAGCCAGAATCTCTCCTTGTTTTCAAGGGCTTTATCAATTATCTTTTCATTTGTTTGTTCAATTTATTTGTGATCCAGTCTAGAATGCTCCCTATACCCTACCAATTTCATCAATTATTTATTTTATCAATATTTATATGATTGACAAATTTTGCTGAACCTTTCTTTTCCCCTTTTGGGGACAGTGATAACACTTGTTGTCCAAACTCAAGTGAGACAACTGTAGCAGAAAGACTCAAATCTGAAAACAACAACAACAACGTGTGATAGAAAAACCAAGGTTTCTGCTTTTAACATTCCTGGATATTTCTCTTCTAGTTCCATCCATTTCTGAAGAAGAACGAGTTTTGCAATCTTTCCCATGTGAAACTGTACTTGGACCAAAATGGGGATGTGACAGGAGATTTGAACCTCGTAAGCTTGATTGTTCAGTCCAGGGAGGATCCCATTAGAAAGCAAGTGGGGAGTTTTGAAAGACAGAGACTTATTATCAATCCAGATGCTCTTTCACAGCTAAAGTTGCTCAATAAGGTGGGTGAAACATTGGTGTCTTTTCTCTGTTTTCCAAAGCCTTGAGAGACTTTTCAAGTGGCTAAGCTTATGCACCAAGACAGTGATAATTGAATGTGGGGAATAGAAGCCTTATAATTTTCTTAAAAGGCTTGGGATGCTTCAGTACAATTGGCAAGGTATCTTTCGGATGCTGTAATATAGAACAGTGTTTAAAATTGATTCAGCCGTGTCCTTTGTGGGGTGCTAGGTGATAATTCTTTAAGACGTATGGCTATTTAAAAAAAAAAAGTTTTATTAAAAAAAAATTCTTTCACCATACATATTTTATGAACAGAGTTCACATTTTATACATAATCAAAATCATCCTTATAATACTTCTTAATCTTCCTATTTTTTCCAATATTTATCTCTTTTGTGTAATCCTTTATCCCAAATTTATCATTTTTCTCCATATCTTATTATTTCAACTTCTGCCATATTAATTCCTCCCCCTATTATTTTTTATCGTTTTCAATTTTATATTCGAATAACATCACTTTGCTCCTTATATTTCTTCTCAATGACAATTGCTCCAGTTGTTTGCCATCTTTCTTCATTTCCAGAAAAGTCTCTCTAATTCCTTTTTCTCATTCATTAACAATAATACAGTCATCTTAATTTACTTGATTATCAAAATGAGCTGAGGTGGCGCAGTGGTTAGAGTGCAGTACTGCAGCTACTTCAGCTGACTGCTAGTTCAGCAAATCAGCGGATCAAATCTCACCGGCTCAAGGTTGACTCAGCCTTCCATCCTTCCGAGGTGGGTAAAATGAAGACCCAGATTTTTGGGGGCAATATGCTATTTAGTATAGTGTCTTTGGTGTAAGCCGCCCAGAGCCCTCGGAGAGTGGGCGGCATAGAAATAATAATAATAATAATAATAATAATAATAATAATAATAATAATAATAATAATAATAATAATAATAATAATAATAATAAATTACCTATTTCCCCCTTTCCATCTGCTGTGGTTTATCACCAACATATTCTATTTTTTCTTCTTTGCAAAAGGAAACACTTTCATGTTTTCAACATTATTTTCTATACAATTAGCATTTTAAATATTCATTTTAATTACATTGTTATCAAAATTAATAGTATTGTCAAATTACTTATTTTCCCTTTTCTATCTATTAGGATTTAATGTAAACAAATTCTATTCAGATTAACAGAGTTGGAAGGGATCCAACCCACTGCCCAAGCAAGATACCCTACATCTGCCCCTACCTAGGATCAAACTCACAACCTCCTGATTGCGAGGCAAGAGTGCCACCTCTAGGCCATAGCAGCTGGGCTTCATTCATTTTTGTCATATAATCACTTATAATCATTTTCCACCCTATCTTATTTTTTCAACTTCTGCCATGTTATTCTCACATATTGCTTTAACAAGTCATTAATGCTTTCATCTAGCTAACATCACAGTATATCCTATACTTCTCTCTTGCCACTACTATAACAATTAAAATTTCATTCTAATTTAAAAAGCTTTAAAAAACACCATTAATATTATATTGTCTACTTTCCCATCCCCATTTATTAATCTATTTTGTGTATATTTCCTAATGTTTACTTCATCATCTCATCTTTACCCATCATCTCGAAACCTTTTCAACATCCCCCTTTCTAATAGTTTTTTGCACGACCCTTTATCTCGCTCTAATTTCTCAGTTCCCTCTTTTTTTCTTTTTATATATGTTACATTTCTTCTTCTGGCTCCTTTTATCTTTTTGTTGTTGTTGTTGTTGTGTTGTTTGAACTTCCCTTACTAAAGTTTTCCCTTGTCTCTTCCAGATATTCCCCCTTTTCCCTTTTGTCTGTTTCTGTTTTATGGGGGATTTTTCCCCTTTCTGATTTCTATTTTTTAATATTTGCTCTTCAACATTATTAATTTCTTGCTTCTCATTTAAATTTTTCTCTTACAACTCTTCTTCCTTTTCTTTTCTGTATTTTTAAATGAATTTTCCATTTCTTTTTTGCCTATTAAAGATTCACGCATGCTTTTAAGCATCAAAAGTAACTCTTCATACATCTGCAACTCCATTTTTTAACAATTTAATACCTCCCCAATTATTTCTCTATGAACTTAACCAGAATTTAAGGTCTATATAGTTTTCTTGTATCTCCACTTCTTTGCTTTTTCCTTCTTTGATTATTCCTTTTATTCTTTAAAATTAAAATGTTATTCTCAATTATTCATTATTATTCAAATTCAGCAACAGTCAAATCCCATTATGAAGCTGTCTTCCAGAAGAGAAGGGAAATAAACAGCCACCCAGAAGTAAAACACAGTCACTCCTTAAACGTTCTCACTTAGCCAAAATTTAAAGTCTATGTAATTTTCTTATATCTCCTTTTCTTTTTAAAATAGTCCTTTGTTCTTCAAACAGCTGCTTCCTGTTTTGTCTATTTGAATACAGTATCACAGTACTTTTTCTTTTTTCCAGCAGATGGCACTCTCAGTTTCTACACGTTGCAAAATAATCTTTCAAATCCAATTGTTTATCAAAATATTCAGTAATTTTTCAAAACCTCTTATAATTTGTTATCTTTCTTCTGAACATCGTTTATTCCCTTTTAAAAATATTTTGCTTTTTCCCAATTTTCTAAATCCAAGACTTTCTCTTAGATTCTTTGTGTTATAATCCATGCTTTCTCTTTTTTCTGTATTTGTGTTTTTTCTCCCCAAGTGCCAGATAGCCACTAATCCAAATTCAGGGATGCTTTTAAGACTTCAATTCCCATTTTTCTTAACTTAAATTGGCAGTTATCTCACCCAATTCTGGCTCTCCATCCAAATGCCACTCCTGCTCAATACTTTGATCCAGTTGTCCCAGTTTCAAAGTGGCCACCATAAGATGGCCGCTGTCCCCGCTGCTGCTTCGGGAGAGCTGTTTCTGTTCCAGCAAGGAAATTGCCAATTCCTCGCGGTCCACGAAACACTTCTCCTTTCTTCACCATCCCTACAAGATGGCTATGGCTCGAAAACCTCCCGCCAGCAGTTCGTCCGGCTGGATTTTGTGTGGCTCATCAGAGCCTGCTATTTCCCAGTCCGTTCCTGCTGTGATGTCAACCGGCTGGACGTATGGCTATTTTGTCTCCCTATTTTGGAACAACACTGTTCCAAAACTATCAGCTAAAACTACAAAACAAAACCATTTTTAATTCCCAGTCTTCATTAATTAAGATATATAAATAGCTGAAAGATTCTATTTTCACCAATGAATTAATCAGTTAACATTTATTTATCTGGAAGTATCAGTTTTAAATTGGCCATACAGCAAATTAAAGGTGCATATAACATAGATGTGAAATTGGGCTGTAAAATATTTGACCTATGAATCACGCCACCAATGAACTCCTGTATCTGTATAAAACAGATCTGTATCTGTATAAAACAGATATACAGATTATGTATATCTGTTGGGGATTTAGGTGCTGATAGGATCAACCTGTCTTGTTTCCTTGCCTAAGATTAGCCCAGGTTCCCAGTGAAGTGAAAGAGGCAAGGATAACTCTAATCAAGACTGGACTTGTTTCCTGTTGACACCATTGGGAAATATGCTTTGGCATTCAGGTTTAGCTTGTCACGGCTGGGCAAGTTTATATTCTTAAATAGATCATACTGGTCAGAATTTTCCATACTTGTCTTTCATGCCTTGGGGATAGAAGAATAGGCCTTCTGCTCCTAGGGAGAAGGTCCAAGGCTTTCCATTCACAAGAAATCATAATGAGTGTTCTGGTGTTCCCTGACCCAGAAAACTGAAGCACTGAAACAAGGATTGACCCAATTTCTACCATATGTGGGGGATTTCTACCATATGTGGTGGGAATGCCCAAAGGCAAAAAAATATTGGAATTTAATAAAGAATTGGCTTGAAGAAATTTCATTAATAAAATAGAAGTTAAGCTGGAATTTTTCCTTTTGGGAATGACAGAGGGTAAATATAAGAAAGATATAAATTATCTATTACTGCATATACTCACAGCTGCACGGATAGCCTTTGCTCAGAAATGGAAAGAGAAAGATACCCCAACTGAAGAGGAAATAATATTAAAAATTCTTAACTGCACAGAAATGGATAGACTTACCTTGGAGCTCAAGGATAAGTGTACTATATAATCTGGAAAAAAAATTAGGAAAGTCTAGATAAAAGCAAGATAGCCGAACAAAGCTGTAGTGTTAGATGAGAAATATATACGATATGACAGATAAATATGTATGTAAATTGCATAAATAGGTACAGGTATAGATTAGTAGAAAGTATGTAATAATTGTATAGAAATATGATATAGATTATTAGTATGATGTTATGTATAAATAACGTATAAGGTTAAAGAATTATAATATTAACATTAAAATAATTTGTGTTAGTTTAAAGTGTTGGAAGATATTTAGAACCAGTGATGTCATAGCTATGAAAACCTTGCTTGACCCTGTCACAGGGTTCATATTCATGTCACATGTGATACAGCAAAAAATGCCTGATTGTTGAGGGTCATGTTCTCATGCAGAATTGGGCTTCACATTCTGTCACCATCAGTTCAGCCAGCACTGGAAATGTGAGTCTGTGCTCCACATGTGTGAGACATCAAACAACATGGTAATTCACTCACCTGCGATGTCCATGCATTTGTGCAACATCAAAACCACAGCGATATAGGACAGGATTGCACCTGGGTGGGTGGGTGGACCCACCCGCAGATCGCTACTACCAGTTCACCCCAACCAGTCCGAACCGGCTGAATACCAGCTCTATTCTCATGACTAACCTCCATTTCATCTCACTCTAGTTCTAGACACTAGGCAGTCAGTTTTAGCCTTGGTTCACCATCATGGTGGCCATATAAAATTAGCAAATAAACATACAAATAAACAAAGAACAGATGCATTAAGGTTGACAGCCCAAATTTATAATGAAGTTTTCCTTTATTGGAGGTGGTTCTGGACCACTTTTGAATGGGGATGGCCTTGCAATGATACATGTAGTCCAGAAGAAACCTTTCCAGTTCCAACCGGTTACAGGTTTCTTCATCACAGTTTTATTCTATTTTAATAAATCTAGTAAAATAAAATAAAAAGTCATTAACTTTTTAGAATAAATTTCATTCTAAGCTTTAATATGAACCCAGCATCTTACTTTAAATTCATGGGTAAATGAAGAAAGGAGTAGTGCACGGTAATACAATCATGTGGTTGTATTTATATATGTGTATGTATGTATGTGTATGTATTTGTGTATCTGTGTATGTATGTATGTGACACTAATTGTCAATTCATGGTTAAATCGTTTCTCAATTGCTTAGGTCCAGAATTTATTAAGTAGAAATGTCCTGTATTGGAAAGAGATATTCTAGAAATTAAATGAAGAATCTGTCAGTAGTTGTATCTCCTGCAACATTGAGAGTTACTTAAAACGTTCGTATTTACCTAAGTGAAGTCCAGCAACTAGTTGACTAATGTTCATGTCTACCTCCATTTTTCATTAAGGGTTAGTTCTAACATATTTTGTTTGGCATTCCTGGTTTTCCTGCTTAGTCTTTGCCTCAGTCCAAATGTGTGGAAAATTGTCATCCTGGATTTTTTAAGCAAGCTCGAAAAGAAGAGCCAGTATGTTGCTATGACTGTATTCCTTGTCCAGAAGGGACCATCTCCACTCAGGAAGGTGAGTGACACCAAATAAAAGGCTACTAGATTCATCCAGAGCATTTTGATCAATGTGCATTTTAAAAGAGACATCTAAGGTTAACAATTTTGTGGTTCTCAATTTTCAAGGTGCCCTATTTCTTCCCTAAGGGGAAGAATAAGAAAAAGATTTTGAGGGACAAGGTAGGAAAAGATAGAAGAACATGGTTGATTTTGCAAGACTATTTGCATCCGTGGACATTTCTCTTTGCTTGCTAGTTTGGAGCTGTCCTCCCATGTTTACTGCTCTTAGGGACATCTGCTTTCTTTGAAATTGAGAAATGGTTTCAGATCAATGACTTTTGCTCACCCAAACCTAGTTTGTATTACAGGCCAAAAGATATATAAATCAATCAATTAATTAATCAGTCAATCTTTATCAAGGACATGGAACCACATAAGCAGGAAGAAGTAATTCAGGGGACCACAGAGGGAGTGGATTTGGGTTCAAGGGACAAGAGAAATATATACAAAAGACTCACCATAAAAGACCTGGAGCAGTTTTGTGAGAAAGAAGGGATGTAAATTAAATTTACCATTAGTAGGGGTAAAATTTGCCTCTTTTATTTTTACTGCTTTAATTTTCCATATTACGGATTAAGAGGTAAAACACAAATATGGTTTATAGGCCAGTTCAACATTCCCAGATTCAGCATTGCCACCATCATGGCTTCCTTGGTTGGAGTGTGACTGAATCTTCCCTCTTCGTCTTATCTTTCCAATTTTCTTGGATATTAAATAATGAAATACAACAGCAACAACAAAAGGGATATAGCTGTGGTTCTAATAAGGACTATTAAGTATTGGTATTAAAAGGAAACCAATCTAAACAGAAATCAGGGAAAAAAGAGAACCAACTAAGCTATTGTATTTATTTCATACGGTGTAGCAGAATACAGCATTGATACATAAAGTTATCAGAAACAGCATATAAAATGTGCATCAAAATATAAAACAGCAGAACAGTAAGTTATTTTAAAAATGCATAATAGGAATGATGGGTACAATTATGAATGAAATTAAATTATATATGAGCAGTTACTAGAGTGGCTAAGCCTATCGCTGGATATCTGGACCATTTAGCCATTGGGCAGAAATGCCCTTGAGATGATGTATTTCATGCAGGGATCCAGAGAACCTTCTGAAGGGGCATTTCCTCATAGGTAAAGGTAAAGGTTCCACTTGCACATATGTGCTAGTCGTTCCCAACTCTAGGGGGCAGTGCTCATCTCCGTTTCAAAGCCGAAGAGCCAGCACTGTCCGGAGACATCTCCACGGTCATGTGGCCAACATGACTAAATGCCAAAGGCACACGAAACTCTGTTACCTTCACACCAAAGGTGGTCCCTATTTTTCTACTTGCATTTTTAATTTATTTTTGAAGTGCTCGGTTGGCAGAAGATGGGACAAATAAAGGGAACTCACCATGTTACGCGGCACTAGGGATTTGAACCGCTGAACTGCCAACCTTTCGATCGACAAGCCACTGAGCCACCGCATCCCGATTCCAACATAACATGATATAAAGTTTTTGGGATGATCCCACAGTCACAGTTAGTATTGTCAACCTGCCCCTGTTGTTTTTTTTTCAAAATTGGCACCTGCCATAGTTGGTTGGTATCATCTGCCATCCAAAGAAGATCTTTCTTGAAAGGTGAAAAGAGATATAAAAGAAATATTTCTTTTTGTTTTCTCAGATACTGAAAAATGCACCAAGTGCCCAGATGATCAATATCCAAATGAGAGCAGAGTCCAATGTATCCCAAAAAGAATAACCTTCCTCTCCTATGAAGAACATCTGGGCATCATCCTGGTGTCCATTGCCCTACTCTTGTTCCTATCCACAGGATTCATTTTAATCATATTCCTTAAATACCTAGAAACTCCCATTGTCAAAGCCAACAACCGGGACCTCTCCTACATCCTCCTGGTCTCCCTCTTGCTTTGCTTCTTGTCCTCCTTTTTCTTCATTGGACAGCCAAGGAAAGCCACCTGTCTTCTTCGACAAACTGTGTTCAGCATTGTCTTCTCAATAGCTGTGTCATCTGTGTTGGCCAAGACAATCACGGTGGTGCTGGCATTCTTAGCCTCAAAACCAGGGAACAAAGTGAGAAGATGGTTGGGGAAGAGCTTGGCCAATTCCATCATCCTTTCTGGTTCTGCTGGCCAAATTTTCATCTGTTCCTTATGGCTGGGAATTTCTCCCCCATTCCCTGACTCTGACCTCCACTCCCAGCATGGAGCGATCATCCTTCAATGCAATGAAGGCTCTGTCACCATGTTTTATGTTGTCCTTGGCTATATGTGTTTCCTAGCTGCCATTTGCTTCACTGTAGCTTTCCTGGCCAGGAATCTCCCTGGGGCCTTCAATGAAGCCAAGCTGATCACCTTCAGCATGCTGGTCTTCTGCAGTGTTTGGATCTCCTTCGTGCCCACCTATCTGAGCACCAAAGGAAAGTCCATGGTGATTGTTCAGGTCTTCTCCATCTTGGCCTCCAGTGCTGGACTGCTGGGTTGCATCTTCTTCCCAAAGTGCTTCATTATTATCCTGAGGCCAGATCTAAACACTAAGGAACATCTCATGATAAAAGTAGAGAAATGACAGTGAAATTGTTTCTTAGGCTTATAACATTTAATTTTTTCATTGTAGTTATTGGTGTTTTGTATTCTTCCTTTGAATCAATGTGACAATTAAGACTATTTAAAACTGAAGGAAATAAACATATGAAGAGTATAATGTTAATGACATTAAATTCCAACATTATCATCAATTAGTAAAATAAACCAATTAGTAATAGAATTTGTCATACATCCAGGAATGAACAAGCTCAGAAATAAGACTATCCTTCCAACAGGATTTTATGTGCTTTCCAGATTTGTGCAAATGCAATTCTAGTCGCTGTTATTATATGAATAATCCAATAAGTATCTTCTTTACTATAATTCTCTGGTAAAATTCCCAATAAGAATATCTCTGCTTTTAACTCTATATGTTGCTGCAACATTCCCTCTAACCATGTTTGTATTTTCAGCCAATATTGTTTTGCTTCTTTACACAACCACCACATATGATAGTATGATCCCGGCAAGTGGTGACATTTCCAACACTTAGCTGTTTTATCTTTAAACATCTTAGCTAATCATTCTGGTGGCACATGCCATCTATAAAACATCTTATACAGGTTTTCTTTATAGGCTGTTGCCATTGTTAATTTATAATTTCTTATTCAAAGTTGTTGCCATTCCTATGGTGTATCCAAAATTCTTGGCCCATGCTATCATTGTTACTTTTACTTCTTCATCTTCTAACTAATACACAATAAATAATTATAGAGTTTCTTAATCATTTTCTCATCTGTTCCTGTCAATATTTCATCCAGTTCAGATTTACCCCAGTTAAAGCCATATTGTCTACGATCTGCTTCATATCTTGATTGTAATTGCAATCTTGTATACCAATCTATCTCGATCCCTTGACTCTCTAATTCTTGTTTTTGTTTCAGCTCTCTCCAATCTGTCAGAATGTCTTTATATCTCACAATATTCCCCATGTTCACAATATTTGGATCTGTCACTGCTTCTATTGTAGAAAGTCACATTGGAATATTCAAATAATGTTTTTCTTTCACTCTCTCCCACACTGATAATGTTTAGATAATGTCTTTGGAAATATCCATGAATCCTTTGTAAATCATTTCAGTTTTTTTCAATTTAATTCAATTTATATGCCACCCCTCTCCGAAGACTCAGGTCGGCTCACAATACATTTAAAATCCTAATAATTTTTTTTAAAAAATTAAAACGTTAAAACATTAAAACTCATTCATACCATTCATGGCCGGATCTCACCGGATCGCAAGAGCAAGACCAACAGCCCCAGGCCTGCCAGAAAAACCAGGTGTTCACCGCTTTTCGGAAGGCCAATAGGGTGGGGATGGTCCGGACCACAGGAGGTAACTGGTTCCAGAGAGCTGGGGTAGCCAAAGAAAAGGCTCTCCCCCATGGGCCTGCCAGCCGTCATTGTTTAGCTGACCTTGCCCAGAGGAGACCAACTCTGTGGGATCTTACCGGTCGCTGGGAGCTATGCGGTAGAAGGCGGTCTTGAAGATAACCTGGCCCTGAGCCATGTAGGGCTTTAAAGGTAATAACCAACAGCTTGAATTGTGACCGGACAACAATAGGGAGCCAGTGCAGCTTGCGGAGAATTGGTGTAATGTGGGTGTACCTAGGTGCACCCACGACAGCTCACGCGGCTGCGTTCTGGACTAACTGTAGTCTCCGAACACTTTTCAAGGGTCGACCCATGTAGAGCACTTTGCAATAATCTAACCATGAGGTGACAAGGGCATGAGTGACCGTGAGGAGAGCCTCCCAATCCAAGTAGGGTCTCAATTGGTGCACCAGGCGAACCTGTGCAAAGGTCCCCCTAGCCACAGCTGTCAGATATTGCTCTAAACTTAGCTTTGAGTCTAGGAGGACACCCAAGTTGCGAGCCCATTCTGAGGGGGACAATTTCTCCCCCCCCCCCCGAACCAAGGATGGACAGTCAACATAGTCTTTAGGAGGCAATACCCACCTCCATTCGGTCTTGTCTGGGTTAAGTCTCAACCTGTCAATGTCAATAATATTGTATTCCTTAATAAAATCCATTCTTTAATGCATGTTAACGCCACCACTTGATAATAAAATTCCCAATTCGGACGGCCAAACCCACCTCTAATTCTTGCATCTTGTAGCATTTTTATATTAATCCTTGCTCTCTTTCCTTGCCACACATATTTCCACATTATTTTCTTCAACTCTTCAAAATATTTTTTCTCCAGTTTTATTGGTATAGTTTGAAATAAAAATTTCAAGCTTCTGCCAACCTAGCAGTTCGAAAGCACGTAAAAAATGCAAGTAGAAAAATAGGGAGCACCCTTGGTGGGAAGGTAACAGCCTTCCATGAATCTTTGGCATTTAGTCATGCCAGCCACATGACCACGAAGATGTTTTCGGACAGTGCTGGCTCTTCGGGTTTGAAATGGAGATGAGCACCGCCCCCTACAGTTGGGAATGCCTAACAAATATGTGCAAGGTGTACCTTTACCTTTATTTCTACCCAAACCAAGTGTGAGGGAAAAAGGATTCAAGCTTTTCCATCTCCAATTACCTAATCAAAGATCAGGTCATTTCTGAGGCCGGTGCCTGGAGGGTTGAGATCTTCCTGAACTAAATTCTCTCCAACAGACAATTCATTCTTCTTCTTCACTGATGCCACTTAGGGGTCTCCGGAATCTGAGGCAATCCCATCTCTGCCACCAATTGTTGAAAATTCCATTTTCCTTCCTTCTTTCTTTCTTTTATATTTGAATCACCAATAAGTAGATTGATACAGACTTAATTTTCCAAAAATCACTGGAAACTTGAACAAGTGATTTCGGTTCTCTGTCTGCAATTGCTGGGGAGACATTTTCCTTCAACAAAAGGAATGCTTACACATTTTTTTTCAAAAAGGAATTGTTTTCTATTTCTGCTCTCTATTTTTTGTAAGCTCATTGTCCACACTACAGTCATGTGAAATATAACAGCTGTTTCACGCGATCGTCTGAGTGTCCTTTTTTCACTTTTTAAAAGCATTTTTTTACTATCTATTTGCCTGAACTGGTTGTAAAAAAATGCTTAAAAAGTAAAATAAAAAAAAAGTTCCAACGATTGTGCGTCACTCAGCTGATCTTCGGAACTTTTCTTTTACATTTTTTAATACCGGTTCGGTGAACCAGTAGCATTTTTTATTACCGGTTCGGGTGAACCGGCCCAAACTGGTACCATTTCACCCCTGGATTCTTCCCAAGTGGAGCCTTTGGGGCAAGTGGGAGCAGTGGCTGCAGGGGAGAATTTGGCTGGAAGGTCTGGAGGGGCCATGGGGAACCCTCAGGATGCATCTTCCTCAGAGTAGTAGAGAGTAGCCTACAGGGAGATGCAGATTGCATGTTTATAATCACCATTCACTTAGGAATGGTAATGATAAAGTGTCCAGATTAAATTTGGCTGGTAGTCTAAAATTTTTTTCCAAGAGTTTATTCATGAAGATCAATGTGGCTTTTTACTTAAATGACAAAAGACAATGTGAGAACTGTGTTGGTTGTCATAGTACTTTTACAACAACATAACAAAAAACAAGCTGTATAGTTCTTCTTAGATGCAGAGAAAGCCTTTGATCATTTGCATTGGCCTTTTTTGCTTAATGTTCTGGACGATATGAGTCTTGCTGAAAATTTTATTCAAGAAATTTAGTGTCATAACCATGTGATATCCAGAAGGGAACAAGTCAAGATTTTCCTTTGTCCCCTTTGCTGTTTATTTTGGCTCTTGAAGTGTGAAGGGAGGAAAATGGGCCAGTCCTGGAGTCAGGGGAAGGTCCAGATGAGGGCTCTGCATTAGAGGCAGAGATGGGGCCAGGGCCATCTGGGAGTGATGAGCGGACTCCGGAGCCTCCAGAAGCGAATAACAGAGAGGCAGAGAAACAGGAGGAGCCTGTTCCTAGTGCAGGCATGTGAAGAGCTGCCAGAAGGCAAAAGCAGCTAAAGCAAAAAGGACGACTCGGGAGTAAGGCCAGGAGATGATTGGCCCCTTAATTTGGACTAAACTGAGAATGAAGTAACTCTCAGCTGTTCCAATAAAACAGGTTTGTTTAGGACTGATTGTGTCTGGTAATAACTACTTGGGCCTAGGTCACAACAATTGGTGTCAAGGGGAAAAAAGATCTATTAGCTCTATATCTTTCTTCATATTTATACAATGATATAATCCAAAAATATTCAGTGTCCTCAACTTAGAGTGGCACCAAACTCCATGTTTCTGGGTGACCTTACTCAGCAGTCTCTGGAGAAAAGAGTCCATATTGAAGGATAGCAGAAGTCAAATACATAGGTGTTGAAATCCTGCATTTCCCTCCGGCATGATTTTCTGGATAGGTCCTGACAGGAAAGACCACAACCATTAAAGAACACTGCCCACAGGGGTATATCTGTAATTTTTCACAAACATGCTGTATATCAGGAATAAGTTCAGGGTCCCCAGAGGAAAAGTTGCTTCTCACTGTAATTATCACCATCCTGCACTATTTCTCTAGTGACTGCCTTTGATGTAAACATCAGACTGAAGCACTGTGGAGGGGATCCTGCATCAGAAAAGGATAAATGCTTTAGGTGACACTGTGTTATGTGAATTTTAGGACAGGCAGGGGCTGTGCTTTTCTCTCCTTTCCAGGTGAAGCATGATTTGTCTCTTTTAATTCTCAGGGCTTTTAATTCTTCAACTCTTCTTGTTCTTGTTTAGAAACAGGAAGGGAATTGATTCAGCCCCATGAATTATGAACCTCCTACTTCTGCTTCTGATGCTACTGCTGTCCCAGCCAATCTCTGGAAAGCTTAGAATGAAATGTCCACTGACTCTGGAACACCAGGATGGAGAAAAACCATGGAGCTATTACAGACCAGGAGACCATCTCATTGCTGTTATCACCAGTGGAACAAAAATATCTCCTGTAATGTTCCCTTTCAATGCAGCTCCTTCTAGTCAGTCTAATTCGTAAGTCATTCAGGATAATGGAGTTGCATTCCCTCCATTTATAATTCTAACACCTCATTCTTTTTTCTCCTTATTCCACTTATTCCAGATGGATATGGCAGCACCTCTCCTGTCTAATTTCCTAAATCATTGAGATTTCCATGCTTTCTTTGTCTTATTTTGAGGAACAGATTCAAATCCAAAGATGGAACAGAAAAACAATATGAAACAAGCCACATTATTTTCCTCTGCCTGTTCAATCTTGAATTCATGACTTGAATACTGATTTTTATTTAAATTAGTGATTCTTGTAGTTTTCCCCTTCCCGGCTTATTTCAAATACAACTACTCATTGATATTTACTTCCAGATCCTTATAGAAATACAGGATAACTTAGTTTTAGAATTGGTTTCTGGATCAGTTTTGAAACATGCTCTTCCCTTTATGGTGGTTCTACTGTAATTATTCAATTATTTTGAATCCTGATTATTGGGCAGATGAAAATTATTACTGCCCCAAAGAATAGTGTATTTCCGATTCTTATCCCATGTGGAGGACTGTATCAATTCCATCTTCCCAACATTCATTAAAATTGAATGGAGTTGGGTGAGTATCATTTGTCTCTGGGTTTGGAGTCAGTAATGGCTTAAGACTCTGTAGGCTTCAAAAGAGAAAGTGGTTTAGATTGAAAAGAAGTATATTGTTGGTTCTGTTGATGATAATGACATGATCATATTTACAGCAGTTTGTTCATTTTTACAAGAGTTTATCTAATGCTCATTGAAAAATGCTATGCTTTATTTTGATTAGACAAGCAAAAATATATCAAAAATATAAAATATATTTTGCTATTAATGATGATGGTAATGATGATGATGAAAATGAACATTCTTTTACAGTAGCATATCTTCTGATCGGTCTATAATCCTACGCTTTATTTTCGCTATTCAAGTGGTCAATAAGAATTCCCAGCTCCTGCAAAATCTCACACTTGGCTACGACATCCATGACAACTATATGAACACTATTGGCACTTCAGATGCCTTGCTGGACATGCTCTCCAGTGGAGGAGCCAATGTTCCCAATTACAGCTGTGGAAGGAAGGACTACCTTTTGGCTCTTGTTGATGCAGCTGTCAGGGACATCTCCATCCAGATGTCAACATTAGCAGACACCTACAAAGTCCCACAGGTTTGTGTGTGTGCCTTTCTATCTAGTAAAAAGAGTGAATCGGTAGGATGGGTAAGCAATGCATTCAATCATATCCATTCTAGGGCATTCAAGAGTTGCTTTCCTCTGTGGCCAGTGTAGGTATATTGTCTAGTGATGGATGGGATTGATACTGGGGAGGGGAAAACAGAAAAGCAGCCCTATCATCTAATGACACCATCCCCATTGCTTTGGGGGCTTCTACTGCACACCTGTGAAAATAAGGAGAAGGTCAAAATCCTTATATTAAAACAACATATAACCTTTGTGGACAGAATTTAAAAATCTGACATAAAATATGGCTCTTTATTTGAACAAAACAATTCAGTTGAATTTGCAAATGTGGGTCTGATTTCAGAAAAAAAGGGAGTAATCAAGAAATATCATTTTCATTCTTTATTCTGATTTTTGTTTATTACTTCCTTTCTTTTCTTGTATTTTTTATCTGGTCTTGCTAATATTCTTTCTGTAATATAAGCTAATCAGGAATACAATATTCTAATACCTTGATGAGGAAAAAGTTGGATTTATTGAAAGAATGACGGCATTGTTCATTGCTTTTTCAGATCACTTATAATATTGTTTCAGCGGCTCTAAGTGATAAAAGTCAATTCTCATTTTTTTACCGGATGCTTCCCAAAGAAGGGTTCCACTACCCAGGAATTGTCAAACTGCTCCTCCATTTCAGATGGACCTTGATTGGTCTCTTTGCTTCAGACACAGAGAAGGGAGAGAATTCCATGAGGACATTGAGTCCTATGCTGGTCAGGAATGGAATTTGTGCTGTTATATCAGAACAAATTTCACCCGCTGGACATACAGGACCCCTCAGGGTTGCCATTTCCAAGTGGAGACAAGTCAATGTCTTTGTTCACATCGTAGAACATTTTGCTGTTTGGGACAGAATTCATCTTTTCCATTCAACACTTAAAAGTTTGCCAGAACCCATTGAAGGGAAAGTCTGGATAATTGCAGTCCTTGGGGAAAGGCAAATAAAAAGACACATATTTCTGAAATATATCCATAGTATTTGGATCTACGTTTTCCAGTGGAAAAAAAGGCCAAAGGACAGTTCCTTTGAACCAGATCTCTATGTGCAACCACAGTTCGGAGATCAATCTTTTCTCTGTTCTTTTTCAGAAGACATCATTTCTGTCAAAGGCCGGAGAAGATGCACTCAGAAATCTCCACTGAAGACCAAAGTGGAAAGAAATTGGCTCTTGCACCTACGTAACTACCATGCTTACGCTTTGATTAATACTCTGGCCCATGCCTTGAATGCTGCGTATTCCTCCATATCCAAGAGGAGAAGAAAAGAGGGAGAAGAGAAGCTGGGGACTCAAAGGCTGCAGCCATGGCAGGTATGGGGTCCTGACAAAGATCCATCAAAGTTACTTTCTTTGTATAAGGAATACAAAGGGGAAAAGGAAACTATCTCAACCTTTTTGTGCTTCAAAAGGCCAATAAGTTTGGTCCATCTAATCACTTGTGGATAATTTTCCAAAGAGCGGGTACCATGACATTTATATTTTGATCTTAAACAGTTAATTTTATAAAATATATATGCATTTGAAGTAAATTCCTATCTTTATGAATTTGTGATTAGCATTTTAGAGTTGTATGTTCATACATTTGAAGGAGACCCTAGCACCGTTATGGCAAACCTATGGCACGCGTGTCAGAGGTGGCACTCAGAGTCCTCTCTGTGGGCATGCACACTGTTGGCAGTTGCTCTTTGGGTTTCTGGCGCACAGCTAGTCTTCGTGCATGCCAGAGACCCCAATACCAGCTGGCCAGTGCACATGTGCTTGGTGGAAACCCCAAAACCAGGTGGCCGCCACTTGTGTATGCCGGCCAGCTGGTCTTCGGGTTTCTAGAGCTGTGGCACATGCTCTGATTTGGGCACTTGGTGCCAAAAAGGTTCACCATCACTGATACAGCATAACCCTTTCTGTCTGCAGGAATCCCAGCTAAATCTTCTCTAAGTGATGGCTGTTTTGCATTAAAACAATCAGTGAAGGGGAAAGTTCTCTGGTTCACGGGATCAGCTGTAAAATTCTTCCTCCTTTTAGGATGGTTTTCATTCAGCCAGAATCTCTCCTTGTTTTCAAGGGCTTTATGAATTATCTTTTCATTTGTTTGTTCAATTTATTTATGATCCAGTCTAGAATGCTCCCTATACCCTACCAATTTCATCAATTATTTATTTTATCAATATTTATATGATAGACAAATTTTGCTGAACCTTTCTTTTCCCCTTTTGAGGACAGTGATAACACTCGTTGTCCCAACTCAAGTGAGATAACTGTAGCAGAAAGACTTTTAACATTCCTGGATATTTCTCTTCTAGTTCCATCCGTTTCTGAAGAAGAACGAGTTTTGCAATCTTTCCCAACTGAAACTGTACTTGGACCAAAATGGTGATGTGACAGGATATTTGAACATCGTAAGCTTTACAGTTCTCTCCAGGGAGGATCCCGTTAGAAAGCAAGTGGGGAGTTTTGAAAGACAGAGATTTACTATCAATCCAGATGCTCTTTCACAGCTAAGGTTGCTCAATAAGGTGGGTGAAACATTGGTGTCTTTTCTCTGTTTTCCAAAGCCTTGAGAGACTTTTCAAGTGGCTAAGCTTATTCACCAATACAGGGAGAATTGAATGTGGGGAATAGAACCCTTACAATTTTCTTAAAAGGCTTGGGACGCTTCAGTACAATTGGCAAGGTATCTTTCGGATGCTGTAATATAGAACAGTGTTTCAAATTGATTCAGCTGTGTCCTATGTGGGGTGCTAGGTGATAATTCTTTAAGACGTATGGCTATTAAAAAAAAAAGTTTTATTAAAAAAAATTCTTTCACCATACATATTTTAGGAACAGAGTTCACATTTTATACATAATCAAAATCATCATTATAATACTTCTTAATCTTCCTATTTTTTCCAATATTTATCTCTTTTGTGTAATCCTTTATCCCAAATTTATCATTTTTCTCCATATCTTATTATTTCAACTTCTGCCATATTAATTCCTCCCCCCTATTATTTTTTATCGTTTTCAATTTTATATTCGAATAATACCACTTTGCGCCTTATATTTCTTCTCAATGACAATTGCTCCAGTTGTTTGCCATCTTTCTTCATTTCCAGAAGAGTCTCTCTAATTCCTTTTTCTCATTCATTAACAATAATACAGTCATCTTAATTTACTTGATTATCAAAATGAGCCGAGGTGGCACAGTGGTTAGAGTGCAGTACTGCAGCTACTACAGCTGACTGCTGATATACAGATTATGTGTATCTATTGGGGATTTAGGTGCTGATAGCATCAACCTGTCTTGTTTCCTTGCCTAAGATTAGCCCAGGTTCCCAGTGAAGTGAAAGAGGCAAGGATAACTCTAATCAAGACTGGACATGCTTCCTGTTGACACCATTGGGAAATATGCTTTGGCATTCAGGTTTAGCTTGTCATGGCTGGGCAAGTTTATATTCTTAAGTAGATCATACTGGTCAGAATTTTCCATACTTGTCTTTTATGCCTTGGGGATAGAAGAATAGGCCTTCTGCTCCTAGGGAGAAGGTCCAAGGCTTTCCATTCAGAAGAAATCATAATGACTGTTCTGATGTTACGTGATGCAGAAAACTGAAGCACTGAAACAAGGATTGACCCAATTTCTACCATATGTGGGAGATTTCTGCCATATGTGGTGGGAATGCCCAAAGGTAAAAAATATTGGAATTTAATAAAGAATTGGCTTGAAGAAATTTTATTAATAAAATAGAAGTTAACCTGGAATTTTTCCTTTTGGGAATGACAGAGGGTAAATATAAGAAAGATATAAATTATCTATTACTGTATATACTCACAGTTGCACGGATAGCCTTTGCTCAGAAGTGGAAAGAGAAAGATACCCCAACTGAAGAGGAAATAATATTAAAATATTTTCACTGCACAGAAATGAATAGACTTACCTTGGAGCTCCAGGATAAATGTGAAACACAGTACTATATAATCTGGAAAAAAAATTAGGAAAGTCTAGATAAAAGGAAGATAGCCGAGACAAAGCTGTAGTGTTAGATGAGAAATATATACGATATGTAAGATAAATATGTATGTAAATTGCATAGATAGGTACAGGTATAGATTAATAGACAAGTATGTATAATTGTATAGAAATATGATATAGATTATTAGTATGATGTTATGTATAAATAACGTATAAGGTTAAAGAATTATAATATTAACATTAATATAATTTGTATTAGTTTAAACTGTTGGAAGATATTTAGAACCAGTGATGTCATATCTATGTCTGATGTTTTTAATTTTGAATGATTAATAAAAAACTTTTTTAAAAAAAGGATTGACCTGAAGAAAAGCCCTTCCTCATTTTGAAAGAAATGAGGGACAATTGGGGGGGGGAGTTATTTGGCCTTTAGTTTATCACTTCATATGAAACATCCTTGAATGCAATTGTTTATCTTGATTGTCAGCTACCTTAAGTCTCTCTGGGAAAAAGGAGACTCCATATTTAACCAATAGTAAATGTAGCTCAGTCTTTTCATGCTAATTGGTGCCTCCTAATGGTGGTTGTTCAACAGAAAAAAAACCTTTTTCTGAAAACCTTGCTTGACCCTGTCACATGTCACATGTGATACAGCAAAAAACGCCTGATTTTTGAGGGTCATGTTCTCATGCAGAAATGGGCTTCACATTCTGTCACCACCAGTTCACCCAGCACCGGAAATGTGAGTGTGCGCTCCACATGTGTGAGACATCAAACAACATGGTAATTCACTCACGTGCGACGTCCACGCATTCGTGCAACATCAAAACCACAGCGATATAGGACAGGATTGCGCCTGGGTGGGTGGGTGGACCCACCCGCAGATCGCTATTACCGGTTCACTCAAACCAGTCCGAACCGGCTGAATACCAGCTCTATTCTCATGACTAACCTCCATTTCATCTCACTCTAGTTTTAGAAACTAGGTAGTCATTTTTAGCCTTGGTTCACCATCATGGTGGCCATATAAAATTAGCAAATAAACATACAAATAAACAAAGAACATGTTCATGTCTATCTCCATTTTTCATTAAGGGTTAGTTCTAACATATTTTGTTTGGCATTCCTGGTTTTCCTGTTTAGTCTTTGCCTCGGTCCAAATGTGTGGAAAATTGTCATCCTGGATTTTTTAAGCAAGCTCGAAAAGGAGAGCCAGTTTGCTGCTATGACTGTATTCCTTGTCCAGAAGGGACCATCTCCACTCAGGAAGGTGAGTGACGCCAAAGAAAAGGCTACTAGATTCATCCAGAGCATTTTGATCAATGTGCATTTTAAAAGAGACATCTAAGGTCAACAATTTTGTGGTTCTCAATTTTCAAGGTGCCCTATTTCTTCCCTAAAAAGATTTTGAGGGACAAGGTAGGAAGAGATAGAAGAATATGGTGGATTCTGCAAGATTATTTGCATCCGAGGACATTTCTCTTTGCTTGCCAGTTTGGAGCTGTCCTCCCATCTTTACTGCTCTTAGAAACATCTGCATTCTTTGAAATTGAGAAATGGTTTCAGATCAATGACTTTTGCTCACCCAAACCCAGTTTGTATTACAGGCCAAAAGATATATAAATCAATCAATTAATTAATTAATCAGTCAATCTTTATTAAGGTCATGTAACCAGAAAAGCAGAAAGATCTAATTCAGGTAACCATGGAGAGACGAGGGAAATACACACAGAAGACTTTCCATAAACAATGTGGAAGAAAGGACATAAATTACATTTACCATTATTAGGGGTAAAATCTGCCTCTTTCATTTTTAGTGCTTTATTTTTCCATATTATGGATTAAGAGGTAAAACCCAAATATTGTTTATAGCCCAGTTTAGCATTCCCAGATTTAGCATAACCATGGTTTCCTTGCTTTCCTTGGTTGGACTGCTCCTGTGACTTACCTTGAATATTGTATATAAATCAATTAATCGATCAATCAATCGATCAATCTTTATCAAGGTCATGGAACCACATAAGCAGGAAGAAGTAATTCAGGGGACCACAGAGGGAGTGGATTTGGGTTCAGGGGACAAGAGAAATATATACAAAAGACTCACCATAAAAGACCTGGAGCAGTTTTCTGTGAAAGAAGGGATGTAAATTAAATTTACCATTAGTAGCGGTAAAATTTGCCTTTTTTATTTTTACTGCTTTAATTTTCCATTTACGGATTAAGAAGTAAAACACAAATATGGTTTATAGGCCAGTTCAACATTCCCAGATTCAGCATTGCCACCATCATGGCTTCCTTGGTTGGATTGTGACTGAATCTTCCCTCTTCGTCTTATCTTTCCAATTTCCTTGGATATTAAATAATGAAATACAACAGCAACAAAAAAAGGGATATAGCTGTGGTTCTAATAAGGACTATTAACTATTGGTATTAAAAGGAAACCGATCTAAACAGAAATCAGGGAAAAAAGAGAACCAACTAAGCTATTGTATTTCTTTCATACGGTGTAGCAGAATACAGCATTAATACATAAAGTTAGCAGAAACAGCATATAAAATGTGTATCAAAATATAAAACAGCAGAACAGTAAGTTATTTTAAAAATGAATAATAGGAATGATGGGTACAATTATGAATGAAATTAAATTATATATGAGCAGTTACTAGAGTGGCTAAGCCTATTACTGGATATCTGGACCATTTAGCCATTGGGCAGCAATGCCCTTGAGATGATGTATTTCATGCAGGGATCCAGAGAACCTTCTGAAGGGGCATTCCCTCATAGGTAAAGGTAAAGGTTCCACTTGCACATATGTGCTAGTCGTTCCCAACTCTAGGGGGCAGTGCTCATCTCCGTTTCAAAGCCGAAGAGCCAGCACTGTCCAGAGACATCTCCATAGTCATGTGGCCAACATGACTAAATGCCAAAGGCACACGAAACTCTGTTACCTTCACACCAAAGGTGGTCCCTATTTTTCTACTTGCATTTTTAATGTACTTTCGAACTGCTAGGTTGGCAGAAGATGGGACAAGTAAAGGGAACTCACCATGTTACGCGGCACTAGGGATTTGAACCGCTGAACTGCCAACCTTTCGATCGACAAGCCACTGAGCCACCCATCCCGATTCCATCATAACATGATATAAAGTTTTTGGGATGATCCCACAGTCACAGTTAGTATTGTCAACATGCCCCTGTTGTTTTTTTTCAAAATTGGCACCTGCCATGGTTGGTTGGTATCATCTGCCATCCAAAGAAGACCTTTCTTGAAAGGTGAAAAGAGATATAAAAGAAATATTGCTTTTTGTTTTCTCAGATACTGAAAAATGCACCAAGTGCCCAGATGATCAATATCCAACCCAGAGCAGAGTCCAATGTATCCCAAAAAGAATAATCTTCCTCTCCTATGAAGAACATCTGGGCATCACCCTGGTGTCCATTGCCCTACTCTTGTTCCTATCCACAGGATTCATTTTAATCATATTCCTTAAATACCTAGAAACTCCCATTGTCAAAGCCAACAACCGGGACCTCTCCTACATCCTCCTGGTCTCCCTCTTGCTTTGCTTCTTGTCCTCCTTTTTCTTCATTGGACAGCCAAGGAAAGCCACCTGTCTTCTTCGACAAACTGTGTTCAGCATTGTCTTCTCAATAGCTGTGTCATCTGTGTTGGCCAAGACAATCACGGTGGTGCTGGCATTCTTAGCCTCAAAACCAGGGAACAAAGTGAGAAGATGGTTGGGGAAGAGCTTGGCCAATTCCATCATCCTTTCTGGTTCTGCTGGACAAATTTTCATCTGTGCCATATGGCTGGCAATTTCTCCCCCATTCCCTGACTCTGACTTAAACTCCCAGCCTGGAGCGATCATCCTTCAATGCAATGAAGGCTCTGTCACCATGTTTTATGTTGTCCTTGGCTATATGTGTTTCCTAGCTGCCATTTGCTTCACTGTAGCTTTCCTGGCTAGGAATCTGCCTGGGGCCTTCAATGAAGCCAAGCTGATCACCTTCAGCATGCTGGTCTTCTGCAGTGTTTGGATCTCCTTCGTGCCCACCTATCTGAGCACCAAAGGAAAGTCCATGGTGATTGTTCAGGTCTTCTCCATCTTGGCCTCCAGTGCTGGACTGCTGGGTTGCATCTTCTTCCCAAAGTGCTTCATTATTATTCTGAGGCCAGATCTAAACACTAAGGAACATCTCATGATAAAAGTAGAGAAATGATAGTGAAATTGTTTCTTAGGCTTATAACATTTAATTTTTTCATTGTAGTTATTGGTGTTTTGTATTCTTCCTTTGAATCAATGTGACAATTAAGGCTATTTAAAACTGAAGGAAATAAACATATAAAGAGTATAATGTTAATGACATTAAATTCCAACATAATCATCAATTAGTAAAATAAACCAATTAGTAATAGAATTTGTCATACATCCAGGAATGAACAAGCTCAGAAATAAGACTCTCCTTCCAACAGGATTTTATGTGCTTTCCAGTTTTGTGCAAATACAATTCTAGCCGCTGTTATTATATGAATGATCAAATATGTATGTTCTTTGGTGTATTATTATTTTTTTTTTTTTTGCTGTAAACCACCCAGAGTCCCTTGGGAGTTGGGCGGCATAGAAATTTGATAAATTAAATTAAATTAAATTAAATTAAATGTATCTTCTTTACTATAATTCTCTGGTAAAATTCCCAATAAGAATATCTCTGCTTTTAACTCTATATGTTGCTGCAACATTCCCTCTAACCATGTTTGTATTTTCACCCAATATTGTTTTGCTTCTTTACACAACCACCACAGATGATAGTATGATCCCGGCAACTGGTGACATTTCCAACACTTAGCTGATTTATCTTGAAACATTTTAGCTAATCTTTCTGGTGGCACATGCCATCTATAAAGCATCTTATACAGGTTTTCTTTATAGGCTGTTGCCATTGTTAATTTATCATTTCTTTCCTAAAGTTGTTGCCATTTATCTAATTCTATGGTGTATCCAAAATTCTTTGTCCATGCTATCATTGTTTGTTTTACTTCTTTGTCTTCTAGTCTAATACACAATAAATAATTATATAGTTTCTTAATCATTTTCTCATCTGTTCCTGTCAATATTTCATCCAGTTCTGATTTCCCCAAGTTAAAGTCATATTGTCTATGATCTGCTTCATATCTTGATTGTATTTGCAATCTTGTATACCAATCTATCTCGATCCTTTGACTCTCTAGTTCTTGTTTTTCTTTCAGCTCTCTCCGATCTGTCAGAATGTCTTTATATCTAACAATATTCCCCACGTACACAATATTTGGGTATGTCACTGCTTCTATTGTAGAAAGCCACATTGGAATATTTAAATAATGTTTTTCTTTTACTCTCTCCCACACTGATAACAAACCATTTCTTACATAAGGTTTTTGGAAATATCCATGTATCCTTTGTTTCCCATACTATAAAAAAGCATGCCAACCCAATTGTAAATCATGACCCTCCAATGTCAATAATCTTGTATTCCGTAATAAAATCCATTCTTTAATCCATTTTAACGCTGCCGCTTGATAATACAAGTAGGGACTCAATTGGTGCACCAGGCGAACCTGTGCAAAGGTCCCCCTAGCCACAGCTGTCAGATGTTGCTCTAATCTTAGCTGTGAGTCTAGGAGGACACCCAAGTTGCGAGCCCGTTCTGAGGGGGACAATTTCTCCCCCCCAGAACCAAGGATCGACAGTCAACATAGTCTTTAGGAGGCAATACCCACAGCCATTCGGTCTTCTCTGGGTTAAGTCTGAGCCTGTCAATGTCAATAATATTGTATTGTCAGTAATATTGTATATCCATTCTTTAATGCATGTTAACGCCGCCACTTGATAATACAATTCCCAATTCGGAAGGCCAAACCCACCTCTAATTCTTGCATCTTGTAGCATTTTTATATTAATCCTTGCTCTCTTTCTTTGCCACACATATTTCCACGTTATTTTCTTCAACTCTTCAAAATATTTTTTTCTCCAGTTCTATTGGTATAGTTTGAAATAAAAATAATATTTTTGGTAATACATTCATTTTTATTAATGTTATTACTATGGAGCTTTCAGCTCTCTATTTTTTCTAAGCTCACTGTCCACACTACAGTCATGTGAAATATAGCAGCTGTTTCATGCAATCATCTGAGTAACCTTTTTTCACTTTTTTAAAGCATTTTTTTACTACCTATTTGCCCGAACTGCTGGTAAAAAAATGCTTAAAAAGTAAAAAAAAAAAAAAAAAAAAGTTCCGACGATTGTGCGTCACTCAGCTGATCATCGGAACTTTTCTTTTACATTTTTTCATTGCCAGTTCAGCGAACCAGTAGCATTTTTTACTATCGGTTCAGGCAAACTGGCCAAACTGGTACAATTTCACCCCTGGATTCTCCCCAAGTGGAGCCTTTGGGACAAGTGGGAGCAGTGGCTGCAGGGGAGAATTTTGCTGGAGGCTCTGGTGGGGCCATGGGGGACCCTCAGGATGCATCTTCCTCAGAGTTGTAGAGAATCGCCTACAGGGAGATGCTGATTGCATGTTTATAATCACCATTCACTTATGAATGGTAATGATAAAGTGTTCAGATAAAATTTAGCTGGTAGTCTAAAAACATTTTCCAAGAGTTTATTCATGAAGATCAATGTGGCTTTTTATTAAATGACAAAAGACAATGTGAGAACTGTGTTGGTTGTCATAGTACTTTTACAACAACATAACAAAATACAAACCACATAGTTCTTCTTAGATGCAGAGAAAGCCTTTGATCATTTGCATTGGCCTTTTTTGCTTAATGTTCTGGAAGATATGAGCCTTGCTGAAAATTTTATTCAAGAAATTTAGTGTCAGAAGGCTGAACTTATGGTTAATGGTGTTCTAACTAAATCCTGTGATATCCATAAGGGGACAAATCAAGGTTTTCCTTGGTCCCCTTTGCTGTTTATTTTGGCTCTTGAAGTGTTGACTTCTCATGGCCCAGGAGGCAGGAGAGCAGAAGGGAGGTTCCGTTAGGTTAGTTGCCTAGCAACAGAACAAAGATTCCGATCAGTGACAGTTGGCTGCAGCAACGTTGGGAGGAGAGTGTCCTTACTTTCTTAAGTGTGGCCTGACCTTGGAGTACTGCATCCAGTTTTGGTTGCCACGATGTAAAAAAGATGTTGAGACTCTTGAAAGAGTGCAGAGAAGTGCAGTGACATGTTATTTAACTATTCTTTCAAGAATTGTATTTTTAATCCTTCAAAGGCTGAGAGGTTTGGAGGCATTTTCAAATCTCCAAGAATCATTGGCTGAAGCTTGAGAATTATTATTATTATTATTTATTTATTCAATTTATATCCCGCCCTTCTCCAAGTGGGCTCAGGGCGGTGCACAGCCAGAACTAAAACACATACCAATACAAAATTTAAAATTTTTAAAAGAATTATATGACTTTGGCCCAAAATTTAAAATATTCATACTAAAACCCATTGACAATTTAAAAAGCTAAAATAAAAGGGGGGGGTTTCTCACCAGCCCTGCTTGATGGAAAAGAAAAGTTTTTAGGGCACAGTGAAAGACCCGGAGATCCGATATCCTTCGTATCTCTGGGGGCAAATCGTTCCAGAGGGCAGGAGCTGCCACAGATGGCTCTCCCCTTGGGGGTTGCCAGCCGACATTGCCTGGCTGATGGCACCCTGAGGAGTCCCTCTCTGTGGGAGCGTACTGGTCGGTGGGAGGCTATCGGCGACAGAAGGCGGTCCTGCAAATACCCAGATCCTATGCCATGGAGCACTTTAAAGGTGGTGACCAACACCTTGAAGTGCACCTGGAAGACCATTGGAAGCCAATGCAGCTCACGCAGGAGAGGTGTCACATGGGAGCGCCCCATCGCTCCCATAATCCCCTGCGCGGCCGTATTCTGCACCAGTTGGAGCCTCCGGGTGCTCCTCAAGGGGAGCCCCATGTAGAGAGCATTACAGTAGTCCAGGCGGGAAGTGACGAATGCCTGAATGACTGTGCGTAAGGAGTCCCGATCCAGAATGGGACGCAACTGGCGAATCAGGCGAACCTGATAAAAAGCCCTCCTAGCCACGGCTGTCATATGCTCTTCTAAAGACAGCCATGCATCCAGGAGGATGCCCAAGTTGCGAGCCCTGTTCATGGGGGCCAATAACTCATCCCCAATGGCCAGCGATGGCACCATCTGGCTATATCGGGATGCCGGAAGCCACAGCCACTCGATCTTGGAAGAGTTGAGTCGAAGCCTGTTACTCCCCATCCAGATCCACATGGCCTCCAGGCACTGGGACATCACTTCAAGGGCATCAATGGGATGGCCTGGGGAGGAGATGTACAGCAGAGTATCATCAGCGTACTGATGGAACTCCACCCCAAAGCCACAGAATATCTCACCCAGCAGCTTCACATAAATGTTGAACAGAAGGGGCGAGAGGACCAACCCCTGTGGCACCCCACAAACAAGGCGCCTCGGGGTCGACCTCTGTCCCCCTGCCAACACCGACTGTGACTGGTCGGAGAGATAGGAGGAGAACCACCGCAAAACGGTGCCCCCCACTCCCAACCCCTCCAACCGGCGCAGCAGGATACCATGGTCGATGGTATCAAAAGCCGCTGAGTGATCTAACAGGACCAGGATAGAGGAACAACCCCTATCCCGAGCCCTCCAGAAATCATCCACCAACACGACCAATGCCGTTTCCGTGCTGTGCCCAGATCCAGATAGACAGCTTCATCCAGGTACCCAGGAAGCTGTCGTGCCACCACACTCTCAACAACCTTCACCAAGAGGGGAAGGTTGGAGACCGGATGGTAGTTAGCCAAAAAGCCGGATCCAGAGCAGGCTTCTTGAGGAGGGGCCTCACCACCGGCTCTTTCAAGGCAAATGGCAAGACACCCTCACTCAAGGAAGCATTGATAATCCCCTGGAGCCAGCCTCATGTAACCTCCTGGGAGGCCAGCACCAACCAGGAGGGACATGGGTCCAATAGACATGTGGTCACGTTCAGCCGCCCCAGTATCCTGTCCACGTCCTCCGGAGCAACGGGATCGAACTCCTCCCAAATGGCAGTCTCAAGACCGGCACCCATCATCCCATCTGTACCTACTCAGTCAGAGACCAAGCCTTCCCGAATCTGAGTGATTTTATCGTGCAGATACTGGACAAAATCCTCAGCACGACCCTGCAAAGGATCCTCCCATGCTCCCAGATGGAGGAGGGAGTGGGTCACCCTAAACAGGGCAGCCGGGTGGTTATCTGCCAATGCGATAAGAGCGGAAAAATAGTTACATTTTGCCATTTTTATCGCCACCAGGTAGGTCTTAATATGAGACCTTACCAGCGTTCGGTCGGATTCGGAGCGACTAGATCTCCAGCTGCTCTCTAGTCTTCTTTTCCGGTGCTTCATCTCCCTCAGCTCCTCGGAGAACCAAGAAGCCAGGTAGTCTCGGCGACGGGTCAGAGGCTGCACAGGCACAGGCACGACTCGATCCAAAGCGTCAGCGGCCACCCTATCCCAGGCGGCCACGAGCTCCTCAGCCGAGCCATGAGTCAGAGCCTCAGGAAGTGGCCCAAGCTCCATCTGGAACCTATCAGGATCCATCAGGTGCCTGGGGTGGGCCCTGTACCTCAGATAGCCAGATGTGAGTCTCTCCTGGTGAAGTGGGGCCATGGGATGCAGATGGGCCTGCTGATCGCATACCTGGCTCCCTGCCACATGACAGCGGCCCTGCCCGAGCTTCTCAACATTATTGCCGGGGTGGCGGTTGATACCCCCAGACTTTTGGTCATGGGGGATTTCAACCTGCCGTCTACCGGTGAGGCATCTGGGATGGCTCGGGAGTTTATGGCTTCCATGACAGCCATGGACTTGACACAATTAATTCATTGCCCCACTCACGTGGGAGGACACACTCTGGACTTGGTTTTTATCTCTGGTCAGTGGCGGAGTGGTCTGGATATAGGGGATATAGTTATTGAACCCCTGTCATGGTCGGACCATTTTCTCCTGAGACTGGACCTTTTGACCGCTGCACCCCACTGCAGGGAGGCGGAACCGACCACATGGTTCTGCCCCAGGTGCCTGATGGATCCTGATAGGTTCCAGAGGGAGCTTGGGCCAGTTCCTAAAACTCTGGCTCACGACTCGGCTGAAGATCTGGTGGCTGCCTGGGATAGGACAGCCGCTGGTGCTCTGGACCAAGTCGTGCCTTTGCGGCCTCTGACCCAATGCCGAACCTGCCTGGCCCCTTGGTTTTCCAAGGAGCTGAGGGAGATGAAGCTCCGGAAAAGACGCCTAGAGAGTGGTTGGAGGGCTAGTCGCTCCGAATCCGACCGAACACTAGTTAGGTCTCATATTAAGACTTATCTAGTGGCGATAAAAGTAGCAAAGCGTAACCACTTTTCCGCTCTTATTGCATCGGCAGATAACCGCCCAGCCGCCTTGTTTAGGGTGACTCGCTCCCTCCTACATCAGGGAGCGCGGGAAGACCCCTTGCAAGGGCAGGCTGAGGATTTTGCACAGTATCTGCATGATAAAATCGCTCAGATTCGGGAAGGCTTGGACTTTGACTGGGTAGATCCTGGCGGGGTGACTGAAGCTGGTCTTGAGAATGTTGCCTGGGATGAGTTCGACCCTGTGACTCCTGACGACGTGGACAGGATCCTGGGGAGGTTAAATGCAACCACATGTTTATTGGACCTGTGCCCCTCCTGGCTGGTATTGGCCACCCGGGAGGTAACACGAGGCTGGCTCCAGAGGATTATAAATGCTTCTCTGAGAGAGGGTTTCTTGCCTCCCGACTTGAAAGAGGCGGTGGTGAGGCCCCTCCTCAAGAAGCCTTCTCTGGACCCGGCCGTTTTGGCAAACTACCGTCCGGTCTCCAACCTTCGCTTTGTTGTGAAGGTTGTGGAGAGTGTGGTTGCGCGACAGCTCCCACAGTTCCTGGATGAAACCGTCTATCTAGATCCGTGCCAGTCTGGCTTCAGGCCTGGGTACAGCACGGAGACGGCATTGGTCGCATTGGTGGATGATCTCTGGAGGGCTCGGGACAGGGGTTGTTCCTCTGTTCTGGTCCTGTTAGACCTCTCAGCGGCTTTTGATACCATCGACCATGGTATCAGGCTGCGCCGGCTGGAGGGACTGGGGGTGGGAGGCACCGTGCTGCGGTGGTTCTCCTCCTATCTCTCTGACCGGTCGCAGTCTGTGTTGGCAGGGGGGCAGAGGTCGACCTCGAGGCGCCTTGCTTGTGGGGTGCCACAAGGGTCGGTCCTCTCGCCGCTCCTGTTCAACATTTATGTGAAGCCGCTGGGTGAGATCATCTGTGGTTTTGGGGTGCGATGCCATCTGTACGCTGATGACACTCAGCTGTACATTTCCACCCCAGACCACCCCAATGATGCCCTCGAAGTGATGTCCCAGTGTCTGGAGGCCGTGCGGGTCTGGATGGGGAGGAACAGGCTTCGGCTCAATCCTTCCAAGACCGAGTGGCTGTGAATGCCAGCGTCCTGGTATAGCCAGCTGGTGCCATCGCTGGCTATTGGGGGTGAGTTATTGGCCCCCACGGACAGGGCTCGCAACTTGGGCGTCCTCCTGGACACACGGCTGTCTTTAGAAGAGCATATGACGGCCGTGGCCAGGGGGGCTTTTTATCAGATTCGCCTGATACGCCAGTTGCGCCCTTTTCTGGATCGGGACTCCTTGTGCACAGTCACTCATGCCTTGGTTACATCACTCCTGGACTACTGTAACGCTCTCTACATGGGGCTCCCCCTGAGGAGCACCCGGAGGCTCCAACTGGTGCAGAATGCGGCCACACGGGTGATTATGGGAGCGACGTGGCGCTCCCACGTAACACCTCTCCTGCGCCAGCTGCATTGGCTCCCGGTGGTCTTCCGGGTGCGCTTTAAGGTGTTGGTTCTCATCTTTAAAGCGCTCCATGGCTTAGGGCCAGGGTATTTGCGAGACCGCCTGCTGCTACCGATAACCTCCTACCAGCCAATACGCTCTGACAGACAGGGCCTCCTCGGGGTGCAGTCAGTCAGGCAATGTCGGCTGGCGGCCCCCAGGGGGCGAGCCTTCTCTGTGGGGGCACCCGCCCTGTGGAATGAGCTGCCTCCTGGAATACGATTGATTCCGGACCTCCGGACCTTCCGTAAAGCCCTGAAGACGATTTTATTTCATCAAGCCGGCCTAGCCTAAATGATTTTTAATTGGGATTTTAAATTTTATGGATTTGGGGTTTTAAATTGGGTAGCCAGTGATTTAATTCTTTTAATTATCTTAACTTTTGCATTTGTATGTTTTTTAATTTTGGCTGTTCACCGCCCTGAGTCCCTTCTGGGAGAAGGGCGGTATACAAATTAAATTAATAATAATAATAATAATGGGTGCAGGGAATCCTCAACCTACTACCTCTGCTGCTGCTGCGCCGCCGACCCGCGGAAGTCCTCGACTTACGACCGCATCGCCTCCTCACCTTCTTCCCTTCTTCGCCAGGGATCCAGCCATCCAGCAGTGGTGTCCACCTTCAGGAGGAACTTCCGGACCCACCGGGGGTGGGTCCAGCCTCCCACTGACAGGCCTAGGCCTAGGCTTGGGAGCTCCAGCAGCAGGAACCTCACCCGATGGACTCCAGCGTGGACTGAGCTTCGTGCATGCCCAGTACCTGCCTGTAATAAGAGAAGCAAGCTACATAGATCCAAGCAAGCACAGAATGGCCACAGACATCCCAAAGCCTTATTGTGAGTTCAATCACAGTATGGACCATGGACAGCTCCCCCCAGTAAGTAACCTTACTAACTTTTCTGGGGCAAATTATGCCAATTTGCCAAAGTTACAGTTAGATGGGGGTAATATTATAGAATGGAGTCAGCAATTAAGGATTGCTCTCATGAGAGAGAATGCACTGTTCCTGGCTAACAGGCCTCCCCAAAAGCCCTGGTCACTGGAAATTGACTGTATTCATCACAGGGTATTTTGTATCATGTTAACCTCCATTCCATCTGCTATGTATCCATCTATTGAAGACAATCTGACTGTTTATGATGTTATGCAAAAACTATGTAATCTGTTTTACAGCCAGAGTAGAGCCACAACCACTAGAATATCTAGGAAGTTTCATTCCACCAAACACAAGGCGGGAGTCCCCATGAGTGAGCACATTTTAAAGATGAATGCTACAAGGGCAGAGTTCATGCAGAGGGGGGAAATCATCACTGAAGAGAGCATGATAAGCATAATCATAAACTCTCTTGATAGCAGTTGGAACAACTTCATAACCCAACTAAATAGCCTCAGCTTGCAATACCTAACACTAGGCACACTAACCAATCAGCTCATTGCAGAGGACAATCTGAGGAGGGACCGCCAACTGTCCAGGAGGGATCCTAGACTCACAAAAAGGGTGGATTTCCAAGATAGGGCCAGGGGCACCTCAGAGTGTTACTCTTGTGGATCAAGGAACCACTTAAAGGGGGATTGCCCCAGGAACCATAGGGATAGGGGACACCATGACAGCAGAGGGGGGCGGTCACCTGAACGCAGGTACCCAAAGGAAAGGGGGCGAAGGTGGTCACCCAACCCCAGGAAGCAACACGAATGCTGAGACAACTCCAGGGACAGTAACTCAGGCTCTATGTACGGGATCAGGCATGATGACCCAACTGATAAACATAAGGTAGAGAGGAACACATGGCTCCTGGACTCAGGGGCCACAAACCACACTACTTGTAACCCAGAGCTGCTAGACTCACTCACAGAAATAGACTCAGAAATAAAGGTAGTGAACCAAAACAAAGTCAAGGTAGTAGGGAAGGGAAACATACACATCACACAGATAGGGGATTTAAAAGGGGTACTGTACGTACCAGAGATACCCCACAACATACTAGCCATCACTAAACTGACACGGGACACAAACATAGAAATAAAGTTCAAGGATGGAAAGGCCTCCTTGATCAAACAAGGGAAAGAGATAGGAAAGGTAACCATACATGAGGGACTTCCTTACTTCACACCCAACGCAAGGGAGAAAGAAGGCATTGACACCAACACGAACCACGAAATAGATAAGTGTCCAGAAGTAGAGGGGGTACAGCGAGAGGCAGGAAGTTGCAATGAAAATGCCAACAAGTCTGTGTCTATCGGGAAGCCATTGCATGATAACTGCGCCCACCTCCTCCACAGGAGACTGGGGCACATAAGTTTCCCCATTGTAAAGAGAATGACAGAATGTACCAAAGGTCTCAAAGTAAAGAACTGCGAAAACTATCTGGAGTGTTCAATCTGTAAGAGTTCAAAGATCAAGGTTAAGGCCATCCCCAGGGGATCAAAATGAACCACAGAGTCCCCCTTCCAATTAGTGCATATGGACTTGGTAGGGCCATTGAAACCATCTGTGGGGCACAGGAAGTGATTCTTCCTCACGATTGTGGATGACTACACCAGATACAGGTATGTCTACTCCCTCAGACACAAAAACGAAGTGTTCCAAAGGTTTAAAGAATTCCACAAAAGAGTAGATATGCAACACAATATGAAAATAAGGCAAATAATGACAGACAGGGGCTCAGAGTTCATGGCCAAGGAATTCACGAGGTGGCTGAGAGAACAGGGCATAACGCATTACACCTCTTCACCCTTCTCCCCCTTCCAGAATGGGGTCGTAGAAAGGAAAAACTGGGTGCTTCAAACGATGATGAGGCGTGCCCTGGAGGATGCTGGGATGGGGCAGCATTTCTGGTCAGAGGCACTACACTACTCCAATTACACCCTGAACAGACTGTGGTCAAGCTCTATCAATAAAACACCATACAAGATGCTATACAACAGAAAACCCAACATCGCACACCTACACATATTTGGCGCCCCAGCCGATGTCCACATCCCCAGGCAACTAAGAAAGAAAGGGGAAAAATTATCAAAAAGACTGAGATTCGTGGGTTACGAACCAGGCACAAAGGGCTACAGATTTGTCGACAACAACAATCGTTTTGTCATTTCCAGGTCTGCCAGTTTCCACGAAAATGCAAACTGGTCAAGGGTACACTCCAACGACATCCCCACCAATAGGGTTGCATTCGAACATGGCCAGGGGGAAAAGGAGGTCAGAGAGCATAAAGCCAACAACCGCAAAGCGAACATCAGAGAGTGGAAAGAAGGGCACCCCTCCCTGAAGATAGATGACCTGACAAACAAAGAGGCAGACAACATGCAGGAAACCGAACCAACCCCCAGCAGGCCAGTCAGAAAAAACAGAAATAAGCTGCCAAAGAAGCTGGAGGACTACGTCATGGCCATCCACAACACCCATTTCACACCCAGCTCATATGAAGACATCCTAGGGCTTCCCCAGGAAGAGAAGGAAAAATGGATGTCTGCCATGGAGAAAGAGATGGAGAGCCTAAGGAACCTCCAAGTATACTCACCTGCCCAAATTCCAGAGGACAAAAGGCCAATAGGAACCAAATGGGTGTTCAGAGTTAAGACACTAGAAGACAACAAAGTCCTGTACAAGGCAAGACTGGTCGCACAGGGTTTCGCCCAAAGATACCCTGAAGACTATACAGACACCTACTCACCTACCATCAGGGCGGAGAGTGTCAAAAGTGCCCTGATGGTGGCCACCATCCTAGACTTGGAAGTCTTCCAATTCAATGTACAAACAGCATACCTGCACGCCGAACTGGACAAAGAGATATATGTTAAAGCACCGCCTGGGTACAACGAGGGCGAGAACCAGACCTGGCTGCTGAACAAAAGCCTGTACGGACTCAAGCAGTCAGGCAAAAGGTGGTATGATTGCCTAGCCAAGGCTCTCAGATCCATGGGCTTCGAAGCCACTTCAGCTGACAAATGCTTCTTTAAGAAGAGAGAAAACAACACATTAGAAGGCGTGCTCATTTATGTGGACGACATCTTGTACATCAGCAAACACAAGGACAGATGTGACAAGTTCGCCACTGAGCTGGGTAGCCACTTCTCCCTAAAGTCACTTGGAAAGATCGATAAATACCTAGGGGTCCAAGTGATGAAAACCGACAAAGGTTTTCGCCTCTCCCAGAAAGAAAAGATCATAGAGTTGCTGTCCAAATGCAACATGTCTGAAGCAAAAACCAGTGAGACTCCCATGCAGCCAGAGTTCCTGAAGACTATGTACGAGGAATCTGAACCCTTCATCGACAATAAATTGTATAGATCAACGATAGAGTCACTGCTGTATATATCCAACTGGACCAGGCCCGACATCGCCTTAGCCGTTAATCTGCTGTCCAGACATGTAAGCAAACCCACAGTATCACACTGGAACGCCATCAAAAGACTGCTTAGATACCTAAAATTCAGCGCAGATGCCCAACTCTGCCTAGAGCCAGAAATATCTGAGAAACCAAAACTAACCTGCTACGCTGACGCTGATTGGGCCGGGGACATCAAAAGCAGAAAAAGCACCTCCGGCTACGTGCTGCTACTCAACGATTGCCCCATCCATTGGTACACTGGAAAACAAAAACTGGTGGCCACATCAACCACGGAAGCAGAATTCGTTTGTCTATCCAAGGCCGCAAACAACTTAGTGTGGTTCGATGACCTGCTCTGCAGTATTTGGGCTGAACCCTTATATCCAATAGTCATCCACGAAGACAACAAAGCAGCAATAGAGATCTCAAGGGCCGATGCTGTAGGTCAATGATCTAGGCACATTGACATTAAGTGCAAACATGTCAGGCAGTTTTCAGAGATAGGTTTCATTAAGGTAGTACACTGTGACACAGAGGAGCAAACAGCAGATATTCTCACTAAACCCCTGCCACATAAACAGCATGCGTACCTCATGTCAAAAATGTGTGTTTACATGTGATCCGTACTTGTGCATGTATGTATATAACCACCCCACCAGGTACCCAGTTAGACATTTAGAGGGGTTTTTGTCATGGTAAATGTCTAACTGCAACATCTCCCTGACCACCCGGCCCTGCGAGGGTTAACTGACCACATATCCCATAACCCCTGTAACCACTCCTTACCTCCTTGCCCCTCCTCCTGGGTATAATGGCTCCAACCACGAGGTCCACCTTCTATTCCAGATGTATACCTGAAAGAGAAAGGTACAAGGTCAGTGACCTTCAGTACCACTAAGCCTACAATAAAGATCCAGAAAAGGATTGAAATTTGTCTTTGAGTTATTGGGCTAGATCCAACATTTCACACATCCAGTGCCATATTTCATTTCAACCACCCTGAGACAAAAAAGAGATCTCGATGCAGCCTCCTAAGAGCCCATAACAAGCCATGGATGACAGCAGTCACCCTTTCTCTTTTCCCCTGGGGTCTAACTTGGGGCAAACCACAACCGGGATGGCACATATTCTTTTTTTTTTTTTTGAAAAAAGTTTTACTTTAGGTTAAAATTAAAAAATAAAATAAAACAACAACAACAACATAAAAATATCATCCTTACAAACAATTATAGACAGCATCTCAATCGGTTGAAATCATTTTGTGCTTACAATTCTCTAGATCTCCTCATATAACAATTATTCTTTACTTAAACTGAAGATAAATATTTAAGCATTTCATATATGCTATCTCATCTCCATACTTTTTTGTCAAACCATTGATAAAATATCTCCCATATCAAATAATAGTGTTTATCTTCCTGTTCTCTTATTTCAAATGTCAATCTACTCATTTCAGCACAGTCCAACATTTTCATAATAATTTCTTCATCAGTAATTATCTTCTCCCCTTTCCAGTTTTTGGCAAATACAATTCTGGCCACTGTTAAAATGTTCACAATTAAGTATTGTAATTCTTTATTTAATGTCTCTGGTAAAGAGCCTGTAGTACAGTGGACTAAGCACTGTCATTAACAACATTTAACAACAAGGGCGGCATATAAATTAAAAGAAAAAAAAATCCTAATAAAAATATTTCTGGTTTAAAGTCAATATGTCTCTTTGTCATTTTTTCTAACCACATATGTATTTTAGTCCAAAATCTCCTTGCTTCCACGCATGTCCACCACATATGGTAGTACGATCCTGGAGTTTGATGACACTTCCAACTTTTCTCCGATTTCTTCTTAAACATCCTGGCTATTCTCGTTGGGGGTAAATGCCACCTGTAAAACATCTTATACAAATTCTCTTTATATGCTGTTGACATTGTCATTTTATAATTATGTGACCACAATTTTTGCCATTTCTCTAAATCAATACTATAACCAAAATTTTCCCCCATGCTATCATTGATTCTTTAATTTGTTCTTCTTCAAATTTTGCTTCAAGTAAATATCCATATAACTTTTTAATTACATGGTCATCTGAACCCATTAATATCTTGTCTAAACCAGTCAAAACACTATAAATACCTTCTTGTTTAAAGTCTTCTCGAAGGTATTTGCATGTATGAAAACCAATCTATCTTAATTCCCTGATCTTCTAAGTTTTGTTTCAATTTAAGTTCACCCTTTTCATCCAATAATTCATTATATCTAATAATTTGCTCCCCTTCAAATACCACTGGATAAGAAAAAGCTTCAATTGTAGATACCCAGACAGGAATCTTCAAATAATGGTATTTTTTAAACTTCTCCCATGTCAAAAACAAAGCTTCACGTATCTGGTGTCTTCTAAAATACCCCTGAATTTAAGTTCCTTCATACCATAAGAAAGCATGCCATCCCATCAGCAACTCATGCCCCTCCAAATTTAATAATCTAGTGTTTTTCAATGTTACCCATTCTTTAATCCACATTAAACAAACCGCTTGATAGTATAATTCAAAATCCGGTAATCCAAAACCACCCCTCATCTTAGCATCTTGTAACAGTTTGAGTTTTATCCTTGCCTTCTTTCCCTGCCAAACATTTCAAAACCATTTTATTTAAGTCTGCAAAAAATTCTTTACCCAGCTTTACAGGAATGGTCTGAAAAAGATACAAGATTCTAGGTAAAATATTCATCTTAATAGTTGCAATTCTACCAATCAAAGATAACTGCAAGTTTCCCCATTTCACCAAATCCTGTCCTATCTGTTGCTTGAGCTTATTATACTTATTTTCTTTAAGAGAACTATATCTTGCTGTTAATTGAATCCCCAAGTATTTTACCTTATTTGTGACCTGCATCTTAGAGATCTCCCTCAGTTCTTTTTCTTTTTTTTAACATATTTTTAGTCATTATCTTCATCTTTCTCTTTATTAATTTTCAAACCAGCAACCTCCCCAAATTCACCTATTTTTTCTATCAATTTATTTATTTATGTTAATGGTTCTTCAACAATAAAAACCAGGTCATCAGCAAAAGCTTGTAATTTATATTCTTCCTTTCTAATTTTAATTCCTTTTATCTCTTTTTCTTCTTTAACCTTTCTATTCAACACTTCCAATGTCAATATAAATAACAATGGGGATAAGGGACATCCTTGTCGAGTACCTTTTTCTATTTCAATAGCATCAATCAATTCTCCATTAATCATTACCTTTGCCGTCTGTTTCGTATATATAGCTACAATTGCCTGAATAAATTTCCTTCCAAAGCCCATCTCTTCCATTTGTAACATCATAAATCGGCAGTTCACATTATCAAATGCTTTTTGTGTGTCTAAAAATACCAAGGCCATTTGTTTTTCAGGGTGCGCTTCAGTGGTGGGATTCAAGTAATTTAACAACCGGTTCTCTGCCCTAATGATTTCTTCCAACAACTAGTTTGCCAAACTGCTCAGAAAGTTAACAACTGGTTCTCCCGAAGTGGTGCGAACTGGCTGAATCCCACCACTGGTGCGTTTCATAATATTCTAGGGTATTCCAAATTATTCTTATATTGTCTCTGATTTGTCTTTTTGGAAGAAATCCATTTTGATCTGGATGAATAAAGTTATTCAAGTATCTCGTAAGTCTTTCTGCCAGTATTGAAGCAAAGATTTTATAATCCGAATTTAGCAGGGATATAGGCCTATAGTTTTTAACTTGCTGTGGGTCTGTGTCTTCTTTATGAATCAGTGTGATATAAGCCTCAGTCCATGATTGGGGTATTGTTTTATTTATCATTACTTCATTCATAACGTCCAAAAGTGGGAGGCATAAGGATTCTTGTAATGTCTTATAATATTCAACAGGCAAACCATCTGGTCCTGGTGTCTTTCAATTTTTTGTTTCTTAATTGCTTCTGTTAGTTCCATCATTGTTATATGGCCATTTAGCATTTCTTCAATGTCCTTGGGGATCAAAGGTAGTTTTGCGTTCTGTAGGTATTTTTTAACTTTCCCTTCTTCAACCTGCTCTCTTTTATAAAGTTGCCTATGGTATTCTTGTATTATTTTTCCCATCTCTTTATTTCCAAATTTACTTTGTCCTTGGTCGTCAAACAGTTGCGTTATTTTTTTTTTTATTTCCTTTCTTTTTTCAATTTATATGCTAGCCACCTTCCTGGTTTATTTCAATTTTCAAAATAATTCTCTTTAGCACTTCTTATATTTTGGGCTAGCTCTTCCTTCTCCAGTAAATCCATTTTATGTTTTAGCATATCCATTTTCATTTTTACATCTTTCTTTCGGGGTGGCACATATTCAAACAAGATGGGGATTGCTCCTCTCTGGGCACAACCAGGCTTCCCTGAGACATGTCAGAAAATATCATGGGTGAAACCAGCCTTGTTATGCATCATCCAAAACAATAGCCAGAATTCAGCATCACAAAACTTCTTGTAGTCAGGCACTGAGATAAGATCTGTAAAATGGGAATAGATTTTTTTTTTAAAATGACCAGATGTCCCCAAGGATATTCCCATCCTCTCTGTATCACCATCAGGTGGCTTGCTGCCCCCTCTAACTCAATCCCCCAGTTCTCCCTTCTATGTCAAGGTGTACATCTCAATTTACTTTCTCTCCAAACAAGAATCTTTCTGACAACTGACTGAGATAAACTAGGAACACAGGGATACCCAACCACCTCTTTCAAGAACTTGGCAGTCTTGGGAGGGGGATCACACATAGCCTCAGAGATGTGAAGGCCAAAGAGGTCCACTACCATGGAATACATCCACACAACCAGAAGAAGGGAATTCATGTGGTCATCCAGCAGCCTGTGGAGCTGGCAGCGGAGTTGACAGTGAGGAGGCTGGGGAGGAAAATGGGCCAGTCCTGGAGTCAGGGGAAGGCCCAGACGAGGGCTCTGTGTCAGAGGCAGAGATGGGGCCAGGACAATCTGGGAATGATGAGCGGACTCCGGAGCCTCCAGAGTCCGCAGAGAGGCAGAGGAACAGGAGGAGCCTGTTCCTAGTGCATGCATGCGAAGAGCTGCCAGAAGGCAAAAGCAGCTAAAGCAAAAAGGACGACTCAGGAGTAAGGCCAGGAGATGATTGGCCCCTCAAAGAAGCCTTAAAACAGCAGCAACAGCTCTTGGGATCTTTGTAGGAAAGCAACATTGCTACATTTGTTTCTTGTCAGCATCTCTTGCTTCTGAACTTTGGCCAAGAAAAGCCTTTGGCAGTGTGCCAAAAAAGAGAAAGGTTGGTGATAAGGCCGAAGGACTGTTTATGAAGAATTTGTTTTGGACTTAATTTGGACTAAGCTGAGAATGAAGTAATTCACAGCTGTTCTAATAAAATATGTTTGTTTAGGACTGATTGTGTCTGTTAATAACCATTTGGGCCTAGGTCACAACAATTGGTGTCAAGGGGAAAAAATATCTATTAGCCCTATATCTTTCTTCATATTTATACAATGATATAATCCAAAAATATTCAGTGTCCTCAACCTTGAGTGGCACCAAACTCCATGGATCTGGGTGATCTTACTCAGCAGTCTCTGGAGAAAAGAGTCATTTTTTAGACATATCCTGACAGGACAGATCATAATTACCACGGAACTCTTCCCTCAGGGGAAAACTGTATCTGTAATTTTTCACTAACATGCTGTATATCAGGAATAAGTTCAGGGTCCCCAGGGGAAAAGTTGTTTCTCACTGTAATTATCACCATCCTGCTCTTTGAGATGTCTCCTTCTATTTCTCTAGTGACTGCCTTTGATGTAATCATCAGACTGAAGCAGTGTGGAGGGCATCAGAAAAGGATAAATGCATTAGGTGACACTGTGTTATGTGAATTTTAGGACAGGCAGGGGCTATGCTGTTAAATGTACTTTTCTCTCCTTTCCAGGTGAAGCCTGGTTTGTCTCTTAATTCTTCAGGGCTGTTAATTCTTCAACTCTTTTTGTTCTTGTTTAGAAACAGGAAGGGAATTGATTCAGCCCCATGAATTATGAACCTCCTACTTCTGCTTCTGATGCTACTGCTGTCCCAGCCAATCTCTGGGAAGCTTAGAATGAAATGTCCACTGACTCCGGAACACCAGGATGGAGAAAAACCATGGAGCTATTACAGACCAGGGGACCATCTCATTGCTGTTACCACCAGTGGAACAAAAATATCTCCTATAATGTTCCCTTTCAATGCAGCTCCTTCTAGTCAGTCTAACTCGTAAGTCATTCAGGATAATGGAGTTGCATTCCCTCCATTTATAATTCCAACACCTCATTTTTTTCTCCTTATTCCACTCTCCTGTCTAATTTCCTGAATCATTTTGATTTCCATGCTTTCTTTGTCTTATTTTGAGGAACAGATTCAAATCCAAAGATGGAACAGAAAAAGAATATGAAATAAGTCCACATTATTTTCCTCTCCCTGTTCAATCTTGAATTCATGACTTGAATACTGATTTTTATTTAAATTAGTGATTCTTGTAGTTTTCCCCTGCCCAGCTCATTTCAAATACAACTACTCATTGATATTTACTTCCAGATCCTTATAGAAATACAGGATAACTTATTTTTAGAATTGGTTTCTGGGTTACTTTTGAAACATCCTCTTTCTTTTATGGTGGTTCTACTGTAATTATTCAATTATTTTGAATCCTGATTATTGGACAGATGAAAATTACTACTGCCGCAAAGAGTAGTGTATTTGAAATTCTTGTCCCATGTGGAGGACTGTATCAATTCCATCTTCCCAATGTTCCTTAAAATTGAATGGAGATGGGTGAGTATCATTTGTCACTGGGTTTGGAGTCAGTAATGGCTTAAGGCTCTGTTGGCTTGAAAAGACAAAGTGGTTTAGATTGAAAAGAAGTATGTTGTTGGTTCTGTTGATGATAATGACATGATCATATTTACAGCAATTTTTTCATTTTTACAAGAGTTTATCTAATGCTCATTGAAAAATGCTATGCTTTATTTTAGTTAGTCAAGCAAAAGTATATCAAAAATATAAAATATATTTTGCTATTCATGATGATGGTAATGGTGATGATGAAAATGAACATTCTTTTACAGTAGCATATCTTCTGATCGGTCTATAATCCTACGCTTTATTTTCGCTATTCAAGTGGTCAATAAGAATTCCCAGCTCCTGCAAAATCTCACACTTGGCTTTGACATCCATGACAACTATATGAACACTTTTGGCACTTCAGATGCCTTGCTGGACATGCTCTCCACTGGAGAAGCCAATGTTCCCAACTACAGCTGTGGCAGGAAGAACCACCTTTTGGCTCTTGTTGATGCAGCTGTCAGGGACATCTCCATCCAGATGTCAACATTAGCAGACACCTACAAAGTCCCACAGGTTTGTGTGTGTGCCTTTCTATCTAGTAAAAAGAGTGAATCGGTAGGTTGGGTAAGCAATAAATTCAACGATATCCATTCTAGGGCATTCAAGAGTTGCTTTCCTCTGTGGCCAGTGTAGGTATATGGTCTAGTGATGGATGGGATTGATACTGGGGAGGGGAAAAGCAGCAAAGCAGCCCTATCATCTCATGACACCATCCCCGTTGCTTTGGGGGCTTCTACTGCACACCTGTGAAAATAAGGAGAAGGTCAAAATCCTTATATTAAAACAACATATAACCTTTGTGGACAGAATTTAAAAATCTGACATAAAATATGGCTCTTTATTTGAACAAAACAATTCAGTTGAATTTGCAAATGTGGGACTGATTTCAGAAAAAATAAAGAAATATCATTTGCATTCTTTATTCTGATTTTTTTTTAATTACTTCCTTTCTTTTCTTGTATTTTTTATCTGGTCTTGCTAATATTCTGTCTGTAATATTAGCTAATCAGGAATACAATATTCTAATACCTTGATGAGGAAAAAGTTGGATTTATTGAAAGAATGACGGCATTGTTCATTGCTTTTTCAGATCACTTATAACATTGTTTCAGCGGCTCTGAGTGATAAAAGTCAATTCTCATTTTTTTACCGGATGCTCCCCAAAGAAGGGATCCACTACCCAGGAATTGTCCAACTGCTCCTCCATTTCAGATGGACCTTGATTGGTCTCTTTGCTTCAGACACAGAGAAGGGAGAGAGTTCCATGAGGACTTTGAGTCCTATGCTGGTCAGGAATGGAATTTGTGCTGTTATATCAGAACAAATTTCACCCGCTGGACATACAGGACCCCTCAGGGTTGCCATTTCCAAGTGGAGACAAGTCAATGTCTTTGTTCACATCGTAGAATATTTTTCTGTTTGGGACAGAATTCATCTTTTCCATTCAACACTTAAAAGTTTGCCAGAACCCATTGAAGGGAAAGTCTGGATAATTGCAGTCCTTGGGGAAAGGCAAATAAAAAGACACATATTCCTGAAATATATCCATAGTGTTTGGATCTACAATTTCCAGTTGAAAAAAAGACCAAAGGACAGTTCCTTTGAACCAGATCTCTATGTGCAACCACAGTTCGGAGATCAATCTTTTCTCTGTTCTTTTTCAGAAGACATCATTTCTGTCAAAGGCCGGAGAAGATGCACTCAGAAATCTCCACTGAAGACCAAAGTGGAAAGAAATTGGCTCTTGTACCTAAGTAACTACCATGCTTACGCTTTGATTAATACTCTGGCCCATGCCTTGAATGCTGCGTATTCCTCCATATCCAAGAGGAGAAGAAAAGAGGGAGAAGAGAGGCTGGGGACTCATAGGCTGCAGCCATGGCAGGTATGGGGTCCTGACAAAGAGCCATCAAAGTTACTTTCTTTGGATAACGAATACAAAGGAGAAAAGGAAACTATCTCAACCTTTTTGTGCTTTAAAAGGCCAACAACTTTGGTCCATCTAATCACTTTTGGATAATTTTCCAAAGAGCGGGTACCATGACATTTATATTTTGATATTAAACAGTTAATTTTATAAAATATGTATGCATTTTAAGTAAATTCCTATCTTTATGAATTTGTGATTAGCATTTTAGAATTGTATGTTCATACATTTGAAGGAGACCCTAGCACCGTTATGGCGAACCTATGGCACGTGTGTCAGAGGTGGCACTCAGAGTCCTCTCTGCGGGCATGCACACTGTTGGCAGTTGCTCTTCGGGTTTCTGGCGCACAGCTAGTCTTCGCGCACGCCAGAAACCCCAATACCATCTGGCCAGTGCACATGTGCTTGGTGGAAACCCGAAAACCAGGTGACCGCCGCTTGTGTATGCCGGCCAGCTAGTCTTCGGGTTTCTAGAGCTGTGGCGCATGCTCTGATTTGGGCACTTGGTGCCAAAAAGGTTCACCATCACTGATACAGCATAACCCTTTCTGTCTGCAGGAATCCCAGTTAATTCTTCTCTAAGTGATGGCTGTTTTGCATTAAAACAATCAGTGAAGGGGAAAGTTCTCTGGTTCACGGGATCAGCTGTAAAATTCTTCCTCCTTTTAGGATGGTTTTCATTCAGCCAGAATCTCTCCTTGTTTTCAAGGGCTTCATCAATTATCTTTTCATTTGTTTGTTCAATTTATTTGTGATCCAGTCTAGAATGCTCCCTATACCCTACCAATTTCATCAGTTATTTATTTTATCAATATTTACATGATAGACAAATTTTGCTGAACTTTTCTTTTCCCCTTTTGAGGACAGTGATAACACTCGTTGTCCGAACTCAAGTGAGACAACTGTAGCAGAAAGACTCAAATCTGAAAACAACAACAACAACGTGTGAGAGAAAAACCAAGGTTTCTGCTTTTAACATTCCTGGATATTTCTCTTCTAGTTCCATCCATTTCTGAAGAAGAACGAGTTTTGCAATCTTTCCAACTTGAAACTGTACTTGGACCAAAATGGGGATGTGACAGCAGATTTGAACATTGTAAGCTTTATAGTTCTGTCCAGGGAGGATCCCGTTAGAAAGCAAGTGGGGAGTTTTGAAAGACAGAGACTTATTATCAATCCAGATGCTCTTTCACAGCTAAGGTTGCTCAATAAGGTGGGTGAAACATTGGTGTCTTTTCTCTGTTTTCCAAAGCCTTGAGAGACTTTTCAAGTGGCTAAGCCTATGCACCAATACAGGGAGAATTGAATGTGGGGAATAGAAGCCTTATAATTTTTTTTAAAGGCTTGGGACGCTTCAGTACAATTGGCAAGGTATCTTTCGGATGCTGTAATATAGAACAGTGTTTCAAATTGATTCAGCCGTGTCCTATGTGGGGTGCTAGGTGATAATTCTTTAAGACGTATGGCTATTAAAAAAAAAAAAGTTTTATTAAAAAAAAAATTATTTCACCATACATATTTTATGAACAGAGTTCACATTTTATACATAATCAAAATCATCCTTATAATACTTCTTAATCTTCCTATTTTTTCCAATATTTATCTCTTTTGTGTAATCCTTTATCCCAAATTTATCATTTTTCTCCATATCTTATTATTTCAACTTCTGCCATATTAATTCCTCCCCCCTATTATTTTTTATCGTTTTCAATTTTATATTCGAATAACATCACTTTGCGCCTTATATTTCTTCTCAATGACAATTGCTCCAGTTGTTTGCCATCTTTCTTCATTTCCAGAAGAGTCTCTCTAATTCCTTTTTCTCATTCATTAACAATAATACAGTCATCTTAATTTACTTGATTATCAAAATGAGCCGAGGTGGCACAGTGGTTAGAGTGCAGTACTGCAGCTACTACAGCTGACTGCTAGTTCAGCAAATCAGCGGATCAAATCTCACTGGCTCAAGGTTGACTCAACCTTCATCCTTCCAAGGTGGGTAAAATGAAGACCCAGATTGTTGGCGGCAATATGCTATTTAGTATACTGTCTTTGGTGTAAGCCGCCCAGAGTCCTCGGAGAGTGGGCGGCATAGAAATAATAATAATAATAATAATAATAATAATAATAATAATAATAATAATAATAATAATAATAATATTACCTATTTTCCCCTTTCCATCTGCTGTGGTTTATCACCAACATATTCTATTTTTTCTTCTTTGCAAAAAGAAACACTTTCATGTTTTGAACATTATTATTTTCTATACAATTAGCATTTTATATATTCATTTTAATTACATTGTTATCAAAATTAATAGTATTGTCAAATTACTTATTTTCACCTTTCTATCTATTAGGACTTAATGTAAACAAATTCTATTCAGATTAACAGAGTTGGAAGGGATCCAACCCCCTGCCCAAGCAAGATACCCTACATCTTCCCCTATCTAGGATCAAACTCACAACCTCCTGATTGTGAAGCAAGAGCTCCACCTCTAGGCCACAGCAGCTGGGCTTCATTCATCTTTGTCATATAATCACTTATAATAATTTTCCACCCTATATTATTTTTTCAACTTCTGCCATGTTATTCTCACATATTGCTTTATCAAGTCATTAATGCTTTCATCTAGCTAACATCACAGTATATCCTATACTTCTCTCTTGCCACTACTATAACAATTAAAATTTCATTCTAATTTAAAAAGCTTTAAAAAACACCATTATTATTATATTGTCTACTTTCCCATTCCCATTTATTAATCTATTTTGTGTATATTTCCTAATGTTTACTTCATCATCTCATCTTTACCCATCATCTCGAAACCTTTTTAACATCCCCCTTTCTAATAGTTTTTTGCACGACCCTTTATCTCGCTCTAATTTCTCAGTTCTCTCTTTTTTTCTTTTTATATATGTTACATTTCTTCTTCTGGCTCCTTTTATCTTTTTCTTCTTGTTGTTGTTGTGTTGTTTGAACTGTTTCCCCCTTTTCCCTTTTGTCTGTTTCTGTTTTAGGGGGGATTTTTCCCCTTTCTGATTTCTATTTTTTAATATTTGCTCTTCAACATTATTAATTTCTTGCTTCTCATTTAAATTTTTCTCTTACAACTCCTCTTCCTTTTCTTTTCTGTATTTTTAAATGAATTTTCCATTTCTTTTTTGCCTATTAAAGATTCACGCATGCTTTTAAGCATCAAAAGTAACTCTTCATACATCTGCAACTCCATTTTTTAACAATTTACTACCTCCCCAATTATTTCTCTATGAACTTAACCAGAATTTAAGGACTATATAGTTTTCTTGTATCTCTGCTTCTTTGCTTCTTTCCTTCTTTGTGTGAAGTTTCCAAAAGATGCCCTAATTAATTCATGAGCCATGAGCCAAACTTCAAAAGAAATACAGTCATTTATTAGGAGCACCATTTCGGCAATATTCGGATGCAGTTAGAACTAATCCCATGTAGATTTACATTCCCCTATGACCCTGTCTCTCCCCTCCTCCCTGGCCATGTCATAAATCACATTCTCCAATTAACCACTTTGGCTGGCTGTGAAATCCAACAACCTCCTTCTGATTGCGGTACGGAAGCATGTATGGAATGTATCTTCAGTTAGGGAAATCAATCAGCTCTATCAGTTCTCCCTCCCTCCTGCTCATGGCAACTTGAAAGCTTTGCAAATTGACACTTTGATTATTCCTTTTATTCTTTAAAATTAAAATGTTATTCTCAATTAATCATTATTATTCAAATTCAGCAACAGGCAAATCCCATTATGAAGCTGTCTTCCAGAAGGGAAGGGAAATAAACAGCCACCCAGATGTAAAACACAGTCACTCCTTAAACGTTCTCACTTAGTCAAAATTTAAAGTCTATGTAATTTTCTGATATCTCCTTTTCTTCTTTTCTTCTTAAAATAGTCCTTTGTTCTTCAAACAGCTGCTTCCTGTTTTGTCTATTTGAATACAGTATCACAGTACTTTTTCTTTTCTCCAGCAGATGGCACTCTCAGTTTCTACACGTTGCAAAATAGTCTTTTAAATCCAATTGTTTATCAAAATATTCAGTAATTTTTCAAAACTTCTTATAATTTGTTATCTTTCTTCTGAACATTGTTTATTCCCTTTTAAAAATATTTTGCTTTTTCCCAATTTTCCAAATCCAAGCCTTTCTCTTAGATTCTTTGTGTTATAGTCCATGCTTTCTCTTTTTTCTGTATTTGTGTTTTTTCTCCCCAACTGCCAGATAGCCACTAATCCAAATTCAGGGATTCTTTTAAGACTTCAATTCCCGTTTTTCTTAGCTTAAATTGGCAGTTATCTCACCCAATTGTGGCTCTCCATCAAAATGTCACTCCTGCTCAATACTTCGTTCCGGTTGTCCCAGTTTCAACGCGGCCACCATAAAATGGCCGCTGTCCCCGCTGCTGCTTTGGGAGAGCTGTTTCTGTTCCAGCAAGGAAATTGCCAATTCCTCGCGATCCATGAAATGCTTCTCCTTTCTTCACCATCCCTACAAGATGGCTATGGCTCGAAAGCCTCCTGCCAGCAGTTCATCCGGCTGGATTTTGCGTGGCTCATCAGAGCCTGCTATTTTCCAGTCCGTTCCTGCTGTGACCTCAACCGGCTGGACATATGGATATTTTGTGTCCCTATTTTGGAACAACACTGTTCCAAAACTATCAACTAGAAATACAAAACAAAACCATTTTTAATTCCCAGTCTTCATTAATTAAGATGTATAAAGAGCTGAAAGATTCTATTTTCACCAATGAATTAATCAGCTAACATTTATTTATCTGGAAGTATCAGTTTTAAATTGGCCATACAGCAAATTAAAGGTGCATATAACATAGATGTGAAATTGGGCTGTAAAATAATTGACCTATGAATCACGCCACCAATGAACTCCTGTATCTGTATAAAACAGATCTGTATCTGTATAAAACAGATATACAGATTATGTGTATCTATTGGGGATTTAGGTGCTGATAGCATCAACCTGTCTTGTTTCCTTGCCTAAGATTAGCCCAGGTTCCCAGTGAAGTGAAAGAGGCAAGGATAACTCTAATCAAGACTGGACATGTTTCCTGTTGAAACCATTGGGAAATATGCTTTGGCATTCAGGTTTAGCTTGTCATGGCTGGGCAAGTTTATATTCTTAAGTAGATCATACTGGTCAGAATTTTCCATACTTGTCTTTTATGCCTTGGGGATAGAAGAATAGGCCTTCTGCTCCTAGGGAGAAGGTCCAAGGCTTTCCATGCACAGGAAATCATAATGACTGTTCTGATGTTACGTGATGCAGAAAACTGAAGCACTGAAACAAGGATTGACCCAATTTCTACCATATGTGGGAGATTTCTACCATATGTGGTGGGAATGCCCAAATGCAAAAAATATTGGAATTTAATAAAGAATTGGCTTGAAGAAATTTTATTAATAAAATAGAAGTTAAGCTGGAATTTTTCCTTTTGGGAATGACAGAGGGTAAATATAAGAAAGATATAAATGATCTATTACTGTATATACTCACAGCTGCACTGATAGCCTTTGCTCAGAAGTGGAAAGAGAAAGATACCCCAACTGAAGAGGAAATAATATTAAAAATTTTTCACTGCACAGAAATGAATAGACTTACCTTGGAACTCCAGGATAAATGTGAAACACAGTACGATATAATCTGGAAAAAAAATTAGGAAAGTCTAGATAAAAGGAAGATAGCCGAGACAAAGCTGTAGTGTTAGATGAGAAATATATACGATATGTCAGATAAATATGTATGTAAATTGCATAGATAGGTACAGGTATAGATTAATAGACAAGTATGTATAATTGTATAGAAATATGATATAGATTATTAGTATGATGTTATGTATAAATAACATATAAGGTTAAAGAATTATAATATTAACATTAATATAATTTGTATTAGTTTAAAGTGTTGGAAGATATTTAGAACCAGTGATGTCATATCTATGTCTGATGTTTTTAATTTTGAATGATTAATAAAAAACTTTTTTAAAAAAAGGATTGACCTGAAGAAAAGCCCTTCCTCATTTTGAAAGAAATGAGGGACAATTGGGGGGGGGAGTTATTTGGCCTTTAGGTTAAAAACCTTTTTCTGAAAACCTTGCTTGACCCTGTCACATGTCACATGTGATACAGCAAAAAACGCCTGATTTTTGAGGGTCATGTTCTCATGCAGAAATGGGCTTCACATTCTGTCACCACCAGTTCACCCAGCACCGGAAATGTGAGTGTGCGCTCCACATGTGTGAGACATCAAACAACATGGTAATTCATTCACGTGCGACGTCCACCCGCAGATCGCTATTACCGGTTCACTCAAACCAGTCCGAACCGGCTGAATACCAGCTCTATTCTCATGACTAACCTCCATTTCATCTCACTCTAGTTTTAGAAACTAGGCAGTCAGTTTTAGCCTTGGTTCACCATCATGGTGGCCATATAAAATTAGCAAATAAACATACAAATAAACAAAGAACATGTTCATGTCTATCTCCATTTTTCATTAAGGGTTAGTTCTAACATATTTTGTTTGGCATTCCTGGTTTTCCTGTTTAGTCTTTGCCTCGGTCCAAATGTGTGGAAAATTGTCATCCTGGATTTTTTAAGCAAGCTCGAAAAGGAGAGCCAGTTTGCTGCTATGACTGTATTCCTTGTCCAGAAGGGACCATCTCCACTCAGGAAGGTGAGTGACGCCAAAGAAAAGGCTACTAGATTCATCCAGAGCATTTTGATCAATGTGCATTTTAAAAGAGACATCTAAGGTCAACAATTTTGTGGTTCTCAATTTTCAAGGTGCCCTATTTCTTCCCTAAGGAGAAGAATAAGAAAAAGATTTTGAGGGAAAAGGTAGGAAGAGATAGAAGAATATGGTGGATTCTGCAAGATTATTTGCATCCGAGGACATTTCTCTTTGCTTGCCAGTTTGGAGCTGTCCTCCCATCTTTACTGCTCTTAGGAACATCTGCATTCTTTGAAATTGAGAAATGGTTTCAGATCAATGACTTTTGCTCACCCAAACCCAGTTTGTATTACAGGCCAAAAGATATATAAATCAATCAATTAATTAATTAATCAGTCAATCTTTATTAAGGTCATGTAACCAGAAAAGCAGAAAGATCTAATTCAGGTAACCATGGAGAGACGAGGGAAATACACACAGAAGACTTTCCATAAACAATGTGGAAGAAAGGACATAAATTACATTTATCATTATTAAGGGTAAAATCTGCCTCTTTCATTTTTAGTGCTTTATTTTTCCATATTATGGATTAAGAGGTAAAACCCAAATATTGTTTATAGCCCAGTTTAGCATTCCCAGATTTAGCATAACCATGGTTTCCTTGTTTTCCTTGGTTGGACTGCTACTGTGACTTACCTTGAATATTGTATATAAATCAATCAATCGATCAATCAATCGATCAATCAATCTTTATCAAGGTCATGGAACCACATAAGCAGGAAGAAGTAATTCAGGGGACCACAGAGGGAGAGGATTTGGGTTCAAGGGACAAGAGAAATATATACAAAAGACTCACCATAAAAGACCTGGAGCAGTTTTGTGTGAAAGAAGGGATGTAAATTAAATTTACCATTAGTAGGGGTAAAATTTGCCTTTTTTATTTTTACTGCTTTAATTTTCCATATTACGGATTAAGAGGTAAAACACAAATATGGTTTATAGGCCAGTTCAACATTCCCAGATTCAGCATTGCCACCATCATGGCTTCCTTGGTTGGATTGTGACTGAATCTTCCCTCTTCGTCTTATCTTTCCAATAACCTTGGATATTAAATAATGAAATACAACAGCAACAAAAAAAGGGATATAGCTGTGGTTCTAATAAGGACTATTAACTATTGGTATTAAAAGGAAACCAATCTAAACAGAAATCAGGGAAAAAAGAGAACCAACTAAGCTATTGTATTTCTTTCATACGGTGTAGCAGAATACAGCATTAATACATAAAGTTAGCAGAAACAGCATATAAAATGTGTATCAAAATATAAAACAACAGAACAGTAAGTTATTTTAAAAATGCATAATAGGAATGATGGGTACAATTATGAATGAAATTAAATTATATATGAGCAGTTACTAGAGTGGCTAAGCCTATCGCTGGATATCTGGACCATTTAGCCATTGGACAGCAATGCCCTTGAGATGATGTATTTCATGCAGGGATCCAGAGAACCTTCTGAAGGGGCATTCCCTCATAGGTAAAGGTAAAGGTTCCATTTGCACATATGTGCTAATCGTTCCCAACTCTAGGGGGCAGTGCTCATCTCCATTTCAAAGTCGAAGAGCCAGCACTGTCCAGAGACATCTCCACGGTCATGTGGCCAACATGACTAAATGCCAAAGGCACATGGAACTCTGTTACCTTCACACCAAAGGTGGTCCCTATTTTTCTACTTGCATTTTTAATGTACTTTCGAACTGCTAGGTTGGCAGAAGATGGGACAAGTAAAGGGAGCTCACCATGTTACGCGGCACTAGGGATTTGAACCGCTGAACTGCCAACCTTTCGATCGACAAGCCACTGAGCCACCCATCCCGATTCCATCATAACATGATATAAAGTTTTTGGGATGATCCCACAGTCACAGTTAGTATTGTCAACCTGCCCCTGTTGTTTTTTTTCAAAATTGGCACCTGCCATGGTTGGTCGGTATCATCTGCCATCCAAAGAAGACCTTTCTTGAAAGGTGAAAAGAGATATAAAAGAAATATTGCTTTTTGTTTTCTCAGATACTGAAAAATGCACCAAGTGCCCAGATGATCAATATCCAACCCAGAGCAGAGTCCAATGTATCCCAAAAAGAATAATCTTCCTCTCCTATGAAGAACATCTGGGCATCACCCTGGTGTCCATTGCCCTACTCTTGTTCCTATCCACAGGATTCATTTTAATCATATTCCTTAAATACCTAGAAACTCCCATTGTCAAAGCCAACAACCGGGACCTCTCCTACATCCTCCTGGTCTCCCTCTTGCTTTGCTTCTTGTCCTCCTTTTTCTTCATTGGACAGCCAAGGAAAGCCACCTGTCTTCTTCGACAAACTGTGTTCAGCATTGTCTTCTCAATAGCTGTGTCATCTGTGTTGGCCAAGACAATCACGGTGGTGCTGGCATTCTTAGCCTCAAAACCAGGGAACAAAGTGAGAAGATGGTTGGGGAAGAGCTTGGCCAATTCCATCATCCTTTCTGGTTCTGCTGGACAAATTTTCATCTGTGCCTTATGGCTGGCAATTTCTCCCCCATTCCCTGACTCTGACTTAAACTCCCAGCCTGGAGCGATCATCCTTCAATGCAATGAAGGCTCTGTCACCATGTTTTATGTTGTCCTTGGCTATATGTGTTTCCTAGCTGCCATTTGCTTCACTGTAGCTTTTCTGGCTAGGAATCTGCCTGGGGCCTTCAATGAAGCCAAGCTGATCACCTTCAGCATGCTGGTCTTCTGCAGTGTTTGGATCTCCTTCCTGCCCACCTATCTGAGCACCAAAGGAAAGTCCATGGTGATTGTTCAGGTCTTCTCCATCTTGGCCTCCAGTGCTGGACTGCTGGGCTGCATCTTCTTCCCAAAGTGCTTCATTATTATTCTGAGGCCAGATCTAAACACCAAGGAACATCTCATGATAAAAGTAGAGAAATGATAGTGAAATTGTTTCTTAGGCTTATAACATTTAATTTTTTAATTGTAGTTATTGGTGTTTTGTATTCTTCCTTTAAATCAATGGGACAATTAAGGCTATTTAAAACTGAAGGAAATAAACATATAAAGAGTATAATGTTAATGACATTAAATTCCAACATAATCATCAATTAGTAAAATAAACCAATTAGTAATAGAATTTGTCATACATCCAGGAATGAACAAGCTCAGAAATAAGACTCTCCTTCCAACAGGATTTTATGTGCTTTCAAGTTTTGTGCAAATGCAATTCTAGTCGCTGTTATTATATGAATGTTCAAATATGTATGTTCTTTGGTGTATTATTATTTTTTTTGCTGTAAACCACCCAGAGTCCCTTGGGAGTGGTTAATTAAATTAAATTAAATTAAATGTATCTTCTTTACTATAATTCTCTGGTAAAATTCCCAATAAGAAAATCTCTGCTTTTAACTCTATATGTTGCTGCAACATTCCCTCTAACCATGTTTGTATTTTCACCCAATATTGTTTTGCTTCTTTACACAACCACCACATATGATAATATGATCCCAGCAACTGGTGACATTTCCAACACTTGGCTGATTTATCTTGAAACATCTTAGCTAATCTTTCTGGTGGCATATGCCATCTATAAAACATTTTTTACAGGTTTTCTTTATAGGCTGTTGCCATTGTTAATTTATCATTTCTTTCCTAAAGTTGTTGCAATTTATCTAATTCTATGGTGTATCCAAAATTCTTTGTCCATGCTATCATTGTTTGTTTTACTTCTTTGTCTTCTAGTCTAATACACAATAAATAATTATATAGTTTCTTAATCATTTTCTCATCTGTTCCTGTCAATATTTCATCCAGTTCTGATTTCCCCAAGTTAAAGTCATATTGTCTATGATCTGCTTCATATCTTGATTGTATTTGCAATCTTGTATACCAATCTATCTCGATCCTTTGACTCTCTAGTTCTTGTTTTTGTTTCAGCTCTCCCCGATCTGTCAGAATGTCTTTATATCTAACAATATTCCCCACGTACACAATATTTGGGTATGTCACTGCTTCTATTGTAGAAAGCCACATTGGAATATTTAAATAATGTTTTTCTTTTACTCTCTCCCACACTGATAACAAACCATTTCTTACATAATGTCTTTGGAAATATCCATGTATCCTTTGTTTCCCATACTGCCGCTTGATAATACAAGTAGGGACTCAATTGGTGCACCAGGCGAACCTGTGCAAAGGTCCCCCTAGCCACAGCTGTCAGATGTTGCTCTAATCTTAGCTGTGAGTCTAGGAGGACACCCAAGTTGCGAGCCCGTTCTGAGGGGGACAATTTCTCCCCCCCAGAACCAAGGATCGACAGTCAACATAGTCTTTAGGAGGCAATACCCACAGCCATTCGGTCTTCTCTGGGTTAAGTCTGAGCCTGTCAATGTCAATAATATTGTATTGTCAGTAATATTGTATATTTATTTATTTTATTTATTTTATTGAATTTCTATACCGCCCTACTCCCGAAGGACTCAGGGCGGTGCACAGCCATGAAATAAAACACATAGATATACAAATTTAAAATCGAATAAAATGAATTAAATAAATTTGGCTGAATTAATACCCATAATTTAAAATACCCATATTTTAAAATCCAATTAAAATTTAGAATTTACACTTAAAAGGGAGAAGATTTAGGCGAGGCCAGCTTGATGAAATAAAAGCGTCTTCAACTCGCGGCGGAAGGTGCGCAGATCCGGAATCCTCCGTATCTCTGGGGGGAGCTCATTCCAGATCGTCGGTGCCCCCACAGAGAAGGCTCTCCCCCTAGGGGCCGACAGCCGACATTGTTTGGCCGACGGCACCTGGAGGAGCCCCTCTCTGTGGAAGTGTACTGGTCGGTGGGAGGCTGTTGATGGTAGTAGGCGGTCCCGTAAGTAACCAGGTCCCAAGCCATGGAGCGCTTTAAAGGTGGTAACCAAAACCTTGAAGCGCACCCGGAAGACCACCGGGAGCCAGTGCAGCTCGCACAGGAGAGGTGTTACATGGGAGCTCCATGTTGCTCCCATAACCACCCGCGCGGCCGCACTCTGCGCCAGTTGGAGCCTCCGGGTGCACCTCAAGGGGAGCCCCGTGTAGAGAGCATTACAATAGTCCAGACGAGAGGTGACGAGGGCCGCATCCCTGCGGCACCCCACATATAAGGGGCCTCGGGGTCGATCTCTGCCCCCCTGTCAACACAGACTGCGACCGGTCAGAGAGAAAGGAGGAGAACCACCGTAAAACGGTGCCTCCCACCCCCAACCCCTCCAGCCTGTGCAGCATGATACCATGGTCGATGGTATCAAAAGCCGCTGACAGGTCTAACAGGACCAGGACAGAGGAACAACCCCTGTCCCGAGCCCTCCAGAGATCATCAACCAACGCGACCAATGCCGTTTCCGTGCTGTACCCAGGCCTGAAACCTGACTGGAATGGATCTAGATACGACGCTTCATCCAGGTACTGGGGTAGCTGTCGCGCAACCACACTCTCAACAACCTTCGCTCTTATTGCGTCATCAGATAATCGCCCGGCCACCCTGTTTAGGGTGACCCGCTCCCTGCTCCACCAGGAAGCGCGGGAGGACCCCTTGGAGGGAAGAGCCGAGGATTTTGTTCAGTATCTGTATGACAAAATCACTCAGATTCAGGCAGGTCTGGACTCTGACGGGATAGATCCAGCAAGGGTGACGGGGACAGGCCTTGAGACTGTTATCTGGGATGAGTTTGATCCTGTGACCCCAGATGACATGGACAGGATTCTGGGTAGATTGAACGCGACCACATGTTTGTTGGATCCGTGTCCCTCCTGGTTAGTGCTGGCTTCCCGGGAGGTGATGCGAGGCTGGCTCCAGGGGATTATAAATGCTTCGTTGGGTGAGGGTGTCTTTCCCGCTGCATTCTGCACCAGTTGGAGCCTCCGGGTGCTCCTCAAGGGGAGCCCCATGTAGAGAGCATTACAGTAGTCCAGGCGGGAAGTGACGAGTGCCTGAATGACTGTGCGTAAGGAGTCCCGATCCAGAATGGGACGCAACTGGCGAATCAGGCGAACCTGATAAAAAGCCCTCCTGGTCACGGCTGTCAAGTGCTCTTCTAAAGACAGCCGTGAGTCCAGGAGGACACCCAAGTTGCGAGCCCTGTTCGTGGGGGCCAATGACTTGTCCCCAATGGCCAGCAATGGCACCATCTGGCTATATCGGGACGCCGGAAGCCACAGTCACTCGGTCTTGGAAGAGTTGAGTCGAAGCCTGTTACTCCCCATCGAGATCCACACGGCCTCCAGGCACCGGGACATTACTTCAAGGGCATCAATGGGATGGCCTGGGGAGGAGATGTACAGCCGCGTATCATCAGCGTACTGATGGAACTCCACCCCAAAGCCACGGAAGATCTCACCCAGCAGCTTCACATAAATGTTGAACAGAAGGGGCGAGAGGACCAACTCCTGTGGCACCCCACAAACAAGGCGCCTTGGGGTCGACCTCTGTCCCCCTGCCAACACCGACTGCGACTAGTCGGAGAGATAGGAGGAGAACCACCGCAAAACGGTGCCCCCCACTCCCAACCCCTCCAACCGGCGCAGCAGGATACCATGGTCGATGGTATCAAAAGCCGCTGAGTGATCTAACAGGACCAGGATAGAGGAACAACCCCTATCCCGAGCCCTCCAGAAATCATCCACCAACACGACCAATGCCGTTTCCGTGCTGTGCCCAGATCCAGATAGACAGCTTCATCCAGGTACCCAGGAAGCTGTCGCGCCACCACACTCTCAACAACCTTCACTAAGAGGGGAAGGTTGGAGACCGGATGGTAGTTAGCCAAAAAGCCGGATCCAGAGCAGGCTTCTTGAGGAGGGGCCTCACCACCGCCTCTTTCAAGGCAGATGGCAAGACACCCTCACTCAAGGAAGCATTGATAATCCCCTGGAGCCAGCCTCATGTAACCTCCTGGGAGGCCAGCACCAACCAGGAGGGACACGGGTCCAATAAACATGTGGTCACGTTCAGCCGCCCCAGTATCCTGTCCACGTCCTCCGGAGCAACGGGGTCAAACTCCTCCCAAATGGCAGTCTCAAGACTGGCACCCATCATCCCATCTGTACCTACTCAGTCAGAGACCAAGCCTTTCCGAATCTGAGTGATTTTATCGTGCAGATACTGGAGAAAATCCTCAGCACGACCCTGCAAAGGATCCTCCCATGCTCCCAGATGGAGGAGGGAGTGGGTCACCCTAAACAGGGCAGCCGGGCGGTTATCTGCCAATGCGATAAGAGCGGAAAAATAGTTACATTTTGCCATTTTTATCGCCACCAGGTAGGTCTTAATATGAGACCTTACCAGCGTTCGGTCGGATTCGGAGCGACTAGATCTCCAGCTGCTCTCTAGTCTTCTTTTCCGGTGCTTCATCTCCCTCAGCTCCTCGGAGAACCAAGAAGCCAGGTAGTCTCGGCGATGGGTCAGAGGTTGCACAGGCACAGGCACGACTCGATCCAAAGCGTCAGCGGCCACCCTATCCCAGGCGGCCACCAGTTCCTCAGCCGAGCCATGAGTCAGAGCCTCAGGAAGTGGCCCAAGCTCCATCTGGAACCTATCAGGATCCATCAGGTGCCTGGGGTGGCCCCTGTACCTCAGATAGCCGGATGTGAGTCTCTCCTGGTGAAGTGGGGCCATGGGATGCAGATGGGCCTGCTGATCGCATACCTGGCTCCCTGCCACATGACAGCGGCCCTGCCCGAGCTTCTCAACATTATTGCCGGGGTGGCGGTTGATACCCCCAGACTTTTGGTCATGGGGGATTTCAACCTGCCGTCTACCGGTGAGGCGTCTGGGATGGCTCGGGAGTTTATGGCTTCCATGACAGCCATGGACCTGACACAATTTATTCATGGCCCCACTCACGTGGGAGGACACACTCTGGACTTGGTTTTTATCTCTGGTCAGTGGCGGAGTGGTCTGGATATAGGGGATATAGTTATTGAACCCCTGTCATGGTCGGACCATTTTCTCCTGAGACTGGACCTTTTGACCACTGCACCCCACTGCAGGGAGGCGGAACCGACCACGTGGTTCCGCCCCAGGCGCCTGATGGATCCTGATAGGTTCCAGAGGGAGCTTGGGCCAGTTCCTAAAACTCTGGCTCATGACTCGGCTGAAGATCTGGTGGCTGCCTGGGATAGGACAGCCGCCGGTGCTCTGGACCAAGTCGTGCCTTTGCGACCTCTGACCCGATGCCGAACCTGCCTGGCCCCTTGGTTTTCCGAGGAGCTGAGGGAGATGAAGCTCCGGAAAAGACGCCTAGAGAGTGGTTGGAGGGCTAGTCGCTCCGAATCTGACCGAACACTAGTTAGGTCTCATATTAAGACCTATCTAGTGGCGATAAAAGCAGCAAAGCGTAACCACTTTTCCGCTCTTATTGCATCGGCAGATAACCGCCCAGCCGCCTTGTTTAGGGTGACTCACTCCCTCCTACATCAGGGAGCGTGGGAAGAACCCTTGCAAGGGCAGTGTCAAACCCCTCCCACACGCTGCAGCGCTAAGGCAAAGAAAGAACTCGAACGTCAGCTCCTGCGTGTGTATGAATCCTTTAATCCGTCAGCGCACAACGATGCCGGTGGGTGAAACGAGTGCAACACGCACAAAGTCGGCGTTGGGAGCGGCTGCCTCCCAACGCCTTTTAAATCTTCGCGCTGCTGAAATATACGCCCTTCCGGGTTGTGCGGCCACAGCGCATGCGCACAGGACTACAATGCCGAAAGCGGGCGAGGAACATCAGAGGCTAGCAAACCCTAACCCGTCCGCTGCGTGACCGGCCGCCTGCATTATTCTAACACCCCCCCCGTCACCCAGTGTGAATTGTACATCGCCCAGCCCACCCCAGTCTTTTGTCGCAGTGCCGCTTCGCCGCTGTCTTGTAGCAAGCCCCAGGTGCCTGTCCAGGAGGTCGAGGTCGGGCTGCTATGCGGTGAGTTGTCGAGGCCTCTCGACAGGCAGGCTGAAGATTTTGCACAGTATCTGCATGATAAAAGATTCGGGAAGGCTTGGACTCTAACTGGGTAGATCCTGGCGGGGTGACTGAAGCTGGTCTTGAGAATGTTACCTGGGATGAGTTCGACCCTGTGACTCCTGATGACGTGGACAGGATCCTGGGGAGGTTAAACGCAACCACATGTTTATTGGACCCGTGCTCCTCCTGGCTGGTACTGGCCACCCGGGAGGTAACACGAGGCTGGCTCCAGAGGATTATAAATGCTTCTCTGAGAGAGGGTTTCTTGCCTCCCGCCTTGAAAGAGGCGGTGGTGAGGCCCCTCCTCAAGAAGCCTTCTCTGGACCCAGCCGTTTTGGCAAACTACCGTCCGGTCTCCAACCTTCGCTTTGTTGTGAAGGTTGTGGAGAGTGTGGTTGCGCGACAGCTCCCACAGTTCCTGGATGAAACCGTCTATCTAGATCCGTGCCAGTCCGGCTTCAGGCACGGAGACGGCATTGGTCGCATTGGTGGATGATCTCTGGAGGGCTCGGGACAGGGGTTGTTCCTCTGTTCTGGTCCTGTTAGATCTCTCAGCGGCTTTTGATACCATCGACCATGGTATCAGGCTGCGCCGGCTGGAGGGACTGGGGGTGGGAGGCACCGTGCTGCGGTGGTTCTCCTCCTATCTCTCTGACCGGTCGCAGTCTGTGTTGGCAGGGGGGCAGAGGTCGACCTCGAGGCGCTTTGCTTGTGGGGTGCCGCAAGGGTCGGTCCTCTCGCCGCTCCTGTTCAACATTTATGTGAAGCTGCTGGGTGAGATCATCCGTGGTTTTGGGGTGCGATGCCATCTGTACGCTGATGACACTCAGCTGTACATTTCCACCCCAGACCACCCCAATGATGCCCTCGAAGTGATGTCCCAGTGTCTGGAGGCCGTGCGGGTCTGGATGGGGAGGAACAGGCTTCGGCTCAACCCTTCCAAGACCGAGTGGCTGTGAATGCCAGCGTCCCGGTATAGCCAGCTGGTGCCATCGCTGGCTATTGGGGGTGAGTTATTGGCCCCCACGGACAGGGCTCACAACTTGGGCGTCCTCCTGGACACATGGCTGTCTTTAGAAGATCATATGACGGCCGTGGCCAGGGGGGCTTTTTATCAGATTCGCCTGATACGCCAGTTGCGCCCTTTTCTGGATCGGGACTCCTTGTGCACAGTCACTCATGCCTTGGTTATGTCACGCCTGGACTACTGTAACGCTCTCTACATGGGGCTCCCCCTGAGGAGCACTTGGAGGCTCCAACTGGTGCAGAATGCAGCCACACGGGTGATTATGGGAGCGATATGGCACTCCCACGTAACACCTCTCCTGCGCCAGCTGCATTGGCTCCCGGTGGTCTTCCGGGTGCGCTTTAAGGTGTTGGTTCTCATCTTTAAAGCGCTCCATGGCTTAGGGCCAGGGTATTTGCGAGACCGCCTGCTGCTACCGATAACCTCCCACCAGCCAATACGCTCTCACAGAGAGGGCCTCCTTGGGGTGCAGTCAGTCAGGCAATGTCGGCTGGCGGCCCCCAGGGGGCGAGCCTTCTCTGTGGGGGCACCCGCCCTGTGGAATGAGCTGCCTCCTGGAATACAATTGATTCCGGACCTCCGGACCTTCCGTAAAGCCCTGAAGACGATTTTATTTCATCAAGCCGGCCTAGCCTAAATGGTTTTTAATTGGGATTTTAAATTTTATGGATTTGGGGTTTTAAATTGGGTAGCCAGTGATTTAATTCTTTTAATTATCTTAACTTTTGCATTTGTATGTTTTTTAATTTTGGCTGTTCACCGCCCTGAGTCCCTTCTGGGAGAAGGGCGGTATACAAATTAAAATAATAATAATAATAATAATAATAATAATAATAATAATAATAATAATAATAATAATCTGGTCTGTTCCGCCTCCCTGCGGTGGGGTGTGGCAGTTAGAAAGTCAAGCCTAAGAAGGGAATGAGCCAACCATGACAAGGGCTCAATCACTAACTCCCCTATCTCGAGAATTGATACTGCAACCCTCCCATGGATAAAAAGTTGTATCAAGTTGAACCTAGGCGATAATCATAAGAAAGAGACAGAGAAAAAGAAAGAGAAAAATGCAAGAATGGGGAAAGTGGCCATTTGTACACTGTAGAAACCAGGGAAAAAAAGAGAATGACTGAAGTAGGGCAAAACAAATACGATTTCAGCAAAAGTTAATGGAATTGCTGTGAGAGGCTTAGTAGATACTGGCAATAGACCAACACTAACATGGCCTCATTTATTTAAAAAAAGGCAACATTATACCTCTTACATAATGTTTGGGCAGACAGAGATGGTTGCAATGGTCAAAGCCAAAGTACAGTCACAGGGAAAGGAATAGGTGGAAGTTATTTTTAACTTGGAAGGTATTTTCCATTTGCTGAAAGTTGGATTCAGAGAAAAGGATTTAAGAAGGAGGATAAGATTGTGGGAATAGCTAAAAGGGCCCAGTCTAAGACAAAAACGAGGATGGAGTAGAAGCAGGTAGGGGAAGAACCTGGGATTTTTCCCAGTCTTCCTGATTTAATTGAAAAAAAGAGATGTTCTAGAAAGGAGAAAGCTTTATGTAAAAGAACCTGTGACAAATTGAAATGGAGAAGAAAAACATTCAAATATTACCTATTGAACAAATGTACTTTTGTTTATATTAGCTGGAATAAATGTACAGACATGAGCATAATGATGTGGGAAGAATTATAATAGTTCCTTGTATTTGATGGAAGATAGGAATTATGCCCACTTTGGTTATGTGAAGGAGTCAAGGAAATTCAGATGTCCATATTTCTACATGGAAAATGGTTGAATGGATGGAATTCTTATACCTCCTTTCCTTTGCATCTCAAAAAGACTTGTTAAAGAAAATTCCATCAAAACAATTCAATCAAATAGGCACTTAAAGGACCGCAAAAGCAACTTGTCCTTTGCAACAGACTGATATTCATGTCATCCTGTCATGGTAAATGTCTAACTGCAACATCTCCCTGACCACCCAGCCCTGCGAGGGTTAACTGACCACATATCCCATAACCCCTGTAACCACTCCTTACCTCCTTGCCCCTCCTCCTGGGTATAATAGCTCCAACCACGAGGTCCACCTTCTATTCCAGATGTATACCTGAAAGAGAAAGGTACAAGGTCAGTGACCTTCAGTACCACTAAGCCTACAATAAAGATCCAGAAAAGGATTGAAATTTGTCTTTGAGTTATTGGGCTAGATCCAACATTTCACACATCCAGTGCCATATTTCATTTCAACCACCCTGAGACAAAAAAGAGATCTCGATGCAGCCTCCTAAGAGCCCATAACAAGCCATGGATGACAGCAGTCACCCTTTCTCTTTTCCCCTGGGGTCTAACTTGGGGCAAACCACAACCGGGGTGGCACATATTCTTTTTTTTTTTTGAAAAAAGTTTTACTTTAGGTTAAAATTAAAAAATAAAATAAAACAACAACAACAACATAAAAATATCATCCTTACAAACAATTATAAACAGCATCTCAATCGGTTGAAATCATTTTGTGCTTACAATTCTCCAGATCTCCTCATATAACAATTATTCCTTACTTAAACTGAAGATCAATATTTAAGCATTTCATATATGCTATCTCATCTCCATACTTTTTTGTCAAACCATTGATAAAATATCTCCCACATCAAATAATAGTGTTTATCTTCCTGTTCTCTTATTTCAAATGTCAATCTACTCATTTCAGCACAGTCCAACATTTTCATAATAATTTCTTCATCAGTAATTATCTTCTCCCCTTTCCAGTTTTTGGCAAATACAATTCTGGCCACTGTTAAAATGTTCACAATTAAGTATTGTAATTCTTTATTTAATGTCTCTGGTAAAGAGCCTGTAGTACAGTGGACTAAGCACTGTCATTAACAACTGCTGCTTGCAATTACTGCAAGTTCGAATCTCACCAGGCTCAAGGTTGTCTCAGCCTTCCATCCTTTCTAAGGTAGGTGAAATGAGGACCCAGATTGTGGGGGCAATAAGCTGACTTTGTATAAATATACAAAAGTATGAAGGCTATTGCTTAACGCATTGTAAGCCGCCCTGAGTCTCTGGAGAAGGGCGGCATATAAATTAAAAGCAAAAAAAAATTCCTAATAAAAATATTTCTGGTTTAAAGTCAATATGTCTCTTTGTCATTTTTTCTAACCACATATGTATTTTAGTCCAAAATCTCCTTGCTTCCACACATGTCCACCACATATGGTAGTACGAACCTGGAGTTTGATGACACTTCCAACATTTCTCTGATTTATTCTTAAACATCCTGGCTATTATCGTTGGGGGTAAATGCCATCTGTAAAACATCTTATACAAATTCTCTTTATATGCTGTTGACATTGTCATTTTATAATTATGTGACCACAATTTTTGCCATTTCTCTAAATCAATACTATAACCAAATTTTTTTTCCCCATGCTATCATTGATTCTTTAATTTGTTCTTCTTCAAATTTTGCTTCAAGTAAATATCCATATAACTTTTTAATTACATGGTCATCTGAACCCATTAATATCTTGTCTAAACCAGTCAAAACACTATAAATACCTTCTTGTTTAAGGTCTTCTCGATATCTGGAAAGTATTTGCATGTATGAAAATCAATCTATCTTAATTCCCTGATCTTCTAAGTTTTGTTTCAATTTAAGTTCACCCTTTTCATCCAATAATTCATTATATCTAATAATTTGCTCCCCTTCAAATACCACTGGATAAGAAAAAGCTTCAATTGTAGATACCCAGACAGGAATCTTCAAATAATGGTATTTTTTAAACTTCTCCCATGTCAAAAACAAAGCTTCACGTATCTGGTGTCTTCTAAAATACCCCTGAATTTTAGTTCCTTTATACCATAAGAAAGCATGCCATCCCATCAGCAAATCATGTCCCTCCAAATTTAATAATCTAGTGTTTTTCAATGTTACCCATTCTTTAATCCACATTAAACAAACCGCTTGATAGTATAATTCAAAATCCGGTAATCCAAAACCACCCCTCATCTTAGCAGCTTGTAACAGTTTGAGTTTTATCCTTGCCTTCTTTCCCTGCCAAACATATTTCAAAACCATTTTATTTAAGTCTGCAAAAAATTCTTTACCCAGCTTTACAGGAATTGTCTGAAAAAGATACAAGATTCTAGGTAAAATATTCATCTTAATAGTTGCAATTCTACCAATCAAAGATAACTGCAAGTTTCCCCATTTCACCAAATCCTGTCCTATCTGTTGCTTGAGCTTATTATACTTATTTTCTTTAAGAGAACTATATCTTACTGTTAATTGAATCCCCAAGTATTTTACGTTATTTGGGACCTGCATCTTAGAGATCACCCTCAGTTCTTTTTCTTTTTTTTAAACATATTTTTAGTCATTATCTTCGTCTTTCTCTTTATTAATTTTCAAACCAGCAACCTCCCTAAATTCACCTATTTTTTCTATCAATTTATTTATTGATGTTAATGGTTCTTCAACAATAAAAACCAGGTCATCAGCAAAACTTGTAATTTATATTCTTCCTTTCTAATTTTCATTCCTTTTATCTCTTTTTCTTCTTTAACCTTTCTATTCAACACTTCCAATGTCAATATAAATAACAATGGGGATAAGGGACATCCTTGTCGAGTACCTTTTTCTATTTCAATAGTATCAATCAATTCTCCATTAATCGTTACCTTTGCCGTCTGTTTTGTATATATAGCTACAATTGCCTGAATAAATTTCCTTCCAAAGCCCATCTCTTCCATTTGTAACATCATAAATCGGCAGTTCACATTATCAAATGCTTTTTGTGTGTCTAAAAATACCAAGGCCATTTGTTTTTCAGGGTGCGCTTCAGTGGTGGGATTCAAGTAATTTAACAACCGGTTCTCTGCCCTAATGATTTCTTCCAACAACTAGTTTGTCCTTGGTCGTCAATCAGTTGTGTTTTTTTTTTATTATTCCCTTTCTTTTTTCAATTTATATGCTAGCCACCTTCCTGCTTTATTTGCATTTTCAAAATAATTCTGTTTAGCACTTCTTATTTTTTGGGCTAGCTCTTCTTTCTCCAGTAACTCCATTTTATGTTTTAGCATATCCATTTTCATTTTTACATCTTTCTTTCGGGGTGGCACATATTCAACCAAGATGGGGATTGCTCCTCTCTGGGCACAACCAGGCTTCCCTGAGACATGTCAGAAAATATCATGGGTGAAACCAGCCTTGTTATGCATCATCCAAAACAACAGCCAGAATTCAGCATCACAAAACTTCTTATAGTCAGGCACTGAGATAAGATCTGTAAAATGGGAATAGATTTTTTTTTAAAAATGACCAGATGTCCCCAAGGATATTCCCATCCTCTCTGTATCACCATCAGGTGGCTTGCTGCCCCCTCTAACTCAATCTCCCAGTTCTCCCTTCTATGTCAAGGTGTACATCTCAATTTACTTTCTCTCCAAACAAGAATCTTTCTGACAACTGACTGAGATAAACTAGGAACACAGGGATACTCAACCACCTCTTTCAAGAACTTGGCAGTCTTGGGAGGGGGATCACACATAGCCTCAGAGATGTGAAGGCCAAAGAGGTCCACTACCATGGAATACATCCACACAACCAGAAGAAGGGAATTCATGTGGTCATCCAGCAGCCTGTGGAGCTGGCAGCGGAGTTGACAGTGAGGAGGCTGGGGAGGAAAATGGGCCAGTCCTGGAGTCAGGGGAAGGCCCAGACGAGGGCTCTGTGTCAGAGGCAGAGATGGGGCCAGGACAATCTGGGAATGATGAGCGGACTCTGGAGCCTCCAGAGTCCGCAGAGAGGCAGAGGAACAGGAGGAGCCTGTTCCTAGTGCATGCATGCGAAGAGCTGCCAGAAGGCAAAAGCAGCTAAAGCAAAAAGGACGACTCGGGAGTAAGGCCAGGAGATGATTGGCCCCTCAAAGAAGCCTTAAAACAGCAGCAACAGCTCTTGGGATCTTTGTAGGAAAGCAACATTGCTACATTTGTTTCTTGTCAGCATCTCTTGCTTCTGAACTTTGGCCAAGAAAAGCCTTTGGCAGGGTGCTAAAGAAGACAAAGGTTGGTGATAAGGCCGAAGGACTGTTTATGAAGAATTTGTTTTGGGCTTAATTTGGACTAAGCTGAGAATGAAGTAATTCACAGCTGTTCTAATAAAATATGTTTGTTTAGGACTGATTGTGTCTGGTAATAACAATTTGGGCCTAAGTCACAACAATTGGTGTCAAGGGGAAAAAATATCTATTATCCCTATATCTTTCTTCATATTTATACAATGATATAATCCAAAAATATTCAGTGTCCTCAACCTTGAGTGGCACCAAACTCCATGATTCTGGGTGATCTTACTCAGCAGTCTCTGGAGAAAAGAGTCATTTTTTAGACATATCCTGACAGGACAGATCATAATTACCACAGAACTCTGCCCTCAGGGGTATACTGTATCTGTAATTTTTCACTAACATGCTGTATATCAGGAATAAGTTCAGGGTCCCCAGGGGAAAAGTTGTTTCTCACTGTAATTATCACCATCCTGCTCTTTGAGATGTCTCCTTCTACTTCTCTAGTGACTGCCTTTGATGTAATCATCAGACTGACGCACTGTGGAGGGTATCCTGCATCAGAAAAGGATAAATGCATTAGGTGACACTGTGTAATGTGAATTTTAGGACAGGCAGGGGCTATGCTGTTAAATGTACTTTTCTCTCCTTTCCAGGTGAAGCCTGGTTTGTCTCTTAATTCTTCAGGGCTGTTAATTCTTCAACTCTTTTTGTTCTTGTTTAGAAACAGGAAGGGAATTGATTCAGCCCCATGAATTATGAACCTCCTACTTCTGCTTCTGATGCTACTGCTGCCCCAGCCAATCTCTGGGAAGCTTAGAATGAAATGTCCACTGACTCTGGAACACCAGGATGGAGAAAAACCATGGAGCTATTACAGACCAGGGGACCATCTCATTGCTGTTATCACCACTGGAACAAAAATATCTCCTATAATGTTCCCTTTCAATGCAGCTCCTTCTAGTCAGTCTAACTCGTAAGTCATTCAGGATAATGGAGTTGCATTCCCTCCATTTATAATTCTAACACCTCATTTTTTTCTCCTTATTCCACTCTCCTGTCTAATTTCCTGAATCATTTTGATTTCCATGCTTTCTTTGTCTTATTTTGAGGAACAGATTCAAATCCAAAGATGGAACAGAAAAAGAATATGAAATAAGTCCACATTATTTTCCTCTCCCTGTTCAATCTTGAATTCATGACTTGAATACTGACTTTTGTTCAAATTAGTGATTCTTGTAGTTTTCCCCTGCCCAGCTCATTTCAAATACAACTACTCATTGATATTTACTTCCAGATCCTTATAGAAATACAGGATAACTTATTTTTAGAATTGGTTTCTGGGTTACTTTTGAAACATCCTCTTTCTTTTATGGTGGTTCTACTGTAATTATTCAATTATTTTGAATCCTGATTATTGGGCAGATGAAAATTAGTACTGCCGCAAAGAATAGTGTATTTGCGATTCTTATCCCATGTGGAGGACTGTATCAATTCCATCTTCCCAATGTTCATTAAAATTGAATGGAGATGGGTGAGTATCATTTGTCACTGGGTTTGGAGTCAGTAATGGCTTAAGGCTCTGTTGGCTTGAAAAGACAAAGTGGTTTAGATTGAAAAGAAGTATGTTGTTGGTTCTGTTGATGATAATGACATGATCATATTTACAGCAATTTGTTCATTTTTACAAGAGTTTATCTAATGCTCATTGAAAAATGCTATGCTTTATTTTAGTTAGTCAAGCAAAAGTATATCAAAAATATAAAATATATTTTGCTATTAATGATGATGGTAATGGTGATGATAAAAATGAACATTCTTTTACAGTAGCATATCTTCTGATCGGTCTAAAATCCTACGCTTTATTTTCGCTATTCAAGTGGTCAATAAGAATTCCCAGCTCCTGCAAAATCTCACACTTGGCTACAACATCCATGACAACTATCTGAACACAATTGGCACTTCAGATGCCTTGCTGGACATGCTCTCCACTGGAGAAGCCAATGTTCCCAACTACAGCTCTGGAAGGAAGCACCACCTTTTGGCTCTTATTGATGCAGCTGACAGGGACATCTCCATCCAGATGTCAACATTAGCAGACACCTACAAAGTCCCACAGGTTTGTGTGTGTGCCTTTCTATCTAGTAAAAAGAGTGAATCGGTAGGATGGGTAAGCAATAAATTCAACCATATCCATTCTAGGGCATTCAAGAGTTGCTTTCCTCTGTGGCCAGTGTAGGTATATTGTCTAGTGATGGATGGGATTGATACTGGGGAGGGGAAAAGCAGCAAAGCAGCCCTATCATCTCATGACACCATCCCCATTTCTTTGGGGGTTTCTACTGCACACCTGTGAAAGTAAGGAGAAGGTCAAAATCTTTATATTAAAACAACATATAACCTTTGTGGACAGAATTTAAAAATCTTACATAAAATAGAGCTCTTTATTTGAACAAAACAATTCAGTTGAATTTTTTTTTATTACTTCCTTTCTTTTCTTGTATTTTTTATCTGGTCTTGCTAATATTCTGTCTGTAATAATAGCTAATCAGGAATACAATATTCTAATACCTTTATGAGAAAAAAGTTGGATTTATTGAAAGAATGACGGCATTGTTCATTGCTTTTTCAGATCAGTTATAATATTGTTTCAGAGGCTCTGAGTGATAAAAGTCAATTCTCATTTTTTTACCGGATGCTCCCCAAAGAAGGGTTCCACTACCCAGGAATTGTCCAACTGCTCCTCCATTTCAGATGGACCTTGATTGGTCTCTTTGCTTCAGACACAGAGAAGGGAGAGAATTCCATGAGGACATTGAGTCTTATGCTGGTCAGGAATGGAATTTGTGCTGTTATATCAGAACAAATTTCACCAGCTGAACATACAGCTCCCCTCAGGGTTGCCATTTCCAAGTGGAGACAAGTCAATGTCTTTGTTCACATCGTAGAATATTTTTCTGTTTGGGACAGAATTCAACTTTTCCATTCAACACTTAAAAGTTTGCCAGAACCCATTAAAGGGAAAGTCTGGATAATTGCAGGCCTTGGGGAAAGGCAAATAAAAAGACACACATTTCTGAAATATGTCCATAGTGTTTGGACCTATGGCTTACAATGGAGAAAAAGGCCAAAGGACAGTTCCTTCGAACCAGATCTCTCTGTGCAACCACAGTTTGGAGATCAATCTTTTCTCTGTTCTTTTTCAGAAGACATCATTTCTGTCAAAGGCCGGAGAAGATGCACTCAGAAATCTCCACTGAAGACCAAAGTGGAAAGTAATAGGATCTGGAATCAATATAACTACCATATTTACTCTTTGATGAATACTCTGGCCCATACCTTGAGTGCTTCCTATTCCTCCATATCCAAAAGGAGAAGAAAAGAGGGAGAAGAGAGACTGGGTACTCAAAGGCTGCAGCCATGGCAGGTATGGGGTCCTGACTAAGATCCATCAAAGTTACTTTCTTTGGATAAGAAATACAAAGGGGAAAAGGAAACTATCTCAACCTTTTTGTGCTTCAAAAGGCCAACAGGTTTGGTCCATCTAATCACTTGTGGATAATTTTCGAAAGAGTGGGTACCATGATATATATATTTTGATCTTAAACAGTGTTAATTTTATAAAATATGTTGCATTTTAAATAAACTCCTATCTGTATGAATATATTTCATAGATTTAAAGGAGACCCTGAGACTTTCTAGCATAACCCCTCCTGTCTGCAAGAATCACAGTTAAAGTTTCTATAAGTGATGGCTGCTGGGTCTTTGCATTAAAACAATCAGTGAAAGGGTAACTGAACTTCTCTTGTTCACTGGATCAGCTCTAAAATTGTTCTTCAGTTTATGATGGTTTTCATCTCATTCAACCAGAATCTCCTCTCTTGTGACTGAGCTCAATTTCCATGTCCAACACTCTAGAATAACAGCAAACGTCTGTGTAACGTATTTCCAAAGCCTTTAATAAGATCTTTACTAGAAGTTCATGTGATCTTGATTTGATCCCTCTATTAATGCAGCCTAGAATCTCCTTTTTTATTGATGTGCTGCCACACATTGTTGGCTCATATTATAACAGATTAAGAGAGTTGGAAGGAACCTTGTAGGTCATCTATTCAAATCCCTTGCCCAAGCAGGAGAACCTACACCATTTCTGACAAATGGCAGTTCAATATTTTCTTGAAAGCTTCCAGTAATGAAGCTCCCACAACTTCTGAAGGCAAGCTGTTCCATTGGTTGATTGTTCTCATTGTCAAAAAAATTCTCCTTATTTCCAGGTTGACTCTCTCCTTGATCAGTTTCCATCCATTATTCCTTGTCTGCCCTTTGGGTGCCCTGGAAAATAGTTTGATCCCTTCCTCTCTGTGGTAATCCCTCAAATATTGGAAGACTGATATCATGTCACCACTGGTCCTTCACTAGACTAGCCATGCAACCGTTCTTCATATGTTTTAGCCTCCAGTCTCCAATTCATCTTAGTTGCTCTTCTCTGCACTTTTTCTAGAGTCTCACCATCTTTTTTATAGAGTGGTGACCAAAACTGGATACAGTATTCTAGGTCTTACTAAAGCTTTATAGAGTGGTATTAATACTTGATCATGATTGTATCTCTCTGTTAATGCAATTTAGGATTACATTGGCTTTTTTGGCTGCCGCCGCATACTGCTCGCTCATATTTAACTAGTTGTCCACTAAGACTCCAAGATCCCTCTCACCATTGCTGCATTTATTTATTTATTTATTTATTTATTTATTTATTTATTTTGTCGCATTTCTATGCCGCCCAACTCCCAAGGGACTCTAGGTGGCTTACAACAAAGAATAAAACAATGTGAACAATCCCATTAAAAAAGTTAAAAGAAAAACATTAAAACATTAAAACTTTAAAAACGTTAAAATACATACACTCCAATTCATGGCCAGGTCTCGCAAGATCATTATAACAAGATCAATGGCCCCAGGCCTGCTGGAAGAGCCAGGTCTTCACCGCTTTGCGGAAGGCCAATAGGGTGGGTCTGGACCTCAGGAGGTAATTGGTTCCAGAGATCCGGGGCAGCCACAGAGAAGGCCCTCCCCATGGGCCCACCAGCTGACATTGTTTAACTGACAGGACCCGGAGGAGACCAACTCTGTGGGATCTTTCCTGTCACTGGGAGCTATGTGGTAGAAGGCGGTCTCTAAGATAGCCTGACCCTGAGCTATATAGGGCTTTAAAGGTAATGACCAACACCTTGAATTGCACCCGGAGACCAATAGGGAGCCAGTGCAGCTCATGGAGAATTGGTGTAATGTGGGTGTATCTAGGCGCACCCACTAAGCCTGGTTTCACCCAGTCTATGTCTTCTTTTGGTTTTTATTGCCTAAGACTTTACTTTTCTCTACACTGAGTTTCATTTTGTTAGATAGACCCTAGTGTTCAAGTCTGTCAAGATCCAACTGGATCTTGAGCCTCTCTCCTAAGGTGTTAGCTATTCCTGCCAGTATCATCCACAAATTTATTTATTTATTTATTTATTTATTTATTTATTTATTTATTTATTTATTTATCAAATTTCTATACCGCCCTACTCCCGAAGGACTCAGGTGGTGAACAGCCAAGATAAAATACAGATAATACAAATATTAAAAGTCCCTTAAAATTAATAGTACATTACCAGAAAAGAAGCTATGCAAGATTCGGTTAACAACTCTTAGTGCCTTTTTAGCAATGTTGTTACAGTGGGCTCGGAGCACTTTTTTTTTTTTTTTTTTTTTGCTGAACCTTTCTTTTTTCCCTTTTGAGGACAGTGATAACACTTGTTCTCCCAAGTCAGGATATTTGCAAGTGAGACAGAAAGTAGCAGAAAGACTCAAATCTGAAAAAAAAGATAATGTGGGATGGAAAAACCAAGGTTTCTGCTTTTAACATTCCTGGATATTTCTCTTCTAGTTCCATCCATTTCTGAAGAAGAATGAGTTTTGCAATCTTTCCCACATGAAACTGTACTTGGACGAAAATGGTGATGTGGCAGCAGATCTGAACATCATAAGCTTCATAGTTCTCTCCAGGGAGGATCCCATTAGAAAGCAACTGGGGAGTTTTGAAAGACAGAGACTTATTATCAATTCAGATGCTCTTTCACAGCTAAAGTTGCTCAATAAGGTGTGTGAAACATTGGTGACTTTTCTCTGTTTTTCAATGCCTTGAGACACTTTTCAAGTGGCTAAGCCTATTCATCAATACAGTGAGAATTGAATGTGGGGAATAGAACAGGGGCGAAATTCAGCAGATTCTGACAGGTTCTGGAGAACCAGTAGCAGAAATTTTGAGTAGTTCGGAGAACCGGCAAATACCACCTCTGGCTGCCCCCAGAGTGAGGTGGGAATGGAGATTTTGCAGTATCCTTCACCTGGAGTGGGGTGGGAATGGAGATTTTGCAGTACCCACCCCTGCCATGCCCACCAAGCCACGCTCACCAAGTCACACCACATCCACCAAGTAACACCCACAGAACCGTTAGTAAAAAAAATTGAATTCCACTACTGGAATAGAACCCTTATAGTTTTCTTAAATGGCTTGGGACGCTTCAGTACAATTGGCAAGGTATCCTTCAGATGCTGTAATATAGAACATTCTTTCAAATTGATTCAGCCATGTCCTATGTGGGATGCTAGGTGATAATTCTTTAGGATGTATGGCTATTTTGTGTCCTAACATATTTCATTTGTCATTCCTTGTTTTTCTTCTTAGTCTCTGCCTCAGTCCAAATGTGTGGAAAATTGTCATCCTGGATTTTTCAAGCAAGCTCGAAAAGGAGAGCCAGTTTGCTGCTATGACTGTGTTCCTTGTCCAGAAGGGACCATCTCCACTCAGAAAGGTGAGTGACACCAAAGAAAAGGCGACTAGATTCATCCAGAGCATTTTGATCAATGTGCATTTTAAAAGAGACATCTAAGGTTAACAATTTTGTGGTTCTCAATTTTCAAGGTGCCCTATTTCTTCCCTAATGGGAGGAATACGAAAAAAGATTTTGAGGGATGAGGCAGGAAGAGATAGAAGACCATGGTGGATCATACAAGACAATGTGCACCAGAGGAAATTTCTATTTTTTTGCCAGTATGGAGATGTCCTCTAAATAATGAAATACAAATAGTTACAATAGCAACAAAAAAGGGATATAGTTGTGGTTCTAATAGGAAAGCTATATTTCCAAATTGGTATTAAAAGGAAACCAATCTAAAGAGAAATCAGGGAAAAAAGAGAACCAACTAAGCTATTGTATTTATTTCATACGGTGTAGCAGAATACAGCATTAATACATAAAGTTACCAGAAAGAGCATATAAAATGTGCATCAAACTATAAAACACCAGAGCAGTAAATTATTTTAAAAATGCATAATAGGAATGATGGGTACAATTATGAATAACATTAAATTATGTATGAAGAGTTACTAGAGTGGCTAAACCTATTGCTGGATATCTGGATCATTTAGCCATTGGGCAGCAATGCCCTTGAGATGATGTATTTCAAGCAGAGATCCAGAGAAATTTCTGAGGGGGCATTCCATCCTAACATGATATAAAGTTTGTGGGATGATCCCACAGTCACACTTAGTATTGTCAACCTGCCCCTTTGGGTTTTTCATTATTGGCACCTGCCATGGTTGGTCAGTATCATCTGACATCCAAAGAAGATCTTTCTTGAAAGGTGAAAAGAAAAGAAATATTACTTTCTGTTTTCTCAGATACTGAAAAATGCACCAAGTGCCCAGATGATCAATATCCCACCGAGAGCAGAGTCCAATGTATCCCAAAAAGAATAACCTTCCTCTCCTATGAAGAACCTCTGGGCATCATCCTGGTGTCCATTGCCCTACTCTTGTTCCTATTCACAGGATTCATTTTAATCATATTCCTTAAATACCTAGAAACTCCCATTGTCAAAGCCAACAACCGGGACCTCTCCTACATCCTCCTGGTCTCCCTCTTGCTTTGCTTCTTGTCCTCCTTTTTCTTCATTGGACGACCAAGGAAAGCCACCTGTCTTCTCCGACAAACAGTGTTCAGCATTGTCTTCTCAATAGCTGTGTCATCTGTGCTGGCCAAAACTATCACGGTGGTGCTGGCCTTCTTAGCCTCAAAACCAGGGAACAAAGTGAGAAGATGGTTGGGGAAGAGCTTGACCAATTCCATCATCCTTTCTGGTTCTGCTGGCCAAATTTTCATCTGTGCCTTATGGCTGGGAATTTCTCCCCCATTCCCTGACTCTGACTTAAACTCCCAGCATGGAGCGATCATCCTTCAATGCAATGAAGGCTCTGTCACCATGTTTTATGTTGTCCTTGGCTATATGTGTTTCCTAGCTGCCATTTGCTTCACTGTAGCTTTCCTGGCCAGGAATCTCCCTGGGGCCTTCAATGAAGCCAAGCTGATCACCTTCAGCATGCTGGTCTTCTGCAGTGTTTGGATCTCCTTCTTGCCCACCTACCTGAGCACCAAAGGAAAGTCCATGGTGATTGTTCAGGTCTTCTCCATCTTGGCCTCCAGTGCTGGACTGCTGGGCTGCATCTTCTTCCCAAAGTGCTACATTATTATTCTGAGGCCAGATCTAAACGCTAAGGAACATCTCATGATAAAAGTAGAGAAATGACAGTGAAATTGTTTCTTAGGCTTATCACATTTAATTTTTTCATTGCAGTTATTGGTGTTTTGTATTCTTCCTTTGAATCAATGTGACAATTAAGGCTATTTAAAACTGAAGGAAATAAATATATGAAGAGTATAATGTTAATGACATTAAATTCCAACATAATCATCAATTAGTAAAATAAACCAATTAGTAATAGAATTTGTCATACATCCAGGAATGAACAAGCTCAGAAATAAGACTCTCCTTCCAACAGGATTTTATGTGCTTTCCAGTTTTGTGCAAATACAATTCTAGCCGCTGTTATTATATGAATAATCAAATATGTATGTTCTTTGGTGTATTATTTTTTTTTGGCTGTAAGCCACCCAGAGTCCCTTGGGAGTTGGGCGGCATAGAAATTTGATAAATTAAATTAAATTAAATTAAATGTATCTTCTTTACTACAATTCTCTGGTAATATTCTGAATAAGAATATCTCTGGTTTCAATTCTATATGTTGCTGCAACATTCCCTCCAACCATGTTTGTATTTTCACCCAATATTGTTTTGCTTCTTTACACAACCACCACATATGATAGTATGATCCCGGCAACTGGTGACATTTCCAACACTTAGCTGATTTATCTTTAAACATTTTAGCTAATCTTTCTGGTGGCACATGCCATCTATAAAGCATCTTATACAGGTTTTCTTTATAGGCTGTTGCCATTGTTAATTTATCATTTCTTTCCCAAAGTTGTTGCCATTTATCTAATTCTATGGTGTATCCAAAATTCTTTGTCCATGCTATCATTGTTTCTTTTACTTCTTTGTCTTCTAGTCTAATACACAATAAATAATTATATAGTTTCTTAATCATTTTCTCATCTGTTCCTGTCAATATTTCATCCAGTTCTGATTTCCCCAAGTTAAAGTCATATTGTCTATGATCTGCTTCATATCTTGATTGTATTTGCAATCTTGTATACCAATCTATCTCGATCCTTTGACTCTCTAGTTCTTGTTTTTCTTTCAGCTCTCTCCGATCTGTCAGAATGTCTTTATATCTAACAATATTCCCCACGTACACAATATTTGGGTATGTCACTGCTTCTATTGTAGAAAGCCACATTGGAATATTTAAATAATGTTTTTCTTTTACTCTCTCCCACACTGATAACAAACCATTTCTTACATAAGGTTTTTGGAAATATCCATGTATCCTTTGTTTCCCATACTATAAAAAAGCATGCCAACCCAATTGTAAATCATGACCCTCCAATGTCAATAATCTTGTATTCCGTAATAAAATCCATTCTTTAATCCATTTTAACGCTGCCGCTTGATAATACAAGTAGGGTCTCAATTGGTGCACCAGGCGAACCTGTGCAAAGGTCCCCCTAGCCACAGCTGTCAGATGTTGCTCTAATCTTAGCTGTGAGTCTAGGAGGACACCCAAGTTGCGAGCCCGTTCTGAGGGGGACAATTTCTCCCCCCCAGAACCAAGGATCGACAGTCAACATAGTCTTTAGGAGGCAATACCCACAGCCATTCGGTCTTCTCTGGGTTAAGTCTGAGCCTGTCAATGTCAATAATATTGTATTGTCAGTAATATTGTATATCCATTCTTTAATGCATGTTAACGCCGCCACTTGATAATACAATTCCCAATTCGGAAGGCTAAACCCACCTCTAATTCTTGCATCTTGTAGCATTTTTATGTTAATCCTTGCTCTCTTTCTTTGCCACACATATTTCCACGTTATTGTCTTCAACTCTTCAAAATATTTTTTTCTCCAGTTCTATTGGTATAGTTTGAAATAAAAATAATATTTTTGGTAATACATTCATTTTTATTAATGGAGCTTTCAGCTCTCTATTTTTTGTAAGCTCACTGCCCACACTACAGTCATGTGAAATATAGCAGCTGTTTCATGCAATCATCTGAGCAACCTTTTTTCACTTTTTTAAAGCATTTTTTTACTACCTATTTGCCTGAACTGCTGGTAAAAAAATGCTTAAAAAGTAAAAAAAAAAAAAAAGTTCCGACGATTGTGCGTCACTCAGCTGATCATCGGAACTTTTCTTTTACATTTTTTCATTGCCAGTTCAGCGAACCAGTAGCATTTTTTTTAACGGTTCAGGTGAACCGGCCCGAACTGGTACCATTTCACCCCTGGATTCTCCCCAAGTGGAGCCTTTGGGACAAGTGGGAGCAGTGGCTGCAGGGGAGAATTTGGCTGGAGGGTCTGGAGGGGCCATGGGGAACCCTCAGGATGCATCTTCGTCAGAGTTGTAGAGAGTCGCCTACAGGGAGATGCAGATTGTATGTTTATAATCACCATTCACTTATGAATGGAAATGATAAAGTGTCCAGATTAAATTTAGCTGGTAGTCTAAAATTTTTTTCCAAGAGTTTATTCATGAAGATCAATGTGGCTTTTTATTAAATGACAAAAGACAATGTGAGAACTGTGTTGGTTGTTATAGTACTTTTATAACAACATAACAAAATACAAGCCGCATAGTTCTTCTTAGATGCAGAGAAAGCCTTTGATCATTTGCATTGGCCTTTTTTGCTTAATGTTCTGAAAGATATGAGCCTTGCTGAAAATTTTATTCAAGAAATTTAGTGTCAGAAGGCTGAACTTATGGTTAATGGTGTTCTAACTAAATCCTGTGATATCCATAAGGGGACAAATCAAAGTTTTCCTTGGTCCCTTTTGCTGTTTATTTTGGCTCTTGAAGTGTTGACTTCTCATGGAGGAAGGAGAGCAGAAGGGAGGTTCTGTTAGGTTAGTTGCCTAGCAACAGAACAAAGATTCCAATCAGTGACAGTTGGCTGCAGCAACGTTGGGAGGAGAGTGTCCTTACTTTCTTAAGTGTGGCCTGACCTTGGAGTACTGCATCCAGTTTTGGTTGTCACGATGTAAAAAAGATGTTGAGACTCTTGAAAGAGTGCAGAGAAGTGCAGTGACATATTATTTAACTATTCTTTCAAGAATTGTATTTTTAATCCTTCAAAGGCTGAGAGGTTTGGAGGCATTTTCAAATCTCCAAGAATCATTGGCTGAAGCTTGAGAATTATTATTATTATTATTTATTTATTCAATTTATATCCCGCCCTTCTCCAAGTGGACTCAGGGCGGTGCACAGCCAGAACTAAAACACATACCAATACAAAATTTAAAATTTTTAAAAGAATTATATGACTTTGGCCCAAAATTTAAAATATTCATACTAAAACCCATTGACAATTTAAAAAGCTAAAATAAAAGGGGGGGGGGTTTCTCACCAGCCCTGCTTAATGGAAAAGAAAAGTTTTTAGGGCACAGCGAAAGACCCAGAGATCCGATATTCTTCGTATCTCTGGGGGCAAATCGTTCCAGAGGGCAGGAGCTGCCACAGATGGCTCTCCCCTTGGGGGTTGCCAGCCGACATTGCCTGGCTGATGGCACCCTGAGGAGTCCCTCTCTGTGGGAGCGTACTGGTTGGTGGGAGGCTATCGGCGACAGAAGGCGGTCCTGCAAATACCCAGATCCTATGCCATGGAGCACTTTAAAGGTGGTGACCAACACCTTGAAGTGCACCCGGAAGACCACTGGAAGCCAATGCAGCTCACGCAGGAGAGGTGTCACATGGGAGCGCCCCATCTCTCCCAAAATCCCCGGCGCGGCCGCATTCTGCACCAGTTGGAGCCTCCGGGTGCTCCTCAAGGGGAGCCCCATGTAGAGAGCATTACAGTAGTCCAGGCGGGAAGTGACGAGTGCCTGAATGACTGTGCGTAAGGAGTCCCGATCCAGAATGGGACGCAACTGGCGAATCAGGCGAACCTGATAAAAAGCCCTCCTAGCCACGGCTGTCATATGCTCTTCTAAAGACAGCCATGCATCCAGGAGGATGCCCAAGTTGCGAGCCCTGTTCGTGGGGGCCAATAACTCGCCCCCAATGGCCAGCGATGGCACCATCTGGCTATATCGGGACGCCGGAAGCCACAGTCACTCGGTCTTGGAAGAGTTGAGTCGAAGCCTGTTACTCCCCATCGAGATCCACACGGCCTCCAGGCACCGGGACATTACTTCAAGGGCGTCAATGGGATGGCCTGGGGAGGAGATGTACAGCCGAGTATCATCAGCGTACTGATGGAACTCCACCCCAAAGCCACGGAAGATCTCACCCAGCAGCTTCACATAAATGTTGAACAGAAGGGGCGAGAGGACCAACCCCTGTGGCACCCCACAAACAAGGTGCCTTGGGGTCGACCTCTGTCCCCCTGCCAACACCGACTGCGACTGGTCGGAGAGATAGGAGGAGAACCACCGCAAAACGGTGCCCCCCACTCCCAACCCCTCCAACCGGCGCAGCAGGATACCATGGTCGATGGTATCAAAAGCCGCTGAGTGATCTAACAGGACCAGGATAGAGGAACAACCCCTATCCCGAGCCCTCCAGAACTCATCCACCAACACGACCAATGCTGTTTCCGTGCTGTGCCCAGATCCAGATAGACAGCTTCATCCAGGTACCCAGGAAGCTGTCGCACCACCACATTCTCAACAACCTTCACCAAGAGGGGAAGGTTGGAGACCGGACGGTAGTTAGCCAAAAAGCCGGATCCAGAGCAGGCTTCTTGAGGAGGGGCCTCACCACCGCCTCTTTCAAGGCAGATGGCAAGACACCCTCACTCAAGGAAGCATTGATAATCCCTTGGAGCCAGCCTCATGTAACCTCCTGGGAGGCCGGCACCAACCAGGAGGGACACGGGTCCAATAAACATGTGGTCACGTTCAGCCGCCCCAGTATCCTGTCCACGTCCTCCGGAGCAACGGGGTCGAACTCCTCCCAAATGGCAGTCTCAAGACTGGCACCCATCATCCCATCTGTACCTACTCAGTCAGAGACCAAGCCTTTCCGAATCTGAGTGATTTTATCGTGCAGATACTGGACAAAATCCTCAGCACGACCCTGCAAAGGATCCTCCCATGCTCCCAGATGGAGGAGGGAGTGGGTCACCCTAAACAGGGCAGCCAGGCGGTTATCTGCCAATGCGATAAGAGTGGAAAAATAGTTACATTTTGCCATTTTTATCGCCACCAGGTAGGTCTTAATATGAGACCTTACCAGCGTTCGGTCGGATTCGGAGCGACTAGATCTCCAGCTGCTCTCTAGTCTTCTTTTCCAGTGCTTCATCTCCCTCAGCTCCTCGGAGAACCAAGAAGCCAGGTAGTCTCGGCGACGGGTCAGAGGCTGCACAGGCACAGGCATGACTCGATCCAAAGCGTCAGCGGCCACCCTATCCCAGGCGGCCACCAGCTCCTCAGCCGAGCCATGAGTCAGAGCCTCAGGAAGTGGCCCAAGCTCCATCTGGAACCTATCAGGATCCATCAGGTGCCTGGGGTGGCCCCTGTACCTCAGATAGCCGGATGTGAGTCTCTCCTGGTGAAGTGGGGCCATGGGATGCAGATGGGCCTGCTGATCGCGTACCTGGCTCCCTGCCACATGACAGTGGCCCTGCCCGAGCTTCTCAACATTATTGCCGGGGTGGCGGTTGATACCCCCAGACTTTTGGTCATGGGGGATTTCAACCTGCCGTCTACCGGTGAGGCGTCTGGGATGGCTCGGGAGTTTATGGCTTCCATGACAGCCATGGACCTGACACAATTTATTCATGGCCCCACTCACGTGGGAGGACACACTCTGGACTTGGTTTTTATCTCTGGTCAGTGGCGGAGTGGTCTGGATATAGGGGATATAGTTATTGAACCCCTGTCATGGTCGGACCATTTTCTCCTGAGACTGGACCTTTTGACCGCTGCACCCCACTGCAGGGAGGCGGAACCGACCACGTGGTTCTGCCCCAGGCACCTGATGGATCCTGATAGTTTCCAGAGGGAGCTTGGGCCAGTTCCTAAAACTCTGGCTCACGACTCGGATGAAGATCTGGTGGCTGACTGGGATAGGACAGCCGCCGGTGCTCTGGACCAAGTCGTGCCTTTGCGACCTCTGACCCGATGCCGAACCTGCCTGGCCCCTTGGTTTTCCGAGGAGCTGAGGGAGATGAAGCTCTGGAAAAGACGCCTAGAGAGTGGTTGGAGGGCTAGTCGCTCCGAATCTGACCGAACACTAGTTAGGTCTCATATTAAGACCTATCTAGTGGCGATAAAAGCGGCAAAGCGTAACCACTTTTCCGCTCTTATTGCATCGGCAGATAACCGCCCAGCCGCCTTGTTTAGGGTGACTCGCTCCCTCCTACATCAGGGAGCGTGGGAAGACCCCTTGCAAGGGCAGGCTGAGGATTTTGCACAGTATCTGCATGATAAAAGATTCGGGAAGGCTTGGACTCTGACTGGGTAGATCCTGGCAGGGTGACTGAAGCTGGTCTTGAGAATGTTACCTGGGATGAGTTCGACCCTGTGACTCCTGACGACGTGGACAGGATCCTGGGGAGATTAAACGCAACCACATGTTTATTGGACCCATGCCCCTCCTGGCTGGTACTGGCCACCCGGGAGGCAACACGAGGCTGGCTCCAGAGGATTATAAATGCTTCTCTGAGAGAGGGTTTCTTGCCTCCTGCCTTGAAAGAGGCGGTGGTGAGGCCCCTCCTCAAGAAGCCTTCTCTGGACCCAGCCGTTTTGGCAAACTACCGTCCGGTCTCCAACCTTCGCTTTGTTGTGAAGGTTGTGGAGAGTGTGTTGTGCGACAGCTCCCACAGTTCCTGGATGAAACCGTCTATCTAGATCCGTGCCAGTCCGGCTTCAGGCATGGAGACGGCATTGGTCGCATTGGTGGATGATCTCTGGAGGGCTCGGGACAGGGGTTGTTCCTCTGTTCTGGTCCTGTTAGACCTCTCAGCGGCTTTTGATACCATCGACCATGGTATCAGGCTGCGCCGGCTAGAGGGACTGGGGGTGGGAGGCACCGTGCTGTGGTGGTTCTCCTCCTATCTCTCTGACCGGTCGCAGTCTGTGTTGGCAGGGGGGCAGAGGTCGACCTCGAGGCGCCTTGCTTGTGGGGTGCCACAGGGGTCGGTCCTCTCGCCGCTCCTGTTCAACATTTATGTGAAGCCGCTGGGTGAGATCATCCGTGGTTTTGGGGTGCGATGCCATCTGTACGCTGATGACACTCAGCTGTACATTTCCACCCCAGACCACCCCAATGATGCCCTCGAAGTGATGTCCCAGTGTCTGGAGGCCGTGCGGGTCTGGATGGGGAGGAACAGGCTTCGGCTCAACCCTTCCAAGACCGAGTGGCTGTGAATGCCAGCGTCCCGGTATAGCCAGCTGGTGCCATTGCTGGCTATTGGGGGTGAGTTATTGGCCCCCACGGACAGGGCTCACAACTTGGGTGTCCTCCTGGACACACGGCTGTCTTTAGAAGAGCATATGACGGCCGTGGCCAGGGGGGCTTTTTATCAGATTTGCCTGATACGGCAGTTGCGCCCTTTTCTGAATCGGGACTCCTTGTGCACAGTCACTCATGCCTTGGTTACGTCACGCCTGGACTACTGTAATGCTCTCTACATGGGGCTCCCCCTGAGGAGCACTCGGAGGCTCCAACTGGTGCAGAATGCGGCCACACGGGTTGTTAGGTTCAGCTTGCAGCGTACTCCTAACTTGTTGGTCAGGCAATATCTGTTTCTTTAAGAAACAACTGAGCCACGTAATCAGGGTTTGCTGAACCCTGTAATTAGGCTACAGTGCATAAATAAGCAGCACAGAGAAGCGTTCCTTCTTCCTGGTTCTTCCTGCTTCTTCCGGATTGATACCTGATTGTATCCTGTTGCTTACTGAGTCTATTATATGGTACTGTATACCAAGAGTTACTAAAGTCTGTTTGCTTTGGTAAGGGAAGATACTTACTGGACTGATATTACTGTTTATGACCTTGGACTGTTTTACTTACACCGAGATTGTTATCTATAAAGTATTTTTCTCACACGAGCCGGACGTTTATCTCCTTCCCTGTGTGTTTCTGCTCTGCTCGTTGCACAAGCAACAAATACTTTTTACACACACCCTAACATTGGTTATGGGCCCAGAACGTTCCAGGGCTCTTTAATTTGTTTTTGTGGAAGTGAGAAGTGCAGGCAGTGGGTGTAGTAGTCAAGATGATGGCTTTTGAGCAAGGTACAAGTTATTCTACTATAACCCGGTTGGATGGAACAAACTATGTTACCTGGTCCACAAAATGCTGTCTATTTTTGCGAAAAGAAGGACTGTGGGACATGGTTAATAATCCACCAGACATAACTGCATTGAATGCTGCTGACGAAGAAGATGCCAAAGAGATAGCGAAGTTTCACAGGGACAACGAGCGTGCTTTATGCATCATTGGCCTGACACTGGGTGACCAGCAACTTGTCCATTTCCGGGGCGAAGAGTCTGCTGCGAGGTGTTGGTCAAAGCTAAAGAAGCTCTACGTTCGTGACTCTGTGGGTGTCCATATCTACCTGACACGGAAATTATTTCGCTTACATCTTCAGAAAGGAGGAGACATGATGGCTTACCTGGACTCCATGACAGGGCTTTTCCAGGAGCTACATGAGAAAGACCTTGTGTTTACTGAACTGCAGCAAGTTTATATTATTCTTTCATCGTTGGATGACAGTTATGACTCTTTTGTTTCATCATTAGAAGTATTGTCTAGAGATGAACTAACATTGGCCAGTATAACTGGTAGGTTACTGGATGAGGCCAAACGTAGGCAAGAACGAGACCAGTTAAGGATGCAACAGCAACCAAAAGTGGAAGCTGTATATGAGAATGTCAATATTGTGAAACGCTGTTATGCATGTGGGGCTAAGGGGCACATTGCAAAATATTGTAATAATAAGAAAGAGTCTGCTAGAAATTCTGCTAAACCCAGGAAAGGGTGTAATTTAGCAACCAGTTCATCTAATAATATAAAAGATGATTGGTGGGTGATTGATAGCGGTGCCTCTCAATCAATAACAAAAAACAGAAAACTGTTTCTAAATATGAAGAAAAGTACTAAAAAGGTCAAATTAGCTAATGGCTGGAATGTGACTGTAGCTGGGGAGGGACTTGTTCAATGTTCTATTAGTAAGCACCCTTTACCCATGCTTTATATCCCTAGTTTGAAATATAACCTTTTATCTGTAAAGTCATTGCTACATTCTGGGTTTACAGTAACTTTTAAAAACAACAAATGTTTGCTTGAATGTGAAGGCACTGTAGTTACTGCAGAATTAGAAAACGACTTATTCGTTATTAGGGATAAGTCATTACTGTTAGTTCAGTCAAAAGCTAGATTTGGAAATGTAAAGCCGCATGATGAATGCATACATTTATTACATAGAAGACTTGGTCATCTGAATTTCAGGTTGTTGAATTTGACTGTTAAGCAGTCTAAAGGCATAAAGTTAAGGGCTTGCAGCAAATACCTGAACTGTAATACTTGTAACCAGCATAAAAGTAAAGTTACACCTGCAAACCGCTGCAATGGGTTTAAAACAACTAAACCTTTGGAGGTAGTCTTTTTAGACTTAATAGGGCCAAAGAAACCCAGTTTAGGGGGAGCATGCTATATTTTAAGTATAGTTGATCACTTTACCAGATATGGTTTTTGCTATCTTATGAAGTCCAAAAGTGATACGTTCCAATGTATCACAAATTGGCTTCGTTTTGTTGAAAGGAAGCAGAGGTTTAAGGTGAAATGCATTGTTACTGACAATGGAACTGAGTTTACTAACCATCAGTTGGCTAAGTTTTTGAAGGATGCTGGGATACAGCATAAACGTTCTGCCCCTTTCCGGCCAGAACATAATGCATATATTGAAAGAAGAGGCCAGACCCTACAAGCTATGACTAGGACTATGCTGGCTGATGCTTGTTTACCTGATAAATTGTGGGGAGAAGCAATACTATGTGCCAATCATATTTTAAATAATGTGGTGCACTCCTCTACAGGAAAAATTCCTTTTACTTTATGGCACGGGAGGAAGCCTGATTTAAGTTATATACATACTTTTGGTGCACCAGCCTGGGTGCATATACCAGTTAGTCAGAGAAGGAAGGACCAACAGAGAGCAAAGAAAATGATTTTTGTTGGCTATGAAGCTAACCATAGGTCCTATAGGTTCTGGGAAACAGGAACAACAAAAGTTTTGTGTAGCGCTAATGCTAAATTCCTAGAACATGAAGGCTGGAACAGGTTAGAAAAAGCAGACTATGGTTTTACAGATGTGGATGTTAAGATAGACCATATTCCTGATGATAGTTCATTTGAGATGGATGATAAACCATCTATTAAGGTTGAAGAACAGGAACAGGAATCAGGGTTAGGGGAGGATGAACCCAATATACCTGATGTTAGTCCTGTTATGCCTAGACGATCTTCCAGGGACCGGCATCCACCAGATCGCTATAAAGCCACAGTGGTTTGCCAAGTAGATATCGAACCATCCAGTTATCATGATATAAAATTATATCCAGAAAAGGAGCAAAAAGCCTGGCAAGAGGCAATGGATAGAGAAATTGATTCTTTGAAGAGGCTTGGTGTCTATGAAGTTGTAAGAATACCACCAAATGAGAAACTTATAAGCTGTAGGTGGGTCTATAAGGTAAAGAAAAGTGTAGATGGGGTAGTAACCCATAAAGCTCGGCTTGTTGCACAAGGGTTCTCACAGACAGATAGAGACTATGATGAGGTTTTTGCTCCAAGTTTACGAGCGAGCACTTTGAGAACGATGCTTGTTTGGGCAGCTAGAAATAAATGCTCAATTACTCATATAGATGTCGAGACAGCTTACTTGAACGCTCCGTTAAGGCATACAATATATATGAAAAAACCTCCTGGTTATGATACACAGGATAGCACTGAGTGTTGGAGGCTACAAAAAAGCCTATATGGTTTAAGGCAATCAGGTTACGAGTGGAACCAATGTATAGTGCAGGAATTGCATAATATTGGGTTCTATGAGGGCGTAGCAGATAAATGTCTGTTTAAAAAAGAACAGGATGGATGTGTTTCATTCTTGTTACTCTTTACAGACGACATTGCCATAATTACCAGAACTGACGCTGAGGCCAGAGAGATTATCGGTCAGTTGCAAACAAAATTTAAACTTAGAAATCTAGGACATATACGGCATTATCTAGGGCTGGATATCCTGAAAACATCTAGAGGATTTAAAATATCACAATCTAATAAGATCTGCAAATTGTTGAAAAAATATGGGATGGAATTATGTAAACCTGCCAAGACTCCTATGGCACAAGAATTCCAGCAGGATAGTTTGCAGAGTCCACAGTTCAGTAAAGAACTGTATCAATCATTAATAGGCAGTTTGTCGTATTTGAGCAACTGGACACGGCCTGATATAGCTTTTAGTGTTAATCAACTAGCACAATATAGTTCAGAGCCTACTGATAGGCATTGGCAGGCTGCTAAACGTGTTCTTAGGTATCTTAAAAGAACATTGCATTTTGCTATGTATTTAGAACCAAATGCCAATATGACATTAAAGGCATATGCTGATGCCAGTTTTGCCAGAAAATCTACGTCTGGAATGGCAATCATGTTGGATAACTGCCTGATTGGATGGAAATCAATTCGCCAGAAACACATCAATTTGTCTACCATGGAAGCGGAGTTTTCTTGTCTATCACTTACATGTACTGAACTGATTTATTATAAACAGTTGATGGAAGATATTGGATTCAAAATGGATTATCCTATCACGGTTTATGAGGATAACCAGGCAGCCATTAAAATGGCAACGAATCTTGCTGTAAAGACAAGGACTAAATACACTGATATACGTTATCTGAATGTTCGGCAATGTGTTAAGGATAACATGATTACATTGGAATATTGCGCATCAGAGGACAATATTGCCGACAACTTTACCAAAGCGCAAGGTGCCATTAAACACACCAATTGTTGTGAAAGATTTGGATTAAGAATCTGAAATGTAACTGATACCACTGTACAATGTATAATTTGGATGTGTATTTTTGTTTCTGTATCTATTGTGTATATTGTCCTGCCCAATGGGGAGAATGTTAGGTTCAGCTTGCAGCGTACTCCTAACTTGTTGGTCAGGCAATATCTGTTTCTTTAAGAAACAACTGAGCCACGTAATCAGGGTTTGCTGAACCCTGTAATTAGGCTACAGTGCATAAATAAGCAGCACAGAGAAGCGTTCCTTCTTCCTGGTTCTTCCTGCTTCTTCCGGATTGATACCTGATTGTATCCTGTTGCTTACTGAGTCTATTATATGGTACTGTATACCAAGAGTTACTAAAGTCTGTTTGCTTTGGTAAGGGAAGATACTTACTGGACTGATATTACTGTTTATGACCTTGGACTGTTTTACTTACACCGAGATTGTTATCTATAAAGTATTTTTCTCACACGAGCCGGACGTTTATCTCCTTCCCTGTGTGTTTCTGCTCTGCTCGTTGCACAAGCAACAAATACTTTTTACACACACCCTAACACGGGTGATTATGGGAGCGACGTGGCGCTCCCACGTAACACCTCTCCTGCGCCAGCTGCATTGGCTCCCGGTGGTCTTCCGGGTGCGCTTTAAGGTGTTGGTTCTCATCTTTAAAGCGCTCCATGGCTTAGGGCCAGGGTATTTGCGAGACCGCCTGCTGCTACCGATAACCTCCCACCAGCCAATACGCTCTCACAGAGAGGGCCTCCTTGGGGTGCAGTCAGTCAGGCAATGTCGGCTGGCGGCCCCCAGGGGGCGAGCCTTCTCTGTGGGGGCACCCGCCCTGTGGAATGAGCTGCCTCCTGGAATACAATTGATTCCGGACCTCCGGACCTTCCGTAAAGCCCTGAAGACGATTTTATTTCATCAAGCCGGCCTAGCCTAAATGGTTTTTAATTGGGATTTTAAATTTTATGGATTTGGGGTTTTAAATTGGGTAGCCAGTGATTTAATTCTTTTAATTATCTTAACTTTTGCATTTGTATGTTTTTTAATTTTGGCTGTTCACCGCCCTGAGTCCCTTCTGGGAGAAGGGCGGTATACAAATTAAATTAATAATAATAATAATAATAATAATAATAATAATAATAATAATAATAATAATAATAATCTGGTCTGTTCCACCTTCCTGCGGTGGGGTGTGGCAGTTAGAAAGTCAAGCCTAAGAAGGGAATGAGCCAACCATGACAAGGGCTCAATCACTAACTCCCCTATCTCGAGAATTGATACTGCAACCCTCCCATGGATAAAAAGTTGTATCAAGTTGAACCTAGGCGATAATCATAAGAAAGAGACAGAGAAAAAGAAAGAGAAAAATGCAACAATGGGGAAAGTAGCCATTTGTACACTGTAGAAACCAGGGAAAAAAAGAGAATGACTGAAGTAGGGCAAAACAAATACGATTTCAGCAAAAGTTAATGGAATCGCTGTGAGAGGCTTAGTAGATACTGGCAATAGACCAACACTAATATGGCCTCATTTATTTAAAAAAAGGCAACATTATACCTCTTACATAATGTTTGGGCAGACAAAGATGGTTGCAATGGTCAAAGCCAAAGTACAGTCACCGGGAAAGGAATAGGTGGAAGTTATTTTTAACTTGGAAGGTATTTTCCATTTGCTGAAAGTTGGATTCAGAGAAAAGGATTTAAGACAGAGGATAAGATTGTGGGAGTAGCTAAAAGGGCCCAGTCTAAGACAAAAACGAGGATGGAGTAGAAGCAGGTAGGGGGAGAACCTGGGATTCTTCCCAGTCTTCCTGATTTAATTGAAAAAAAGAGATGTTCTAGAAAGGAGAAAGCTTTATGTAAAAGAACCTGTGACAAATTGAAATGGAGAAGAAAAACATTCAAATATTACCTATTGAACAAATGTATTTTTGTTTATATTAACTGGAATAAATGTACAGACATGAGCATAATGATGTGGGGAGAATTATAATAGTTCCTTGTATTTGATGGAAGATATGAATTATGCCCACTTTGGTTATGTGAAGGAGTCAAGGAAATTCAGATGTCCATATTTCTACATGGAAAATGGCTGAATGGATGGAATTCTTATACCTCCTTTCCTTTGCATCTCAAAAAGACTTGTTAAAGAAAATTCCATCGAAACAATCCAATCAAATAGGCACTTAAAGGACCGCAAAAGCAACTTGTCCTTTGCAACACACTGATATTCATGTCATCCTGTCATGGTAAATGTCTAACTGCAACATCTCCCTGACCACCCAGCCCTGCGAGGGTTAACTGACCACATATCCCATAACCCCTGTAACCACTCCTTACCTCCTTGCCTCTCCTCCTGGGTATAATAGCTCCAACCACGAGGTCCACCTTCTATTCCAGATGTATACCTGAAAGAGAAAGGTACAAAGTCAGTGACCTTCAGTACCACTAAGCCTACAATAAAGATCCAGAAAAGGATTGAAATTTGTCTTTGAGTTATTGGGCTAGATCCAACATTTCACACATCCAGTGCCATATTTCATTTCAACCACCCTGAGACAAAAAAGAGATCTCGATGCAGCCTCCTAAGAGCCCATAACAAGCCATGGATGACAGCAGTCACCCTTTCTCTTTTCCCCTGGGGTCTAACTTGGGGCAAACCACAACCGGGGTGGCACATATTCTTTTTTTTTTTTTTGAAAAAAGTTTTACTTTAGGTTAAAATTAAAAAATAAAATAAAACAACAACAACAACATAAAAATATCATCCTTACAAACAATTATAAACAGCATCTCAATCGGTTGAAATCATTTCGTGCTTACAATTCTCTAGATCTCCTCATATAACAATTATTCTTTACTTAAACTGAAGATAAATATTTAAGCATTTCATATATGCTATCTCATCTCCATACTTTTTTGTCAAACCATTGATAAAATATCTCCCACATCAAATAATAGTGTTTATCTTCCTGTTCTCTTATTTCAAATGTCAATCTACTCATTTCAGCACAGTCCAACATTTTCATAATAATTTCTTCATCAGTAATTATCTTCTCCCCTTTCCAGTTTTTGGCAAATACAATTCTGGCCACTGTTAAAATGTTCACAATTAAGTATTGTAATTCTTTATTTAATGTCTCTGGTAAAGAGCCTGTAGTACAGTGGACTAAGCACTGTCATTAACAACTGCTGCTTGCAATTACTGCAAGTTCAAATCTCACCAGGCTCAAGGTTGACTCAGCCTTCCATCCTTTCTAAGGTAGGTGAAATGAGGACCCAGATTGTGGGGGCAATAAGCTGACTTTGTATAAATATACAAAAGTATGAAGGCTATTGCTTAACGCATTGTAAGCCGCCCTGAGTCTCTGGAGAAGGGCGGCATATAAATTAAAAGCAAAAAAAAATTCCTAATAAAAATATTTCTGGTTTAAAGTCAATATGTCTCTTTGTCATTTTTTCTAACCACATATGTATTTTAGTCCAAAATCTCCTTGCTTCCACACATGTCCACCACATATGGTAGTACGAACCTGGAGTTTGATGACACTTCCAACATTTCTCTGATTTATTCTTAAACATCCTGGCTATTCTCGTTGGGGGTAAATGCCATCTGTAAAACATCTTATACAAATTCTCTTTATATGCTGTTGACATTGTCATTTTATAATTATGTGACCACAATTTTTGCCATTTCTCTAAATCAATACTATAACCAAAATTTTCCCCCATGCTATCATTGATTCTTTAACTTGTTCTTCTTCCAATTTTGCTTCAAGTAAATATCCATATAACTTTTTAATTACATGGTCATCTGAACCCATTAATATCTTGTCTAAACCAGTCAAAACACTGTAAATACCTTCTTGTTTAAGGTCTTCTCGATATCTGGAAAGTATTTGCATGTATGAAAATCAATCTATCTTAATTCCCTGATCTTCTAAGTTTTGTTTCAATTTAAGTTCACCCTTTTCATCCAATAATTCATTATATCTAATAATTTGCTCCCCTTCAAATACCACTGGATAAGAAAAAGCTTCAATTGTAGATACCCAGACTGGAATCTTCAAATAATGGTATTTTTTAAACTTCTCCCATGTCAAAAACAAAGCTTCATGTATCTGGTGTCTTCTAAAATACCGCTGAATTTTAGTTCCTTTATACCATAAGAAAGCATGCCATCCCATCAGCAAATCATGTCCCTCCAAATTTAATAATCTAGTGTTTTTCAATGTTACCCATTCTTTAATCCACATTAAACAAACCGCTTGATAGTATAATTCAAAATCCAGTAATCCAAAACCACCCCTCATCTTAGCATCTTGTAATAGTTTGAGTTTTATCCTTGCCTTCTTTCCCTGCCAAACATATTTCAAAACCATTTTATTTAAGTCTGCAAAATATTCTTTACCCAGCTTTACAGGAATTGTCTGAAAAAGATACAAGATTCTAGGTAAAATATTCATCTTAATAGTTGCAATTCTACCAATCAAAGATAACTGCAAGTTTCCCCATTTCACCAAATCCTGTCCTACCTGTTGCTTGAGCTTATTATAATTATTTTCTTTAAGAGAACTATATCTTACTGTTAATTGAATCCCCAAGTATTTTACCTTATTTGTGACCTGCATCTTAGAGATCACCCTCAGTTCTTTTTCTTTTTTTTAACATATTTTTAGTCATTATCTTCGTCTTTCTCTTTATTAATTTTCAAACCAGCAACCTCCCTAAATTCACCTATTTTTTCTATCAATTTATTTATTGATGTTAATGGTTCTTCAACAATAAAAACCAGGTCATCAGCAAAACTTGTAATTTATATTCTTCCTTTCTAATTTTCATTCCTTTTATCTCTTTTTCTTCTTTACCCTTTCTATTCAACACTTCCAATGTCAATATAAATAACAATGGGGATAAGGGACATCCTTGTCGAGTACCTTTTTCTATTTCAATAGTATCAATCAATTCTCCATTAATCGTTACCTTTGCTGTCTGTTTTGTATATATAGCTACAATTGCCTGAATAAATTTCCTTCCAAAGCCCATCTCTTCCATTTGTAACATCATAAATCGGCAGTTCACATTATCAAATGCTTTTTGTGTGTCTAAACATACCAAGGCCATTTGTTTTTCAGGGTGCGCTTCAGTGGTGGGATTCAAGTAATTTAACAACCGGTTCTCTGCCCTAATGATTTCTTCCAACAATTAGTTTGTCCTTGGTCGTCAATCAGTTGTGTTTTTTTTTTATTCCCTTTCTTTTTTCAATTTATATGCTAGCCACCTTCCTGCTTTGTTTGCACTTTCAAAATAATTCTGTTTAGCACTTCTTATTTTTTGGGCTAGCTCTTCTTTCTCCAGTAACTCCATTTTATATTTTAGCATATCCATTTTCATTTTTACATCTTTCTTTCAGGGTGGCACATATTCAACCAAGATGGGGATTGCTCCTCTCTGGGCACAACCAGGCTTCCCTGAGACATGTCAGAAAATATCATGGGTGAAACCAGCCTTGTTATGCATCATCCAAAACAACAGCCAGAATTCAGCATCACAAAACTTCTTGTAGTCAGGCACTGAGATAAGATCTGTAAAATGGGAATAGATTTTTTTTAAAAAATGACCAGATGTCCCCAAGGATATTCCCATCCTCTCTGTATCACCATCAGGTGGCTTGCTGCCCCCTCTAACTCAATCTCCCAGTTCTCCCTTCTATGTCAAGGTGTACATCTCAATTTACTTTCTCTCCAAACAAGAATCTTTCTGACAACTGACTGAGATAAACTAGGAACACAGGGATACTCAACCACCTCTTTCAAGAACTTGGCAGTCTTGGGAGGGGGATCACACATAGCCTCAGAGATGTGAAGGCCAAAGAGCTCCACTACCATGGAATACATCCACACAACCAGAAGAAGGGAATTCATGTGGTCATCCAGCAGCCTGTGGAGCTGGCAGCGGAGTTGACAGTGAGGAGGCTGGGGAGGAAAATGGGCCAGTCCTGGAGTCAGGGGAAGGCCCAGACGAGGGCTCTGTGTCAGAGGCAGAGATGGGGCCAGGACAATCTGGGAATGATGAGCGGACTCCGGAGCCTCCAGAGTCCGCAGAGAGGCAGAGGAACAGGAGGAGCCTGTTCCTAGTGCATGCATGCGAAGAGCTGCCAGAAGGCAAAAGCAGCTAAAGCAAAAAGGACGACTCGGGAGTAAGGCCAGGAGATGATTGGCCCCTCAAAGAAGCCTTAAAACAGCAGCAACAACTCTTGGGATCTTTGTAGGAAAGCAACATTGCTACATTTGTTTCTTGTCAGCATCTCTTGCTTCTGAACTTTGGCCAAGAAAAGCCTTTGGCAGGGTGCTAAAGAAGACAAAGGTTGGTGATAAGGCCGAAGGACTGTTTATGAAGAATTTGTTTTGGACTTAATTTGGACTAAGCTGAGAATGAAGTAATTCACAGCTGTTCTAATAAAATATGTTTGTTTAGGACTGATTGTGTCTGGTAATAACAATTTGGGCCTAAGTCACAACAATTGGTGTCAAGGGGAAAAAATATCTATTATCCCTATATCTTTCTTCATATTTATACAATGATATAATCCAAAAATATTCAGTGTCCTCAACCTTGAGTGGCACCAAACTCCATGGATCTGGGTGATCTTACTCAGCAGTCTCTGGAGAAAAGAGTCATTTTTTAGACATATCCTGACAGGACAGATCATAATTACCACAGAACTCTGCCCTCAGGGGTATACTGTATCTGTAATTTTTCACTAACATGCTGTATATCAGGAATAAGTTCAGGGTCCCCAGAGGAAAAGTAGATTCTCACTGTAATTATCACCATCCTGCTCTTTGAGATGTCTCCTTCTACTTCTCTAGTGACTGCCTTTGATGTAATCATCAGACTGAAGCACTGTGGAGGGTATCCTGCATCAGAAAAGGATAAATGCATTAGGTGACACTGTGTAATGTGAATTTTAGGACAGGCAGGGGCTATGCTGTTAAATGTACTTTTCTCTCCTTTCCAGGTGAAGCCTGGTTTGTCTCTTAATTCTTCAGGGCTGTTAATTCTTCAACTCTTTTTGTTCTTGTTTAGAAACAGGAAGGGAATTGATTCAGCCCCATGAATTATGAACCTCCTACTTCTGCTTCTGATGCTACTGCTGCCCCAGCCAATCTCTGGAAAACTTAGAATGAAATGTCCACTGACTCTGGAACACCAGGATGGAGAAAAACTATGGAGCTATTACAGACCAGGAGACCATCTCATTGCTGTTATCACCACTGGAACAAAAATATCTCCTATAATGTTCCCTTTCAATGCAGCTCCTTCTAGTCAGTCTAACTCGTAAGTCATTCAGGATAATGGAGTTGCATTCCCTCCATTTATAATTCTAACACCTCATTTTTTTCTCCTTATTCCACTCTCCTGTCTAATTTCCTGAATCATTTTGATTTCCATGCTTTCTTTGTCTTATTTTGAGGAACAGATTCAAATCCAAAGATGGAACAGAAAAAGAAACTGAAATAAGTCCACATTATTTTCCTCTCCCTGTTCAATCTTGAATTCATGACTTGAATACTGACTTTTGTTCAAATTAGTGATTCTTGTAGTTTTCCCCTGCCTAGCTCATTTCAAATACAACTACTCATTGATATTTACTTCCAGATCCTTATAGAAATACAGGATAACTTATTTTTAGAATTGGTTTCTGGGTTACTTTTGAAACATCCTCTTTCTTTTATGGTGGTTCTACTGTAATTATTCAATTATTTTGAATCCTGATTATTGGACAGATGAAAATTAGTACTGCCGCAAAGAGTAGTGTATTTGAAATTCTTGTCCCATGTGGAGGACTGTATCAATTCCATCTTCCCAATGTTCATTAAAATTGAATGGAGTATCATTTGTCTCTGCGTTTGGAGTCAGTAATGGCTTAAGGCTCTGTTGGCTTGAAAAGACAAAGTGGTTTAGATTGAAAAGAAGTATGTTGTTGGTTCTGTTGATGATAATGACATGATCATATTTACAGCAATTTGTTCATTTTTACAAGAGTTTATCTAATGCTCATTGAAAAATGCTATGCTTTATTTTGATTAGTCAAGCTAAAATAGATCAAAAATATAAAATATACCATGATGATGGTAATGGTGATGATAAAAATGAACATTCTTTTACAGTAGCATATCTTCTGATCGGTCTATAATCCTACGCTTTATTTTCGCTATTCAAGTGGTCAATAAGAATTCCCAGCTCCTGCAAAATCTCACACTTGGCTACGACATCCATGACAACTATATGAACACTATTGGCACTTCAGATGCCTTGCTGGACATGCTCTCCAGTGGAGAAGCCAATGTTCCCAACTACAGCTGTGGAAGGAAGGACCACCTTTTGGCTCTTGTTGATGCAGCTGTCAGGGACATCTCCATCCAGATGTCAACATTAGCAGACACCTACAAAGTCCCACAGGTTTGTGTGTGTGCTTTTCTATCTAGTAAAAAGAGTGAATCTGTACGATGGGTAAGCAATAAATTCAACCGTATCCATTCTAGGGCATTCAAGAGTTGCTTTCCTCTGTGGCCAGTGTAGGTATATTGTCTAGTGATGGATGGGATTGATACTGGGGAGGGGAAAAGTAGCAAAGCAGCCCTATCATCTCATGACACCATCCCCGTTGCTTTCGGGGCTTCTACTGCACACCTGTGAAAATAAGGAGAAGGTCAAAATCCTTATATTAAAACAACATATAACCTTTGTGGACAGAATTTAAAAATCTTACCTGAAATATGGCTCTTTATTTGAACAAAACAATTCAGTTGAATTTGCAAATGTGGGTCTGATTTCAGAAAAAAAGGGAGTAATCAAGAAATATCATTTGCATTCTTTATTCTGATTTTTTTTAATTACTTCCTTTCTTTTCTTGTATTTTTTATCTTGTCTTGCTAATATTCTGTCTGTAATATTAGCTAATCAGGAATACAATATTCTAATACCTTGATGAGGAAAAAGTTGGATTTATTGGAAGAATGACGGCATTGTTCATTGCGTTTTCAGATCACTTATAACATTGTTTCAGCGGCTCTGAGTGATAAAAGTCAATTCTCATTTTTTTACCGGATGCTCCCCAAAGAAGGGTTCCACTACCCAGGAATTGTCAAACTGCTCCTCCATTTCAGATGGACCTTGATTGGTCTCTTTGCTTCAGACACAGAGAAGGGAGAGAATTCCATGAGCACATTGAGTCCTATGCTGGTCAGGAATGGAATTTGTGCTGTTATATCGGAACAAATTTCACCAGCTGGACATACAGGACCCCTCAGGGTTGTCATTTCCAAGTGGAGACAAGTCAATGTCTTTGTTCACATCGTAGAATATTTTTCTGTTTGGGACAGAATTCATCTTTTCCATTCAACACTTAAAAGTTTGCCAGAACCCATTGAAGGGAAAGTCTGGATAATTGCAGTCCTTGGGGAAAGGCAAATAAAAAGACACATATTTCTGAAATATATCCATAGTGTTTGGGCCTACAGTTTCCAGTGGGAAAAAAGGCCAAAGGACAGTTCCTTTGAACCAGATCTCTTTGTGCAACCACAGTTCGGAGATCAATCTTTTCTCTGTTCTTTTTCAGAAGACATCATTTCTGTCAAAGGCCGGAGAAGATGCACTCAGAAATCTCCACTGAAGACCAAAGTGGAAAGAAATTGGGTCTTGTACCGACATAACTACCATATTTACACTTTGATGAATACTCTGGCCCATGCCTTGAATGCTGCGTATTCCTCCATATCCAAGAGGAGAAGAAAAGAGGGAGAAGAGAGACTGGGGACTCAAAGGCTGCAGCCATGGCAGGTATGGGGTCCTGACAAAGATCCATCAAAGTTACTTTCTTTGGATAAGGAATACAAAGGGGAAAAGGAAACTATCTCAACCTTTTTGTGCTTCAAAAGGCCAACAAGTCTGACTAATCCAATCACTTGTGGATAATTTTCGAAAGAGCGGGTACCATGACATATATATTTTGATCTTAAACAGTGTTAATTTTATAAAATATGAATGCATTTTAAATAAACTTCTCTCTTTATAAATACATTTCATAGATTTGAAGGAGACCCTGAGACTTTCTAGCATAACCCCTCCTGTCTGCAGGAATCGCAGTTAAAGTTTCTATAAGTGATGGCTGCTGGGTCTTTGCATTAAAACAATCAGTGAAAGGGTAACTGAACTTCTCTTGTTCACTGGATCAGCTCTAAAATTGTTCTTCCGTTTATGATGGTTTTCATCTCATTCAACCAGAATCTCCTCTCTTGTGACTGAGCTCAATTTCCGTGTCCAACACTCTAGAATAACAGCAAACGTCTGTGTAACGTATTTCCAAAGCCTTTAATAAGATCTTTACTAGAAGTTCATGTGATCTTGATTTGATCCCTCTATTAATGCAGCCTAGAATCTCCTTTTTTATTGATGTGCTGCCACACATTGTTGGCTCATATTATAACAGATTAAGAGAGTTGGAAGGAACCTTGTAGGTCATCTATTCAAATCCCTTGCCCAAGCAGGAGAACCTACACCATTTCTGACAAATGGCAGTTCAATATCTTCTTGAAAGCTTCCAGTAATGAAGCTCCCACAACTTCTGAAGGCAAGCTGTTCCATTGGTTGATTGTTCTCATTGTCAAAAAAATTCTCCTTATTTCCAGGTTGACTCTCCTTGATCAGTTTCCATCCATTATTCCTTGTCTGCCCTTTGGGTGCCCTGGAAAATAGTTTGATCCCTTCCTCTCTGTGGTAATCCCTCAAATATTGGAAGACTGATATCATGTCACCACTGGTCCTTCACTAGACTAGCCATGCAACCGTTCTTCATATGTTTTAGCCTCCAGTCTCCAATTCATCTTAGTTGCTCTTCTCTGCACTTTTTCTAGAGTCTCACCATCTTTTTTATAGAGTGGTGACCAAAACTGGATACAGTATTCTAGGTGTGGTCTTACTAAGGCTTTATAGAGTGGTATTAATACTTGATCATGATTGTATCTCTCTGTTAATGCAATTTTAGGATTACATTGGCTTTTTTGGCTGCCGCCGCATACTGCTCGCTCATATTTAACTAGTTGTCCACTAAGACTCCAAGATCCCTCTCACCATTGCTGCATTCATTTATTTATTTATTTATTTATTTATTTATTTATTTATTTATTTATTTTGTCGCATTTCTATGCCGCCCAACTCCCAAGGGACTCTGGGTGGCTTACAACAAAGAATAAAACAATGTGAACAATCCCATAAAAAAAGTTAAAAGAAAAACATTAAAACATTAAAACTTTAAAAACATTAAAACACATACACTCCAATTCATGGCCAGGTCTCGCAAGATCATTATAACAAGATCAATGGCCCCAGGCCTGCCGGAAGAGCCAGGTCTTCACCGCTTTGTGGAAGGCCAATAGAGTAGGTCTGGACCTCAGGAGGTAATTGGTTCCAGAGATCCGGGGCAGCCACAGAGAAGGCCCTCCCCATGGGCCCACCAGCTGACATTGTTTAACTGACGGGACCCGGAGGAGACCAACTCTGTGGGATCTTTCCTGTCACTGGGAGCTATGTGGTAGAAGGCGGTCTCTAAGATAGCCTGACCCTGAGCTATATAGGGCTTTAAAGGTAATGACCAACACCTTGAATTGCACCCGGAGACCAATAGGGAGCCAGTGCAGCTCACGGAGAATTGGTGCAATGTGGGTGTATCTAGGCGCACCCACTAAGCCTGGTTTCACCCAGTCTATGTCTTCTTTTGGTTTTTCTTGCCTAAGACTTTACTTTTCTCTACCCTGAGTTTCATTTTGTTAGATAGACCCCAGTGTTCAAGTCTGTCAAGATCCAACTGGATCTTGAGCCTCTCTCCTAAGGTGTTAGCTATTCCTGCCAGTATCATCCACAAATTAATTAATTAATTAATTAATTAATTTATTTATTTATTTATTTATTTATCAAATTTCTATACCGCCCTACTCCCGAAGGACTCAGGGTGGTGAACAGCCAAGATAAAATACAGATAATACAAATATTAAAAGTCCCTTAAAATTAATAGTACAACATTACCAGAAAAGAAGCTATGTAAGATTCGGTTAACAACTCTTAGTGCCTTTTTAGCAATGTTGTTACAGTGGGCTCGGAGCACTTTTTTTTTTTTTTTTTGCTGAACCTTTCTTTTTTCCCTTTTGAGGACAGTGATAACACTTGTTCTCCCAAGTCAGGATATTTGCAAGTGAGACAGAAAGTAGCAGAAAGACTCAAATCTGAAAAAAAAGATAATGTGGGATGGAAAAACCAAGGTTTCTGCTTTTAACATTCCTGGATATTTCTCTTCTAGTTCCATCCATTTCTGAAGAAGAATGAGTTTTGCAATCTTTCCCACATGAAACTGTACTTGGACGAAAATGGTGATGTGGCAGCAGATCTGAACATCATAAGCTTCATAGTTCTCTCCAGGGAGGATCCCATTAGAAAGCAACTGGGGAGTTTTGAAAGACAGAGACTTATTATCAATCAAGATGCTCTTTCACAGCTAAAGTTGCTCAATAAGGTGTGTGAAACATTGGTGACTTTTCTCTGTTTTTCAATGCCTTGAGACACTTTTCAAGTGGCTAAGCCTATTCATCAATACAGTGAGAATTGAATGTGGGGAATAGAACAGGGGCGAAATTCAGCAGATTCTGACAGGTTCTGGAGAACCAGTAGCAGAAATTTTGAGTAGTTCGGAGAACCGGCAAATACCACCTCTGGCTGCCCCCAGAGTGAGGTGGGAATGGAGATTTTGCAGTATCCTTCACCTGGAGTGGGGTGGGAATGGAGATTTTGCAGTACCCACCCCTGCCATGCCCACCAAGCCACGCTCACCAAGTCATACCACATCCACCAAGTCACACCCACAGAACCGTTAGTAAAAAAAATTGAATTCCACTACTGGAATAGAACCCTTATAGTTTTCTTTCTTTTTTTTTTTTTATTGAAAAAGTTTTCAAATACAAATTTTTCCCCTTTTTTCCTTCCCCCCCTCCTCCCTAACCCCCCCTCGCCACCCATCCCCCCGTGACTTCTTCACACCAAAAACCTAATTCATAACAGATTACATAATATTTTACCATCGCCTTACTCTCTCCTCTATATACTGACCCTTACTTACTAAAAATATTATTAATATTATTACTTTCCCCTTTTACCATACATTTCAAAAAAAAAAAAAAAAAAGCAGTCTGCTATAACATTGTATGATAACTTCTAGTTTAGCATAATATTATTATAACCCCCAATTTAGCAATAATCTACCCTTTTTGTCCTCCCCAAAACTTATATCTATGTATTGTTACAACATTTCAAAACAACCTTCCACTTTAAGACTGTATAATAAATCCTACTTTAACATTTATTCTTTGTGTATATTAATATAACATTTCAAAGCAGCCTTCCACATAAGTCCTAATTTAACATTTATTCAACTCTGTCCATTTCCTCCACTACCCTAAATATATCACTTAAACATCCCTTTTCTTAAGCTAATCCATCAGTAGACTAACATATTTCCACCCACTTTCCTACAAAATTACCATACACAACAATTCAATTCTTAATATCTGCCCACTCTACTAATATATATATATATATATACATATATTCCGTTATTTAAAAAAAAAAAGACAATAACTTTAAATTTATAATCCATATAATATCTTCTTTGATGTCTTTCCACTAGATTGTTGAGTCCCCCATCCATAATTGGGTAACATAGCATCCTGGTGCAACAGTTTGTTCAAAGTCTTCAGTCTTCATCTGCCCCCATCAGTAATGAATATCCTCATATATATATAAAAATAAAAACAACCACCCGAGTGACATTATAATTGTATTCCATATAGTTGTAATTGTGGCTTTCATCAGGATTATTAATTCCCATCATCGTAATGGGTAACAACCAGATCTTCTGCATGCCCCAACGTAACTCTCTTGCCTTGTAGCTCAGAATAATTATAATATATTTATCAGTACAAGAAAAGAAATCCAAAATAGATAATTCAAATCCAACAGATTAAGGCTCTTTTCACATCCCAAAATTACGGCATTGCAGAGGTCTGTCACTGTCCTCAGGATGATATTAACCAATACTTCGCCTCCACTATCTTTTCACATATTCATTCATTTTTTTTTTAAAATCACTGGCTTCACCGTTGCTTAGTTTAGAAATTTCTGTTTTTATGAGACCTATTTCTTTTTTTCTTTTCTTTTTGTGGGTTTGATTTCCATCCTGTTTTCCTTTCTACAAGTTGCATATCAACTGATCGGTTTTCATTCTGCTTTATAAACTGATCTTGTTGGATCATCACGTTGAAATCAGATGCCGCTTCTCTCATATTTGTAGATAATCCAGCTGGAGTATCAAGAGAATCCAAAGACAGTTTGTCTACCACAACCTCTGTAATTCGATGTTTTCCCTTTATTTCCAACTCCTTCTGCTTATCCTGTATTGTGCCTATAGATGTTAAGTTTATTTTCAAAATTTTTTGATAAAATTCTTCCGCTTTTTCAACAGTATCTAATTGGTATCTTTCTCCTTGATATCTCAATATTATGCCAACTGGGGCATTCCACCTAAATGGAATATTTCTGTATTTTAACTCAGTCACCAGAAAACCAAATTTCTTCCTTTCCATTAACATCTTGGGGGGAAGCTCTTTGTAGATCCATATCTTCCTTCCATACAATTGCAAAGTAGAATTGAAGGAATTTTGCACAATTTTATTCCTAATTTCCTTGTCTGTAAAATAAATCACCACATCTCTAGGCAATTGCCTTTGCTTTGCAATCCAGGAGTTTATTCTGTACACTCTATCAATCCTACAAAACACTTCCCCAGGTTGAACCTTTAAAATCCCAGCCAGAATTTCAGAAGATATTTTCCTTAAATCATCTCTGTTATTTTCCTGTAAACCTCTGAGTCTGATCGCATATTCTGTAAAATTATAATGCATCATTAAGACCTCTCTTTCAATCCGTTGTTGTAAATTTTCTACATTACAAGACTTTTGTTCAACCTCCATTTTAGATTTTTCTTCTGAGCTATTGTCTTGAGTATTTGTCAAATCATTTTCAATTTTTTGTATTTTATTATCCAAATTGTCCTCAATTTCTTCCACTTTAGACTCTAATAAGTTAGTATTTTCATCCAACTTAGTCATAAATCCTACAAGATCATTAGCCATTTTAATAATCTTTCGATTCAAAATATCAAACTTTAATTGCACTAATTCTTTAATTTCCTGCTTAAATTTTTCAAAATTCTGATTCACAATCTCATCCCTTCTTACAATCTCCTCCAAAAGAAATTCAATTATATTAAAATCGGTTTTCTGAGACTGGAGCTTTAAAACTTGGTCACGTAGTTTGTTAATGGGGGAATCCCCCCCCATTGCTTGTTTATCCAACTTTAATGCCATGTTTCAACACAGACAAACTATTTTTCTTAAAAAGAAAAGAGAGGCAGCAGAGAAAAAAAAAAAAACCTCTTTCCAACCAAGATGAATATCAAATCTCCAGGAAAAGAAAAAACACAAAAGTAGAGCTTTATTTTAAAGTGTAGCCAAAAATATTTATTCAGCTACTTTGTATCTCAATAAGAAACGGAAGGACTCTCCCTTTCAGCCCCTTCTCAAGCCTCGGCAGTCGCCCTTTTTAAAGATTCTTTTTTCCTTTTCCTTTTCCTTCTTCAATAATTGTTATAAAATAAGTGAAATACTTGCAATTCGAGGTCACAGATCCAGCTCAAATCCCTTCAAATGTAACCAGGAGCATTTATTCTGCTATTTTGTAACTTAATAAGAAACGGAAGGACTTTCTCTTTTCAGCTTCCCTGCTCCAGTTTCGGCAATCGCCATTTTAAAAGGTCTTTTTTACTTTGTTGAATATCCTTTGTAAAATAAGTATTAATACTTGCAATTTAGGGTCACAGATCCAAATCCAAATCTCATCATCTTTAGTTAATCTGTTAAATATCTTAAAAGGCTTGTCTTCGTAGCCTTGTTCTGCAAAAAGGCAGAAGTCTCCCAACGCCCGGAGCAGGCGGCGAGTGCTATAGGGAGCATTCCTCCGCCCGCCCCCAAGAGTAAAAAAAAAAACCCCTGGGGGCTACGGAGAGCTCTACCTGCACTCAGCTGCTCTATCCCACATTTCCTCCTGGAAATGGGGTTTTTCGAGCCGCCTTTGCGCTGTACAGGCGGCTCTTTACAGGCGAAGGGGCTGGCGGTCCCAAGAGACCGTCTGGTGGCTACGAAGAGCAAACCGGAAGTCCCCTTATAGTTTTCTTAAATGGCTTGGGATGCTTCAGTACAATTGGCAAGGTATCCTTCAGATGCTGTAATATAGAACATTGTTTCAAATTGATTCAGCCATGTCCTATGTGGGATGCTAGGTGATAATTCTTTAGGATGTATGGCTATTTTGTGTCCTAACATATTTCATTTGTCATTCCTTGTTTTTCTTCTTAGTCTCTGCCTCAGTCCAAATGTGTGGAAAATTGTCATCCTGGATTTTTCAAGCAAGCTCGAAAAGGAGAGCCAGTTTGCTGCTATGACTGTGTTCCTTGTCCAGAAGGAACCATCTCCACTCAGAAAGGTGAGTGACACCAAAGAAAAGGCGACTAGATTCATCCAGAGCATTTTGATCAATGTGCATTTTAAAAGAGACATCTAAGGTTAACAATTTTGTGGTTCTCAATTTTCAAGGTGCCCTATTTCTTCCCTAATGGGAGGAATAAGAAAAAGATTTTGAGGGATGAGGCAGGAAGAGATAGAAGACCATGGTGGATCATACAAGACAATGTGCACCAGAGGAAATTTCTATTTTTTTGCCAGTATGGAGATGTCCTCTAAATAATGAAATACAGGTGAAACTCGAAAAATTAGAATATTGTGCAAAAGTTCATTTATTTCAGTAATGCAACTTAAAAGGTGAAACTAATATATGAGATAGACTCATTACATGCAAAGCGAGATAGTTCAAGCCTTGATTTGTCATAATTTTGATGATTATGGCTTACAGCTCATGAAAACCCCAAATTCACAATCTCAGAAAATTAGAATATTACATGAAATCAATAAAACAAGGATTGTACATAGAACAATATCGGACCTCTGAAAAGTATAAGCATGCATATGTACTCAGTATTTGGTTTGGACCCATTTTGCATCAATTACTGCCTCAATGCGGCGTGGCATGGATGCTATCAGCCTGTGGCACTGCTGAGGTATTATGGAAGACCAGGATGCTTCAATAGCAGCCTTCAGCTCTTCTGCATTGTTCGGTCTCATGTCTCTCATCTTTCTCTTGGCAATGCCCCATAGATTCTCAATGGGATTCAGATCAGGCAAGTTTGCTGGCCAATCAAGCACAGTAATCCCATGGTCATTGAACCAGGTTTTGGTACTTTTGGCAGTGTGGGAAGGTGCCAAGTTCTGCTGGAAAATGAAGTCAGCATCCCCATAAAGCTCGTCTGCGGAAGGAAGCATGAAGTGCTCCAAAATCTACTGGTAGACGGTTGCGTTGACCCTGGACTTAATGAAGCACAGTGGACCAACACCAGCAGATGACATGGCTCCCCAAATCAACACAGACTGTGGAAACTTCACACTGGACTTCAAGCATCTTGCAGTGCGTGCCTCTCCATTCTTCCTCCAGACTCTGGGTCCTTGGTTTCCAAATGAAATGCAAAAGTTGCTCTCATCAGAAAAGAGGACTTTGGACCACTGAGCAACAGACCAGTTCTTTTTTTCTTTAGCCCAGGTAAGATGCTTCTGACGTTGTTTGTTGTTCAGGAGCAGCTTGACGAAGAATACGACATTTGAAGCCCATGTCCAGGATCCGTCTGTGTGTGGTGGCTCTTGATGCACTGACTCCAGCCTCAGTCCACTCCTTGTGAAAGTCCCCAATACTTTTGAATGGCCTTTTCCTGACAATCCTCTCCAGGCTGCAGTCATCCCTGCTGCTTGTGCACCTTTTTCTTCCACGCTTTTCCTTTCCACATAACTTTCTATTAATGTGCTTTGATACAGCACTTTGGGAACATCCAACTTCTTTTGCAATTACCTTTTGAGGCTTTCCCTCCTTATAGAGGGTGTCAATGATGGTTTTCTGCACAACTGTCAGGTCAGCAGTCTTTCCCATGATTGTGATTCCTACTGAACCAGACTGAGAGACCATTTAAAGGCTCAGGAACCCTTTGCAGGTGTTATGGCTTAATTAGCTGATTAGAGTGGGACACTTTGAGCCTAGAATATGGAACCTTTTCACAATATTCTAATTTTCTGAGATTGTGAATTTGGGGTTTTCATGAGCTGTAAGCCATAATCATCAAGAGTATGACAAACCAAGGCTTGAACTATCTCTCTTTGCATGTAATGAGTCTATCTCATATATTAGTTTCACCTTTTAAGTTGCAGTACTGAAATAAATGAACTTTTGCACGATATTCTAATTTTTCGAGTTTCACCTGTATTTCAAGCAGAGATCCAGAGAACCTTCTGAGGGGGCATTCCATCCTAACATGATATAAAGTTTGTGGGATGATCCCACAGTCACAGTTAGTATTGTCAACCTGCCCCTTTGGGTTTTTCATTATTGGCACCTGCCATGGTTGGTCAGTATCATCTGACATCCAAAGAAGATCTTTCTTGAAAGGTGAAAAGAAAAGAAATATTACTTTCTGTTTTCTCAGATACTGAAAAATGCACCAAGTGCCCAGATGATCAATATCCCAGCGAGAGCAGAGTCCAATGTATCCCAAAAAGAATAACCTTCCTCTCCTATGAAGAACATCTGGGCATCATCCTGGTGTCCATTGCCCTACTCTTGTTCCTATTCACAGGATTCATTTTAATCATATTCCTTAAATACCTAGAATCTCCCATTGTCAAAGCCAACAACCGGGACCTCTCCTACATCCTCCTGGTCTCCCTCTTGCTTTGCTTCTTGTCCTCCTTTTTCTTCATTGGACGACCAAGGAAAGCCACCTGTCTTCTCCGACAAACAGTGTTCAGCATTGTCTTCTCAATAGCTGTGTCATCTGTGCTGGCCAAAACTATCACGGTGGTGCTGGCCTTCTTAGCCTCAAAACCAGGGAACAAAGTGAGAAGATGGTTGGGGAAGAGCTTGACCAATTCCATCATCCTTTCTGGTTCTGCTGGCCAAATTTTCATCTGTGCCTTATGGCTGGGAATTTCTCCCCCATTCCCTGACTCTGACTTAAACTCCCAGCATGGAGCGATCATCCTTCAATGCAATGAAGGCTCTGTCACCATGTTTTATGTTGTCCTTGGCTATATGTGTTTCCTAGCTGCCATTTGCTTCACTGTAGCTTTCCTGGCCAGGAATCTGCCTGGGGCCTTCAATGAAGCCAAGCTGATCACCTTCAGCATGCTGGTCTTCTGCAGTGTTTGGATCTCCTTCTTGCCCACCTACCTGAGCACCAAAGGAAAGTCCATGGTGATTGTTCAGGTCTTCTCCATCTTGGCCTCCAGTGCTGGACTGCTGGGTTGCATCTTCTTCCCAAAGTGCTACATTATTATCCTGAGGCCAGATCTAAACACTAAGGAACATCTCATGATAAAAGTAGAGAAATGACAGTAAAATTTTTTCTTAGGCTTATCACATTTAATTTTTTCATTGCAGTTATTGGTGTTTTGTATTCTTCCTTTGAATCAATGGGACAATTAAGGCTATTTAAAACTGAAGGAAATAAACATATACAGAGTATAATGTTAATGACATTAAATTCCAACATAATCATCAATTAGTAAAATAAACCAATTAGTAATAGAATTTGTCATACATCCAGGAATGAACAAGCTCAGAAATAAGACTCTCCTTCCAACAGGATTTTATGTGCTTTCCAGTTTTGTGCAAATACAATTCTAGCCGCTGTTATTATATGAATGATCAAATATGTATGTTCTTTAGTGTATTATATTTTTTTTGGTGTAAGCCACCCAGAGTCCCTTGGGAGTTGGGCGGCATAGAAATTTGATAAATTAAATTAAATTAAATTAAATGTATCTTCTTTACTATAATTCTCTGGTAAAATTCCCAATAAGAATATCTCTGGTTTCAACTCTATATGTTGCTGCAACATTCCCTCTAACCATGTTTGTATTTTCAGCCAATATTGTTTTGCTTCTTTACACAACCACCACATATGATAGTATGATCCCGGCAACTGGTGACATTTCCAACACTTAGCTGATTTATCTTGAAACATCTTAGCTAATCTTTCTGGTGGCATATGCCATCTATAAAACATTTTTTACAGGTTTTCTTTATAGGCTGTTGCCATTGTTAATTTAACATTTCTTTCCCAAAGTTGTTGCCATTTATCTAATTCTATGGTGTATCCAAAATTCTTTGTCCATGCTATCATTGTTTCTTTTACTTCTTCATCTTCTAGTCTAATACACAATAAATAATTATATAGTTTCTTAATCATTTTCTCATCTGTTCCTGTCAATATTTCATCCAGTTCTGATTTCCCCAAGTTAAAGTCATATTGTCTATGATCTGCTTCATATCTTGATTGTATTTGCAATCTTGTATACCAATCTATCTCGATCCTTTGACTCTCTAGTTCTTGTTTATGTTTCAGCTCTCCCCGATCTGTCAGAATGTCTTTATATGTAACAATATTCCACATGTTCACAATATTTAGGTATGTCACTGCTTCTATTGTAGAAAGCCACATTAGAATATTTAAATAATGTTTTTCTTTTATTCTCTCCCACACTGATAACAAACCATTTCTTACATAATGGCTTTGGAAATATCCATGTATCCTTTGTTTCCCGTACCATAAAAAGGCATGCCAACCCAATTGTAAATCATTTCAATTTTTTTCAATTTAATTCAATTTATATGCCACCCCTCTCCGAAGACTCAGGTTGGCTCACAATACATTTAAAATCCTAATAAAAAACATTTTAAAATTAAAACGTTAAAACATTAAAACTCATTCATACCATTCATGGCCGGATCTCGCCAGATCGAACGAGCAAGATCAACGGCCCCAGGCCTGCCGGAAAAGCCAGGTGTTCACCGCTTTTCGGAAGGCCAATAGGGTGGGGATGGTCCGGACCTAAGGAGGTAACTGATTCCAAAGAGCTGGGGCAGCCACAGAAAAGGCCCTCCCCCACGGGCCTGCCAGACGGCATTGTTTAGCTGACGGGACCCAGAGGAGACCAACTCTGTGGGATCTTACCGGTCGCTGGAAGCTATGCGGTAGAAGGCGGTCTCGAAGATAACCTGGCCCTGAGCCATGTAGGGCTTTAAAGATAATAACCAACACCTTGAATTGTGACCGGACAACAATAGGGAGCCAGTGCAGCTTGCGGAGAATTGGTGTAATGTGGGCATACCTAGGTGCACCCACGACAGCTCGCGCGGCTGCGTTCTGGACTAACTGTAGTCTCCAAACACTTTTCAAGAGTCACCCCATGTAGAGCGCTTTGCAATAATCTAACCATGAGGTGACAAGGGCATGAGTGACCGTGAGGAGAGCCTCCCAATCCAAGTAGGGTCTCAATTGGTGCACAAGGTGAACCTGTACAAAGGTCCCCCTAGCCACAGCTGTTAGATATTGCTCTAATCTTAGCTGTGAGTCTAGGAGGACACCCAAGTTGCGAGCCCGTTCTGAGGGGGACAATTTGTCCCCCCCCCCAGAACCAAGGATGGATAGTCAACATAGTCTTTAGGAGGCAATACCCACAGCCATTCGGTCTTGTCTGGGTTAAGTCTCAACCTGTCAATGTCAATAATATTGTATTCCTTAATAAAATCCATTCTTTAATCCATGTTAACGCCGCCGCTTGATAATACAATTCCCAATTCGGAAGGCCAAACCCACCTCTAATTGTTGCATCTTGTAGCATTTTTATATTAATCCTTGCTCTCTTTCCTTGCCACACATATTTCCACATTATATTCTTCAATTCTTCAAAATATTTTTCCTCCAGTTTTATTGGTATAGTTTGAAATAAAAATTTCAAGCTTCTGCCAACCTAGCAGTTCGAAAGCATGTAAAAAATGCAAGTAGAAAAATAGGGAGCACCCTTGGTGGGAAGGTAACATGACCACGAAGATGTTTTCGGACAGTGCTGGCTTTTCGGGTTTGAAATGGAGATGAGCACCGCCCCCTACAGTTAGCAATGACTAACCAATATGTGCAAGGTGTACCTTTACCTTTATTTCTACCCAAACCAAGTGTGAGGGAAAAAGGATTCAAGCTTTTCCATCTCCAATTACCTAATCAAAGATCAGGTCATTTCTGAGGCCGGTGCCTGGAGGGTTTGAGATCTTCCTGAACTAAATTCTCTCCAACAGACAATTCATTCTTCTTCTTCACTTAGGGGTCTATGGAATCTGAGGCAATCCCATCTCTGCCACCAATTGTTGAAAATTCCATTTTCCTTCCTTCTTTCTTTCTTTTATTTTGAACCACCAATAAGTAGATTGATACAGACTTAATTTTCCAAAAATCACTGGAAATTTGAACAAGTGATTTCGGTTCTCTGTCTGCAGTTGCTGGGGAGACATTTTCCTTCAACAAAAGGAATGCTTACACATTTTTTTTCAAAAAGGAATTGTTTTCTATTTCTGCTCTCTATTTTTTGTAAGCTCTTTGTCCACACTACAGTCATGTGAAATATAACAGCTGTTTCACGCGATCGTCTGAGTTTCCTTTTTTCACTTTTTTAAAGCATTTTTTTACTATCTATTTGCCTGAACTGGTTGTAAAAAAATGCTTAAAAAGTAAAATAAAAAAAAAGTTCCAACGAGTGTGCATCACTCAGCTGATCGTCGGAACTTTTCTTTTACATTTTTTAATACCGGTTCAGTGAACCAGTAGCATTTTTTATTACCGGTTCGGGTGAACCGGCCCAAACTGGTACCATTTCATCCCTGGATTGTCCCCAAGTGGAGCCTTTGGGGCAAGTGGGAGCAGTGGCTGCAGGGGAGAATTTGGCTGGAGGGTCTGGTGGGGCCATGGGGGACCCTCAGGATGCATTTTCCTCAGAGTTGTAGAGAGTCACCTACAGGGAGATGCAGATTGCATGTTTATAATCACCATTCACTTATGAATGGAAATGATAAAGTGTCCAGATTAAATTTAGCTGGTAGTCTAAAATTTTTTTTCCAAGAGTTTATTCATGAAGATCAATGTGGCTTTTTACTTAAATGACAAAAGACAATGTGAGAACTGTGTTGGTTGTCATAGTACTTTTACAACAAAAAACAAGCTGTTTGATGTAGATGCAGAGAAAGCCTTTGATCATTTGCATTAGCCTTTTTTGCTTAATGTTCTGGAAGATATGAGTCTTGCTGAAAATTTTATTCAAGAAATTTAGTGTCATAACCATGTGATATCCAGAAGGGGACAAGTCAAGATTTTCCTTTGTCCCCTTTGCTGTTTATTTTGGCTCTTGAAGTGTGAAGGGAGGAAAATGGGCCAGTCCTGGAGTCAGGGGAAGGTCCAGACGAGGGCTCTGCATTAGAGGCAGAGATGGGGCCAGGGCCATCTGGGAGTGATGAGCGGACTCCGGAGCCTCCAGAAGCGAATAACAGAGAGGCAGAGAAACAGGAGGAGCCTGTTCCTAGTGCAGGCATGTGAAGAGCTGCCAGAAGGCAAAAGCAGCTAAAGCAAAAAGGACGACTCGGGAGTAAGGCCAGGAGATGATTGGGCCCTTAATTTGGACTAAACTGAGAATGAAGCAACTCTCAGCTGTTCCAATAAAACAGGACTGATTGTGTCTGGTAATAACTACTTGGGCCTAGGTCACAACAATTGGTGTCGAGGGGAAAAAAGATCTATTAGCCCTATATCTTTCTTCATATTTAAACAATTATATAATCCAAAAATATTCAGTTTCCTCAACTTAGAGTGGCACCAAACTCCATGTTTCTGGGTGACCTTACTCAGCAGTCTCTGGAGAAAAGAGTCCATATTGAAGGATAGCAGAAGTCAAATACATAGGTGTTGAAATCCTGTATTTCCCTCTGGCATGATTTTCTGGATAGGTCCTGACAGGAAAGACCACAACCATTAAAGAACACTGCCCACAGGGGTATATCTGTAATTTTTCACAAACATGCTGTATATCAGGAATAAGTTCAGGGTCCCCAGAGGAAAAGTTGCTTCTCACTGTAATTATCACCATCCTGCACTATTTCTCTAGTGACTGCCTTTGATGTAAACATCAGACTGAAGCACTGTGGAGGGGATCCTGCATCAGAAAAGGATAAATGCTTTAGGTGACACTGTGTTATGTGAATTTTAGGACAGGCAGGAGCTGTGCTTTTCTCTCCTTTCCAGGTGAAGCATGATTTGTCTCTTTTAATTCTTCAGGGCTTTTAATTCTTCAACTCTTCTTGTTCTTGTTTAGAAACAGGAAGGGAATTGATTCAGCCCCATGAATTATGAACCTCCTACTTCTGCTTCTGATGCTACTGCTGTCCCAGCCAATCTCTGGAAATCTTAGAATGAAATGTCCACTGACTCTGGAACTCCAGGATGGAGAAAAACCATGGAGCTATTACAGACCAGGAGACCATCTCATTGCTGTTATCACCACTGGAACAAAAATATCTCCTATAATGTTCCCTTTCAATGCAGCTCCTTCTAGTCAGTCTAATTCGTAAGTCATTCAGGATAATGGAGTTGCATTCCCTCCATTTATAATTCTAACACCTCATTTTTTCCCTCCTTATTCCTTATTCCCTCCTTATTCCACTTATTCCAGATAGATATGGGCATATCCCCTGCCCAGCTCAGTTCAAATACAACTACCCATTGATATTTACTTCCAGATCCTTATAGAAATACAGGATAACATATTTTTAGAATTGGTTTCTGGGTCACTTTTGAAGCATCCTCTTCCTTTTATGGCAGTTCTACTGTAATTATTCAATTATTTTGAACCCTGATTATTGGGCAGATGAAAATTAGTACTGCCCCAAAGAATAGTGTATTTCCGATTCTTATCCCATGTGGAGGACTGTATCAATTCCATCTTCCCAATGTTCATTAAAATTGAATGGAGATGGGTGAGTATCATTTATCTCTGGGTTTGGAGTCAGTAATGGCTTAAGACTCTGTAGGCTTCAAAAGACAAAGTAGTTTAGATTGAAAAGAAGTAAATTGTTGGTTCCATTGATGATAATGACATGATCATATTTACAGCAGTTTGTTCATTTTTACAAGAGTTTATCTAATGCTCATTGAAAAATGCTATGCTTTATTTTGATTAGTCAAGCAAAAATATATCAAAAATATAAAATATATTTTGCTATTCATGATGATGGTAATAGTGATGATAAAAATGAACATTCTTTTACAGTAGCATATCTTCTGATCGGTCTAAAATCCTACGCTTTATTTTCGCTATTCAAGTGGTCAATAAGAATTCCCAGCTCCTGCAAAATCTCACACTTGGCTACGACATCCATGACAACTATCTGAACACTATTGGCACTTCAGATGCCTTGCTGGACATGCTCTCCACTGGAGAAGCCAATGTTCCCAACTACAGCTGTGGAAGGAAGGACCACCTTTTGTCTCTTGTTGATGCAGCTGACAGGGACATCTCCATCCAGATGTCAACATTAGCAGACATCTACAAAGTCCCACAGGTTTGTGTGTGTGCCTTTCTATCTAGTAAAAAGAGTGAATCGGTAGGATGGGTAAGCAATAAATTCAACCGTATCCATTCTAGGACATTCAAGAGTTGCTTTCCTCTGTGGCCAGTGTAGGTATATTGTCTACTGATGGGATTGGTACTATTGATACTGGGGAGGGGAAAACAGAAAAGCAGCCCTATCATCTAATGACACCATCCCCATTGCTTTGGGGGCTTCTACTGCACACCTGTGAAAATAAGGAGAAGGTCAAAATCCTTATATTAAAACAACATATAACCTTTGTGGACAGAATTTAAAAATCTTACATAAAATAGAGCTCTTTATTTGAACAAAACAATTCAGTTGAATTTGCAAATGTGGGTCTGATTTCAGAAAAAAAGGGAGTGAGCAAGAAATATCATTTGCATTCTTTATTCTTATTTTTTTATTACTTCCTTTCTTTTTTTGTATTTTTTATCTGGTCTTGCCAATATTCTGTCTGTAATATTAGCTAATCAGGAATACAATATTCTAATACCTTGATGAGGAAAAAGTTGGATTTATTGAAAGAATGACGGCATTGTTCATTGCTTTTTCAGATCACTGCTAACATTGTTTCAGCGGCTCTGAGTGATAAAAGTCAATTCTCATTTTTTTATCGGATGCTTCCCAAAGAAGGGATCCACTTCCCAGGAATTGTCCAACTACTCCTCCATTTCAAATGGACCTTGATTGGTCTCTTTGCTTCAGACACAGAGAAGGGAGAGAATTCCATGAGGACATTGAGTCTTATGCTGGTCAGGAAAGGAATTTGTGCTGTTATATCAGAACAAATTTCACCCGCTGGACATACAGCTCCCCTCAGGGTTGCCATTTCCAAGTGGAGACAAGTCAATGTCTTTGTTCACATCGTAGAATTTTTTGCTGTTTGGGACAGAATTCATCTTTTCCATTCAACACTTAAAAGTTTGCCAGAACCCATTGGAGGGAAAGTCTGGATAATTGCAGGCCTTGGGGAAAGGCAAATAAAAAGACACATATTTCTGAAATATATCCATAGTGTTTGGATCTACATTTTCCAGTGGAAAAAAAGGCCAAAGGACAGTTCCTTTGAACCAGATCTTTTTGTGCAACCACAGTTCGGAGATCAATCTTTTCTCTGTTCTTTTTCAGAAGACATCATTTCTGTCAAAGGCCGGAGAAGATGCACTCAGAAATCTCCACTGAAGACCAAAGTGGAAAGAAATAAGATCTGGAACCAATATAACTCCTTTATTTACTCTTTGATGAATACTCTGGCCCATGCGTTGAATGCTGCGTATTCCTCCATATCCAAGAGGAGAAGAAAAGAGGGAGAAGAGAGGCTGGGGACTCAAAGGCTGCAGCCATGGCAGGTATGGGGTCCTGACAAAGATCCATCAAAGTTACTTTCTTTGGATAAGGAATACAAAGGGGAAAAGGAAACTATCTCAACCTTTTTGTGCTTCAAAAGGCCAACAAGTTTGGTCCATCTAATCACTTATGGATAATTTTCCAAAGAGCGGGTACCATGACATTTATATTTTGATATCAAAGAGTTAATTTTATAAAATATGTATGCATTTTAAGTAAATTCCTATCTTTATGAATTTGTAATTAGCATTTTAGAATTGTATGTTCATACATTTGAAGGAGACCCTAGCACCGTTATGGCAAACCTATGGCACGCGTGTCAGAGGTGGCACTCAGAGTCCTCTCTGTGGGCATGCACACTGTTGGCAGTTGCTCTTTGGGTTTCTGGTGCACAGCTAGTCTTCGTGCACGCCAGAAACCCCAATACCAGCTGGCCAGTGCACATGTGCTTGGTGGAAACCCCAAAACCAGGTGGCCGCCGCTTGTGTATGCCGGCCAGCTGGTCTTCGGGTTTCTAGAGCTGTGGCGCATGCTCTGATTTGGGCACTTGGTGCCAAAAAGGTTCACCATCACTGATACAGCATAACCCTTTCTGTCTGCAGGAATCCCAGTTAAATCTTCTCTAAGTGATGGCTGTTTTGCATTAAAACAATCAGTGAAGCGGAAACTTCTCTGGTTCACGGGATCAGCTGTTAAATTGTTCCTCCTTTTAGGATGGTTTTCATTCAGCCAGAATCTCTCCTTGTTTTCAAGGGCTTTATGAATTATCTTTTCATTTGTTTGTTCAATTTATTTGTGATCCAGTCTAGAATGCTCCCTATACCCTACCAATTTCATCAATTATTTATTTTATCAATATTTATATGATAGACAAATTTTGCTGAACCTTTCTTTTCCCCTTTTGGGGACAGTGATAACACTTGTTGTCCAAACTCAAGTGAGACAATTGTAGCAGAAAGACTCAAGTCTGAAAACAACAACAACAACGTGTGATAGAAAAACCAAGGTTTCTGCTTTTAACATTCCTGGATATTTCTCTTCTAGTTCCATCCATTTCTGAAGAAGAACGAATTTTGCAATCTTTCCTACTTGAAACTGTACTTGGACCAAAATGGGGATGTGACAGCAGATTTGAACATCGTAAGCTTTATAGTTCTGTCCAGGGAGGATCCCGTTAGAAAGCAAGTGGGGAATTTTGAAAGACAGAGACTTATTATCAATCCAGATGCTCTTTCACAGCTAAGGTTGCTCAATAAGGTGGGTGAAACATTGGTGTCTTTTCTCTGTTTTCCAAAGCCTTGAGAGACTTTTCAAGTGGCTAAGCCTATGCACCAATACAGTGAGAATTGAATGTGGGGAATAGAAGCCTTATAATTTTCTTAAAAGGCTTGGGACGCTTCAGTACAATTGGCAAGGTATTTTTCGGATGCTGTAATATAGAACAGTGTTTCAAATTGATTCAGCTGTGTCCTATGTGGGGTGCTAGGTAATAATTCTTTAAGACGTATGGCTATTTTAAAAAAAAAGTTTTATTAAAAAAAAATTCTTTCTGAAAATTATGCAAGATGTTCCAGAAAGAGGAGGCCTTAAACTCCCAAACCTACAGTTATATTATGATGCTGCAGCTTTAACTTTAACAAGTGATTGGTTTGGAAGTAAAAAGACTGGAATACTGAATGCAGAAAGTTTTGATCTTGAATTTGGATGGCATGCTTATTTATTTTATGACGACAAAGTAGATAAAGTATTTAAAAGTCATATACTTAGAGACTCCTTGATGAGAGTTTGGAAGAAGCACCGACTCAAATGGGATTACAAAATACCGTTATGGCTGGATCTTGGTCATACTTTGTGGAATACAAATATAATGTCACTCGGGGGGTTTTTATACAAAGAGGTTCTTTTTACAGATGCGGGCAGATGGCAGCTGAAGACATTACAGACACTGTTGGATGAAGGGCTTAATCTAACTTGGTTACAATATAATCAATTACAATTGAGATGGAAAGAGGACCAAAAAACTGGTATTATGTTGCATGAGGAAGAATTGGTTAGACATATAAGAGAGAAAGGTCCAATGCATATTAAAAGGCTTTATAATGTTTTGCTAGAAAGGGATTCAGAAACTGAATTAGTTAAAGATTGTATGATTAAGTGGGCACAAAATTTTGAAGAACCAGTGATGTTGGAAACATGGGAAAATATTTGGGTTCAGAATGTTAAATTTACACAGTCCCAGAACCTGAGGGAAAATTTCTACAAAATGTTTTATAGATGGCATTTAGATCCCAAAAAGTTGTCATGTATGTACCCTAATGTTCAGCCAAAATGTTGGAGATGCGAATGTTTGGATGCTACGTATTATCATGTTTGTTGGACCTGTAGGAAAGTTAAGGCTTTTTGGATAAAAATTTGGTGGGTCATGCAGAATGTTTTGAAGAAAAAAATTCAATTTTCTCCACAATTGTTTTTATTGGGTATAGTTAAGGGTTTTACACGGGGTGAAATAAAACTAATATTGTATATGATAACAGCAGCAAGATTGTTGATAGGTAAATATTGGAAGAATGAAGCTTTGCCTACTATCGAGGAATGGATTTTGAAGATGGCTAATTTTGCAGAGATGGCGAAGATTTCAGCGTATTTAAAAGATTGTTCACAAGAGACTTATGAATGGGAATGGAAAAGGTGGATAGAATATGTTCAGAACAAATACCAAACTAGAAAGTATCAAATAGCTTTTATTTGAAAATAATGTATTAGAAATATTTTAATGTAAAGAGATAAAGAGGAAAAATTATATAGGGGGAGGGATGGGTTCAGGCTTATATATTAGTGTTATTAGTTATGAGTATGTAATAGGGAAGTCTGGGGGGGGAGGGTTAGGGAGGGTTAGGGAGGATGGGAAGTTTGGGGAGGGAGGTGGGGGGTGAAAAAGGGAGTGAAAATGTAATTGTAAAACTTTTGCAATAAAAAAAAAAAAATTCTTTCACCATACATATTTTATGAACAGAGTTCACATTTTATACATAATCAAAATCATCCTTATAATACTTCTTAATCTTCCTATTTTTTCCAATATTTATCTCTTTTGTGTAATCCTTTATCCCAAATTTATCATTTTTCTCCATATCTTATTATTTTAACTTCTGCCATATTAATTCCTCCCCCTATTATTTTTTATCGTTTTCAATTTTATATTCGAATAACATCACTTTGCGCTATATTTCTTCTCAATGACAATTGCTCCAGTTGTTTGCCATCGTTCTTCATTTCCAGAAGAGTCTCTCTAATTCCTTTTTTTCATTCATTAACAATAATACAGTCATCTTAATTTACTTGATTTCAAAATGAGCTGAGGTGGCGCAGTGGATAGAGTGCAGTACTGCAGCTACTTCAGCTGACTGCTAGTTCAGCAAATCAGCGGATTAAATCTCACCTGCTCAAAGTTGACTCAGCCTTCCATCCTTCCGAGGTGGGTAAAATGAAGACCCAGATTTTGGGGGGCAATATGCTATTTAGTATACTGTCTTTGGTGTAAGCCGCCCAGAGTCCTCGGAGAGTGGGTGGCATAGAAATATTATTATTATTATTATTATTAATAATAATAATAATAATAATAATAATAATAATAATAATAATAATAATAATAATAATAATAAATTACCTATTTTCCCCTTTCCGTCTGCTGTGGTTTATCACCAACATATTCTATTTTTTCTTCTTTGCAAAAAGAAACACTTTCATTTTTTCAACATTATTATTTTCTATACAATTAGCGTTTTAAATATTCATTTTAATTACATTGTTATCAAAATTAATAGTATTGTCATATTACTTATTTTCACCTTTCTATCTATTAGGATTTAAAGTAAACAAATTCTATTCAGATTAACAGAGTTGGAAGGGATCCAATCCCCTGCCCAAGCAAGATACCCTACATCTGCCCCTACCTAGGATCAAACTCACAACCACCTGATTGTGAGGCAAGAGCTCCACCTCTAGGCCACAGCAGCTGGGCTTTATTTATCTTTGTCATATAATCACTTATAATCATTTTCCACCCTATCTTATTTTTTCAACTTCTGCCATGTTATTCTCACATATTGCTTTATCAATTCATTAATGCTTTCATCTAGCTAACATCACAGTATATCCTATCCTCCTTCTCTCTTGCCTACTATAACAATTAAAATTTCATTCTAATTTAAAAAGCTTTAAAAACACCATTATTATTATATTGTCTACTTTCCCATTCCCATTTATTAATCTATTTTATGTATATTTCCTAATGTTTACTTCATCATCTCATCTTTACCCATCAACTCAAAATCTTTTTAACATCCCCCTTTCTAATAGTTTTTTGCACTATCCTTTATCTCACTCTAATTTCTCAGTTCTCTCTTTTTTTCTTTTTATATATGTTACATTTCTTCTTCTGGCTCCTTTTATCTTTGTTGTTGTTGTTGTTGTTGTTGTTGTTGTTGTTGTTGTTGTTGTTGTGTTGTTTGAACTTCCCTTACTAAAGTTTTCCCTTGTCTCTTCCAGATATTCCCCCTTTTCCCTTTTGTCTGTTTCTGTTTTAGGGGGGATTTTTCCCCTTTCCTCTCTGCTCTTTTAACTAAATTTTCTATCTGATTTCTATTTTTTAATACTTGCTCTTCAACATTATTAATTTCTTGCTTCTCATTTAAATTTTTCTCTTCCAACTCCTCTTCCTTTTCTTTTTCTGTATTTTAAAATGAATTTTCAATTTCTTTTTTGCCTATTAAAGATTCACGCATGCTTTTAAGCATCAAAAGTAACTCTTCATACATCTGCAACTCCATTTTGTAACGATTTAATACCTCCCCAATTATTTCTCTATGAACTTAACCAGAATTTAAGGACTATATAGTTTTCTTGTATCTCCGCTTCTTTGCTTTTTCCTTCTTTGATTATTCCTTTTATTCTTTAAAATTAAAATGTTATTCTCAATTATTCATTATTATTCAAATTCAGCAACAGTCAAATCCCATTATGAAGCTCTCTTCCAGAAGAGAAGGGAAATAAACAGCCACCCAGAAGTAAAACACAGTCACTCCTTAAACGTTCTCACTTAGCCAAAATTTAAAGTCTATGTAATTTTCTTATATCTCCTTTTCTCCTTTTCTTCTTAAAATAGTCCTTTGTTCTTCGAACAGTTGCTTCCTGTTTTGTCTATTTATAGTATAGTTTATTGAATAGCCCGAAGGCCTTTTCAAACAAAACAGAAAAGAAAAAGGGAAAAAGATAAAAGTTACAAAAATAGCAATCTAAAAATATATGATAGATGACATTAAAATTTTACAATATCAAATTTCAATAGCTAAGTTGCCAAGACTAGATAACCCAAATAGGATAGCTCCTCTCTAACTGAGCTCATCTTCCTTACAATCGATAATTTTTTTTTTGATCTAACTGCCTCGTATTGCCGTCATTCTTTTAAGGTATCGAGTGATCGCTCTTACCAGGGGAGGAGAGTCAGCCCTCAACAGAAATGCTAATTTTTGGCTTATATTCCAGTGGGAAAATTTATTTATAATTGGGGACAGATATTGTTTTCTTACTTCTTGATAGAGACTACATTCGAATATTATATGCGCCGTGTCCTCCACGACGTTTACCCCACATATGCATATTCTTTTGTCATACGGGATTTTCTGATAACAGTCGAATCTAACGTTGGTATCTAGAAGTTCGAATCTAAACTTAACAAATAACTGTCTCTCCACTGATGGCATTTCTAAATGTAAATACTTTTCCAGAGTGAAAGTTGTTTTAACTGCTGTCAGCAGTTTAAGGAAATGGTTAGTTGAAAGGGTTGCCATGTCCATTTGCCCATGTATATCTTTAATCTGTTGTTTAACTTGGTTCAGTGTGTCACACAACGGGAACCCTACGCCATATCGGTTTAATATTTCAACAGCCGGGTTAGCCAGGAATACCTTTGAGGATTTGAAATCTGCTGTTCCTCTAGACATATTTTAGGGAGTCTGCTGGCATCCATCTGGGTCATTTTTAGCCAGTAGGCTACCGCCCTAGTGATTGTATAGGTGTACAGTGAGAAATGTCCCAATTCAGCTCTGACGGCTGCAGCTGAAGTGGAATTGTTTACCCCAAGCATCCTCCTTAACAAATTATTTTCAGTTCTCTCTAATATGGGGGCCTCTGTAAGACCCCAAATTTCAGTACCATAGAGCATGATCGGAACAAGTTTACCCTGAAAGACTTTATGAAGAGGTACAATGGAGGTTGGTTGGATTCGTTTACTTAATTTGGATACAAGGCTTGCTCCTGCTCTGACCTTTTGAGAAAGGTATTGATGGTGCGGAGTCCAACCTCCTGCACTGGAAAAAACAATTCCAAGATAAGTATATTGGGTAACTTGCTCAATTTTTGTGTCATTAATCTGCCAATTGTGCTTTTTATTCTTATTGCCAAAGACTAAAACTTTTGATTTAGCTACATTTATAGTCAAGTGGTTTGCAGTACAGTAATGTGTGAGCTTGTCAAGAAGTCTCCTCATTCCTATTTGGGTTCTAGAAAACAACACTAAGTCATCGGCATACATTAATACATTAATAAATCTAGAGCCTATTTGGGGGCTGTGCGTCAGAAGATCATCCAGCTGCACTGGGATATCATTTATATAAAGATTAAAAAGAGTAGGGCCCAGCAGGCAGCCCTGCCTCACTCCTCTAGTTGTCGGTATGCTGTTTGTTGAGGCCCCATTTGCTGCGTATCTGACTCTAATTGCCGTATAAGTATAGAGAATCCTGATCAACAAAATAAGTCTGGGGTCCATCCCCATAACTTGTAGTTTCCTCCACAAATGGTTCCTATCTAAAGAATCAAAAGCAGCAGTAAGGTCAATAAAGGCGGTATACAGCTTTTTCCCCTGGGTCTTGTATTTATTAATTAAGTGGGAAAGGACAAAACAATTGTCTATGGTAGACCTACCTGATCTAAAACCTGCCTGCTCATTTGCCAGAATTTCCTTATCCAAGCACCAGTCCTCCATTTTATTTAGGAGATGTTTCGTATACATTTTTGAAATTATATTAAGAAGACTGATGGGTCGGTAGTTGGATGGGGCAGCTCTGTCACCTTTCTTAAAAATTGGAAAAACTATAGCTAACCTCCACCCTTCAGGGATTATCCCTACTTTATCGATATAAGTAAACAGTGCTACCAGCACCGGTACCCAAAAGTCAATGTTGGACCTAAAGAGTTCAGGAGGCAACAAGTCCTCTCCAGGGGCCTTCCCGGCCTTTAAGGATTGAATTATGTGCTTAACTTCGGTAGGGGTAACTGGTGTCCATTCCGGACATTTCCTTAATTCTTGCTGGAGGATATCCAATTGCAAGACATTTGTTGTATTGTTACCATCAAATAAAACAAGATAGTGCTTCTCCCATTTTACTGCTGATATATCAGTGTCCATAAATGGGGAACATTGTTTTAATATACCGGCTATCTTATGCCAAAAAATCATAGGGAATTGGGATTTTGCTGCCATTTCTACCTCTTTCCACATCCTGCTGTTATAGCTACTTTTCTTGTTTTTCAGGAGGGATTTGTATGCTCTCCTGAGTTGAACCATATTTGAATAATCACCATCCTGTCTGGATTGGTTAACTTTCTTAACTGTGGCTCTTAGATTTGACCTCAAGTTATGGCAATCATCATCAAACCACTTTCTAGAGATCCCATCTACTTTTCTATCGTTCTGGATCATTAAGTTCCTAAGAGTAGAAGTTAGCTCTGTATAAACTGGCATTGGGGTGTTGTCTCCGGGCTTAGATTGGGAGATTTTCCTTGCTAGGTGTCTGGCTTCGTCTGAGCCCAAATAAGTGGTGACAGATTTGACATCAAATCTGTGCCAATATAACCTTTTATAGTTATAAACCTAGGCATTTGCTAAGGTGTCAATTTTCTCTCTTGAATGAGGCCTAACTTCTGAAGAGAGTGAAACCAGAGCCATGATGGGAAAGTGATCACTTTCCTCTCTAAATATAGCTCTTACTTCTGAAAAATGGTGTACTAAACTAGAGGAAGTGCAGATATAATCGATAGAGGTTGAGGTTTTGTTGGACGAGAAAGTATAGGGATATATATACCCATCACTCGAGCCACTAAGTACTTGCATATCATTCATAAACAGCAGGGAAATTAACCTCTGGGCATATTTATTGGTCCTCTTGTCCATTGAGGACCAAGTGAACTCATTATAAAAGTAACCAGTTGGTACCAGGCCTCTGTTAGCATAGCTCTTCATTGAGGGACCTAGTCTTGCATTAGTATCTCCAGCTAATATAATTTTTGCTTGGGGAAAGCGTCCCTTTAAGGTAGCTAATACTGAATCTAATTCATCCCACAAATCCCTTCCTAGAAGGTGGAATGAAAATGGAGCGATATATACATTAATTAAGATTAAGTCCATCCCCCTGAAGGTACATCTAATAGGCAGAATATATTGGAATTGAGGATCTAAAGAAATTTCTTCACCCTTCCATCCCGTATCCCTTTTGTCCTTTGTTCTTCAAACAGCTGCTTCCTGTTTTGTCTATTTGAATACAGTATCACAGTACTTTTTCTTTTCTCCAGCAGATGGCACTCTCAGTTTCTACATGTTGCAAAATAGTCTTTTAAATCCAATTGTTTATCAAAATATTCAGTAATTTTTCAAAACCTCTTATAATTTGTTCTCTTTCTTCTGAACATCGTTTATTCCCTTTTAAAAATATTTTGCTTTTTCCCAATTTTCCAAATCCAAGCCTTTCTCTTAGATTCTTTGTGTTATAGTCCATGCTTTCTCTTTTTTCTGTATTTGTGTTTTTTCTCCCCAAGTGTCAGATAGCCACTAATCCAAATTCAGGGATTCTTTTAAGACTTCAATTCCTGTTTTACTTAGCTTAAATTGGCAGTTATCTTCCCCCAGTTCTGTCTCTCCATCCAAATGCCACTCCTGCTAAATACTTCATTCTAAGCTTTAATATGAACCCAGCATCTCACTTTGAATTCATGGGTAAATGAAGAAAGGAGTAGTGCATGGTAATACAATCATGTGGTTGTATTTATATATGTGTATGTATGTACGTATGTGTATGTATTTGTGTATGTGTGTATGTATGTATGTGACACTAATTGTCACTTCATGGTTAAATCGTTTCTCAATTGCTTAGGTCCAGAATTTATTAAGTAGAAATGTCCTGTATTGCAAAGAGATATTCTAGCAGCAAAAGGGAGAAATTAAATGAAGAATCTGTCAGTAGTTGTATCTCCTGCAACATTGAGAGTTACTTAAAATGTTCTTATTTACCTAAGTGAAGTCCAGCAACTGGTGGACTAATGTTCATGTCTATCTCCATTTTTCATTAAGGGTTAGTTCTAACATATTTTGTTTGGCATTCCTGGTTTTCCTGCTTAGTCTTTGCCTCGGTCCAAATGTGTGGAAAATTGTCATCCTGGATTTTTCAAGCAAGCTCGAAAAGGAGAGCCAGTATGCTGCTATGACTGTATTCCTTGTCCAGAAGGGACCATCTCCACTCAGGAAGGTGAGTGACGCCAAAGAAAAGGCGACTAGATTCATCCAGAGCATTTTGATCAATGTGCATTTTAAAAGAGACATCTAAGGTTAACAATTTTGTGGTTCTCAATTTTCAAGGTGCCCTATTTCTTCCCTAAGGGGAAGAATAAGAAAAAGATTTTGAGGGACAAGGTAGGAAGAGATAGAAGAACATGGTGGATTCTGCAAGATTATTTGCATCAGAGGACATTTCTCTTTGCTTGCCAGTTTGGAGCTGTCCTCCCATCTTTACTGCTCTTAGGAACATCTGCATTCTTTGAAATTGAGAAATGATTTCAGATCAATGACTTTTGCTCGCCCAAACCCAGTTTGTATTACAGGCCAAAAGATATATAAATCAATCAATTAATTAATCAGTCAACCTTTATTAAGGTCATGTAACCAGAAAAGCAGAAAGATCTAATTCAGATAACCATGGAGAGACGAGGGAAATACACACAGAAGACTTTCCATAAACGATGTGGAAGAAAGGACATAAATTCCATTTACCATTATTAGGGGTAAAATCTGCCTCTTTTATTTTTAGTGCTTTATTTTTCCATATTATGGATTAAGAGGTAAAACCCAAATACTGTTTATAGCCCAGTTTAGCATTCCCAGATTTAGCATAACCATGGTTTCCTTCTTTTCCTTGGTTAGACTGCTACTGTGCCTTACCTTGAATATTGTACATAAATCAATCGATCGATCGATCGAACAATCAATCAATCAATCTTTATCAAGGTCATGGAACCACATAAGCAGGAAGAAGTAATTCAGGGGACCACAGAGGGAGAGGATTTGGGTTCAAGGGACAAGAGAAATATGTACAAAAGACTCACCATAAAAGACTTGGAGCAGTTTTGTGTGAAAGAAGGGATGTGAATTAAATTTACCATTAGTAGGGGTAAAATTTGCCTTTTTTATTTTTACTGCTTTAATTTTCCATATTACAGATTAAGAGGTAAAACCCAAATATGGTTTATAGGCCAGTTCAACATTCCCAGATTCAGCATTGCCACCATCCTGGCTTCCTTGGTTGGATTGTGACTGAATCTTCCCTCTTCGTCTTATCTTTCCAATTTCCTTGGATATTAAATAATGAAATACAACAGCAACAAAAAAAGGGATATAGCTGTGGTTCTAATAAGGACTATTAACTATTGGTATTAAAAGGAAACCGATCTAAACAGATATCAGGGAAAAAAGAGAACCAACTAAGCTATTGTATTTATTTCATACGGTGTAGCAGAATACAGCATTAATACATAAAGTTAACAGAAACAGCATATAAAATGTGTATCAAAATATAAAACAGCAGAACAGTAAATTATTTTAAAAATGAATAATAGGAATGATGGGTAAGATTATGAATGAAATTAAATTATATATGAGCAGTTACTAGAGTGGCTAAGCCAATCGCTGGATGTCTGGACCATTTAGCCATTGGGCAGAAATGCCCTTGAGATGATGTATTTCATGCAGGGATCCAGAGAACCTTCTGAAGGGGCATTTCCTCATAGGTAAAGGTAAAGGTTCCACTTGCACATATGTGCTAGCAGTTCCCAACTCTAGGGGGCAGTGTTCATCTCCATTTCAAAGCCGAAAAGCCAGCACAGTCCGGAGACATCTCCATAGTCATGTGGCCAACATGACTAAATGCCAAAGGCACACGGAACTCTGTTATTTTTAATGTACTTTCGAACTGCTAGGTTGGCAGAAGATGGGACAAGTAAAGGGAACTCACCATGTTACGCGGCACTAGGGATTTGAACCGCTGAACTGCCAACCTTTCGATCGACAAGCCACTGAGCCACCGCATCCCGATTCCATCATAACATGATATCAAGTTTTTGGGATGATCCCACAGTCACAGTTAGTATTGTCAACCTGCCCCTGTTTTTTTTTTCAAAATTGGCACCTGCCATGGTTGGTTGGTATCATCTGCCATCCAAAGAAGATCTTTCTTGAAAGGTGAAAAGAGATATAAATGAAATATTGCTTTTTGTTTTCTCAGATACTGAAAAAGTGCCCAGATGATCAATATCCAACCGAGAGCAGAGTCCAATGTATCCCAAAAAGAATAACCTTCCTCTCCTATGAAGAACATCTGGGCATCATCCTGGTGTCCATTGCCCTACTCTTGTTCCTATCCACAGGATCCATTTTAATCATATTCATTAAATACTTAGAAACTCCCATTGTCAAAGCCAACAACCGGGACCTCTCCTACATGCTCCTGGTCTCCCTCTTGCTTTGCTTCTTGTCCTCCTTTTTCTTCATTGGACAGCCAAGGAAAGCCACCTGTCTTCTCCGACAAACTGTGTTCAGCATTGTCTTCTCAATAGCTGTGTCATCTGTGTTGGCCAAGACAATCACGGTGGTGCTGGCATTCTTAGCCTCAAAACCAGGGAACAAAGTGAGAAGATGGTTGGGGAAGAGCTTGGCCAATTCCATCATCCTTTCTGGTTCTGCTGGACAAATTTTCATTTGTGCCTTATGGCTGGCAATTTCTCCCCCATTCCCTGACTCTGACTTAAACTCCCAGCCTGGAGCTATCATCCTTCAATGCAATGAAGGCTCTGTCACCATGTTTTATGTTGGCCTTGGCTATATGTGTTTCCTAGCTGCCATTTGCTTCACTGTAGCTTTCCTGGCCAGGAATCTGCCTGGGGCCTTCAATGAAGCCAAGCTGATCACCTTCAGCATGCTGGTCTTCTGCAGTGTTTGGATCTCCTTCGTGCCCACCTATCTAAGCACCAAAGGAAAGTCCATGGTGATTGTTCAGGTCTTCTCCATCTTGGCCTCCAGTGCTGGACTGCTGGGTTGCATCTTCTTCCCAAAGTGCTTCATTATTATCCTGAGGCCAGATCTAAACACTAAGGAATATCTCATGATAAAAGTAGAGAAATGACAGTGAAATTGTTTCTTAGGCTCATAACATTTAATTTTTTCATTGCAGTTATTGGTGTGTTGTATTCTTTTTTTGAATCAATGTGACAATTAAGGTTATTTAAAACTGAAGGAAATAAACATATGAAGAGTATAAGATTAATGAAATTAAATTCCAACATAACCATCAATTAGTAAAATAAACCAATTAATAATTGAAATTGTCATACATCCAGTAATGAACAAGCTCAGAAATAAGACTCTAAATTCTAAATCTGTTTGAAGACAGTCACTTTCTCCCTCTGTGAGTTTTTCTTGAAAGTAGGTGTGAACAGTGGAGCTGAGTGTTAAGATCATACTGATGATCCCCACTTGCAACACTCTGGAGATCTACACAAGTTACTTCTGGAGGTGACATCACAGATCTTATGGGAATCTCAGAGTTCCATGACTCTATGTTTATTTATTTATTTATTATTTATTAGTCTAATTTATATGCCGCCCTTCTCCGTAGACTCAGGGCGGTTTACAATGTATTATAGCAATAGCCTGCATTTTTTTTGTATATACCTGCTTATTAGGGTTTTGTCCCCCCCCAAGCGGTGTTGTTCTATACAAAGTTGGCTTATTGCCCCCACAATCCGGGTCCTCAATTTACCTACCTCGAAACGATGGAAGGCTGCGTCAACCTTGAGCCTGGTGAGATTCGAATTTGCATTAATTGCAGGCAGCTGGCAGCTAAGTGCTAGCACTTAACAGCACTTTAGTCCGCTGCACCACTGAGGCTCTTCTCTTCCAGTTATGTTGAATCATAACTATCCTAACATCATTTCTGGACATGTCCAAAATGTAGTGATCCAGCTGCAAAACAGCACCTGGAAGGCTTAACACCCTCTGTGAAGACTTGATCCACATAAGGAAATGACCATGAATCTTATACATACAAAAATATGATCCTCTTGTCCCCAAATGGGAAGGAGGGAGGGAGGGAGGGGGAGAGAGAGATGTATATATCTATATCTTCCAGAGAAGGTGCACTCTTACTGCAGCTCCCTAGACAGTGAAGACTCAGGGATGCCCTCCTGCCACTTTGTATGTTGGACTATTTTCCCATTCACAATATATACCCTGTTTTCCCCAAAATAAGACATCCCCTGATAATAAGCCTAATCGGGCTTTTTGAGCACATGGCAATAAGGCCAAGTGCTTATTTCAGTGTTAATAAATAAATAAATAAGACAGGGTCTTATTTTTGGGGAAACACGGTATATAAAGTGGCCAAACGCACCAGAGAGGCTTCATTAATTCTCAGGACCATGGATTCAGTTGATACAGGATCTTTTGCCTGAAATCTGCAGTTTTGAAATTGTAGGCCCGTATTTCTGCCCAAACCAAGTGTGAGGAAAAAAGGTTTCCAGCTTTTCCATCTCCCATTACCTAATCAAAGATCAGGTCATTTCTGAGGCCGGTGCCTGGAGGGTTTTAGATCTTCCTGAACTAAATTCCCTCCAGGAGACAATTCATTCTTCTTTTTCTTCACTGATGGCACTTGGGAGTCATCCATTGTCCATTTTCATTGTTATCTTCCTACTTTTTATCTATTTTTAGTTTCTGTTTTTTATTTTCCTTCTGTCAAAGTCTTGAATTTTTCATTAGGTTTTAAAATAGTTGTTAAACATTATTTTATTTTATTTTCCCTACTCTCCTTCTGATTTTGGGCTGCATCTGAGCAGAGTTTCCTAAAAGAGAGAAGATTTTCCCCTTCAACTCATCCAGTTCTAAGGGAAGGCAAGAGACCCGCCTCTTTCTCTCTTTCTAGTGGCTGCCTCTTTTCCTGGCCTGCCTCATCGTCATGGCAACCCAGCAGCAGCCAATCAAACAGGAGGGAAGACACAATGGTTGCCTGGAAACTCAGCCACCAATCAGCCTCATAGAGAAGTGGTTTGAATAAAAAAAGATGGAGGCGGGGGGGGGGGGGGGAAGGAAGGTATCAAATAAGGATAAAGTTAAAAGTTTTTTTTACTGATGATAAAGAGACAAAAACTCCCAGAAATACAGACGGAGGGGAGGCTGAAGTCCTAAAAGAGTTTCCCCCCCCACCTAAAAATGGCTGCCATGATGAGATTTTCCCCAAGTGGAGCCTTTGATGCAAGTGGGAGCAGTGGCTGCTGGGGAGAGTTGCCTGGAGGGTCTGGAGGGCCATGAGGGACCCTCAGGATGCCTCTTCCTCAGAGTCTTAGAGAGTCGCCTCCAGGGAGATGCCGATTGCATGTTTATAATCACCATTCACCTATGAAGGCTGATAGATTAAAAACATTTTCCAAGAGTTTATTCAGAAAGATCAATGTGGGTTTTTACTTAAATGACAAAAGATAACAATGTGAGAACTGTGTTGGATGTCATAGTACTTTTACAACGACATAACAAAAAACAAGCCACATAGATCTTAGTTGCAGAGAATGCCTTTGATCATTTGCATTGATCTTTTTTTGCTTAAAGTTCTGGAAGATATGAGCCTTGCTGAGAATTTTATTCAACAAATTTAGTGTCAGAGGTTGAAATTACGGTTAATGGTGTTCTAACTAAACCATGCGATATCCAGAAGGGGACAAGTCAAGGTTTTTCTTTGTCCTCTTTGCTGTTTATTTTGGCTCTTGAAGTATTGATGTATCATGGCCCAGGAAGAAGGAGAGCAGAAGGGAGATTCCGTTAGGTTAGTTGCCTAGCAACAGAGTCAAGATTCTGATCAGTGACAGTTGGCTGCAGCAACTTTTGGAGAAGTGTGGCCTTACCTTGGAATACCACATCCAGTTTTGGTTGCCATGATGTAAAAAAGATGTTGAGACTCTAGAAAGAGTGCAGAGAAGAGCAACAAAGATGATTAGGGGATTGGAGGCTAAAACATATAAAGAATGGTTGCTGGAACTGGGTATATCTAGTTTAATGAAAAGAAGGACTAGGGGTGACATCATAACAGTGTTCCAATATCTCAGGGGTTGCTACAATAAAGAGAGATCAGGATATTCTCCAAAGCACCTGAGGGCAGGATAAGAAGCAATGAATGGAAATTAATCAAGGAGAGAAATAACCTAGAATTAAGGAGAAATTTTCTGACAGTCAGTACTACACATTCTGTTCACACAGAGTCCAGACTAAAGGAAATCTGAGTGATATCACCAGCAATATCTGTGAGGGTGATATTGGAGTTTTGAAGAGGGGGTCAACCTATTTTCCATAGCACCAGAAGACAAGACAAGAGGCAATGGATGGAAACAAATCAAGGAGAGAAGCAACCTAGAACTAAGGAGAAATTTCCTGACAGAACAATTAATCAGTAGAACAACTTGCCTCCAGAAGTTCTAAATGCTCCAAAACTATATATATATATAAAGTGTTTTTTCTGTTGAAGCACTTGGTCTACCCCAATATGAGAGGCGACATACTGTTTCCCTTTCGCCTTTCAGCTCCAATCCAGGAGCCCTCAAGCAGTCACATTCACGATAAACCATTTTATACCAAATTTATATTTAGTTGATAGAAGAGACTGTGGGTTCCCTCTTTGCTGGAAATGACATTTAATGGTCAAATGTGATCCCTGTGTATGGATTTCACTCTTTATCCTTAGGCCATTGGAATGTCTGAGAACTGTGACCCTGCTCTTGGAACTGATCAAAAAGCAAACGTAAAAATCAACACAAAGAGAAGTCTTCCATAAAATATCAGAATACACAGAGAAGTTTTATTACAAATACAGTTCCAGCTATGATTAAGATGACAGAGAGGAGGATTGTTCCTTTTCTCCTTTCTCCTTTCTTATATACAGTATACAGTAGTGGCCAAAATTGTAGAAACGCTTTGGGAAAAGTGTATTTTTGAGGTCTGATGGCTAATAACACCACTTTTTTTTTTTTTTTTGGAGTTTCAAGATAATCATATTCCACTGCTGGAATGGCCTGGGAATAGCCCAGACCTTAACCCAATTGAAAATCTACAGAGCCGACTAAAGTAACTTGTTAGTCAGAATGACCCAACAATAAAACCCAGTTAATAGAAGAAATCATTCAATCTTGGTTTCACATTATAAGAGCTGTAGAACTAAAATACGTGGTTCACTCCATGGGAAGACGCTGTAAGGCTGTAATTCATGCTAAAGGTTACCCAACTAAGTATTAACTGACATGGTGATCATTTTTGTATATCTCGTTTTTTCTATGTGTTTCACTTTTCTTCTTTATAACTGCTATTCTACAGTAATAGAAAATCCTTCATAAAAGTTATTGCATTACATTCTTGATTAAATTATCTTTCCATTGATAAATAATTTTATAGTTCCAAACAAAGTGGTGTTATCAGCTAGTTTTAGAAAATACACTTTTCCCAAAAGGAATTCCACAATTGGACCTCCAGATTTCCTTCCTTCTCTGTTTTGGATTTAGCTCCCATCCTTTCCCTATGATTGGGTGTGGCAAAGACGGTCTCTAGGCAGCTTCCAGAGAAGGTGCACTCTTCCTGCATCTCCCTGGTCGAGTCTAGACAGTGAAGCCTCAGGGATGCTCTCCTGCCATTTTCTATCTTAGATGATTTTCCCATTCACATAGGTGAATGCTGAAAGCTTCACATTTAGGATACAAAGGGATCATATGGCTTGTTTGGATAGGAGACCAATATGATTCATGGCTGTTTTCCATTTCCTTATCTGGATCAGGTCTTCACAGAGGATGTTGAGCCTTTCAGGTGCTGTTTTGCAGCAGGATCACTAGTTTTTGGACATGTCCAGAAAGCATATTAGGATGGTTATGACTGAACACAGAGTCATGGAACTCTGAGATCCCATATGATCTATGAAGTCACCTAACACTCCAGAAATGTCTGGTCTAGATATCCAGAGTGTTGCAAGTGGGATCATCTGCATGATCGTGCACCCAGCTCCACTGCTCACACCTACTTTCAAGAAAAAGTCATAGAGAAAATAACCATGTTCACACAGATTTAGAATTTCATATTCAAGACACCTCAGGCAAAAGATTCCTTTCCCCTGTCTTTGGGGAGACTTTTCTATTCACCTGTCTTTACTTAATATATTATTTAATATTATTTAATATTATTTAATATTATTTCTTAGCTTGTTCATCCCTGGATGCATGACAATTTTAATTATTAATTGTTTATTTTACTGTTTGACGATAATGTGGAAATAATTTCATTAGACTTACATTCTTTATCCGTTTATTTCCTTCTGTTTTAAATAACCTTAATTATCACATTGATGCAAAGGAAGAATGAAAAAGCCCAACAATTGCAATGAAAAAATTAAATGTTACGAGCCTAAGAAACAATATCACAGTCATTTCTCTACTTTTATCATGCCATTTAATTTTAATGAATGTTGGGAATATGGAATTGATACAACCCTCCACCTGGATTAAGAATTGCAAATACACAATTCTTTGGGGCAGTACTAATTTTCATCTGCCCAGTAACCAGGTTTCAGAAAAATTGAATAATTAAGGTAGAACCACCATAAAAGAAAGAGGATGTTTCAAAAGTGACCCAGAAACCAATTCTAAAAATAAGTCATCCTGTATTTCTATAAGGATCAGGAAGTAAATATCAATGGGTAAATTATATTTGAAATGAACTGGGCAGAGGAAAACTGCAATAATCACTAATTTAAACTAAAGTCAGCATTCAAGTCATGAATTCAAGGTTGAACAGGGAGAGGAAAATAATGTGAACTTATTTCAGATTTTTCTTTCTCTCCCATCTTTGGCTTTTAATCTCTTCCTCAACGTAAGACAAAGAAAGCATGGGAATCAAAATGATTCAGGAAAGTAGATAGGGCAGGTGCTGCCATATAAGAACAAGTAGAATAAGAAGAACAAAATGAGAGTGTTAGAATTATAAATGGAGGGAATGCAACTCCATTAACCTGAATGACTTACGAATTAGACTGACTAGAAGGAGCTGCATTGAAAGGGAACATTATAGGAGATATTTTTGTTCCACTGGTGATAATAGCAATGAGATGGTCTCCTGGTCTGTAATAGCTCCATGGTTTTTCTCCATCCTGGTGTTCCAGAGTCAGTGGACATTTCATTCTAAGCTTTCCAGAGATTGGCTGGGACAGCAATAGCATCAGAAGCAGAAGTAGGAGGTTCATAATTCATGGGGCTGAATAAATTCCCTTCCTGTTTCTAAACAAGAACAAGAAGAGTTGAAGAATTAAAAGCACTGAGAATTAAAAGAGACAAATCATGCTTCACCTGGAAAGGAGAGAAAAGGACATTTAACAGCACAGCCCCTGCCTGTCCTAAAATTCACATAACACAGTGTGACCTAAAGCATTTATCCTTTTCTGATGCAGGATCCCCTCCAGTTTGCTTCAATCCGATGTTTACATAAAAGTCAGACACTGGAGAAGTAGAAGGAGAGACCTCAAAAAGCAGGAAGATGATAATTACAGTGAGAAGCAACTTTTCCTCTGGGGATCCTGAACTTCTTCCTTGGCTCCATTTGCAGAAAGGAAGCTTATGTACAGCATGTTAATAAAAAATTACAATGTGAGGGCAGTGTTCTGTAGCAGTTGTCATCTTTCCTGTCAGGAAATGTCCAGAAAATGATGCTGGAGGAAAATGCAGTATATCAACACCTATGTTATTGACTTATGCTGTCCTTCAACATAGTATCATTTCTCCAGAGATTGCTGAGTAAGGTCACCCAGAGTTATTTTATTTTTTTCCCCCTTGACATTAGTAATGGTATTAAGCCATTTCAACTGAACCGGTAGTGGCGACCTGCAGGTGTGCCCCATCCACCTGCCTTGTCGCTATGCCGTCCTATTTAGCCACGTTTTCTAAGCTGCCCACATGCGCGGAAGGCCACATACATGCTTGCATTTTTGGTGTGCGGTGAATTGGTTGTAAAATTATGTGAAACCCACCTCTGCTTGACACCAAGGAAAGGAGGAGATATGGTGACGCAGTAGTTAGAATGCACTATTGCAGGCTAATCCAGCTCCCTGCCAAGAGTTCAATCCTGACTGACTCAAAGGTGACTCAGCCTTCCATCCTTCCACAGTCGGTAAAACGAGGACACAGATTGTTGGGGACAATATGCTGACTCTGTAAACTGCTTAAAGAGAGCTGTAAAGCACTATAAAATGGTATTAAAGTCTAAGTTCTATTTATTTATTTATTTATTTTATTAGTCATATTTCTATGCTGCCCACTCTCCGAGGACTCTGGGCGGCTTACACCAAAGACAGGATAGTAAATAGCATATTGCCCCCTAACAATCTGGGTCCTCATTTTACCCACCTCAGAAGGATGGAAGGCTGAGTCAACCTTGAGCCGGTGAGATTTGATCCGCTGATCTGCTGAACGAGCAGTCAGTTGAAGTAGCTGCAGTACTGCACTCTAACCACTGTGCCACCTCGGCTATTGCTATTATCTTGGTCTCTTGTGAGAAAGATTGTTTATTGTTTGGAGAGAGGATACATTAATATGTACACTGTAGGAAATTAGCACTCACCCCTCTCCTAGGAAAATGAAATATTTTAGGAAATATTAAAAAGGCAGAATATTATATTTTCCCTAAAGGAGAAACATGTATCTAAAGACAAACTCAGAGCCTCAGCTCCCTGCCCACCTCCTCCCAGCAGTTATTTTGGTGCCAACCTATCTACAAGACAAAGGCTAGGCCAGTTTATCTTCAACACAAAAGACATGGCCCTCAGGACATGAGCCCTCACTCAAGATCCAAACCAAGTCAAAGCCATTACACCATGATAGGAATTGCCCAAAGCCCCTTCATTACATCATCACTCAGCAAGATTCAACCAAGCTTGGGACTCAGGACAGCCTACAAAGTTGCCCCTGAATGGCCCCATGGGAATCTGACAAGGAATCAGGATACAAGCTCAAATTCAAAAGCCCAGAGAGGGTATAAAACTCAGGCACTCTCAGCATCTCTTCCCTTTTTTTTTTCTTCATCCAACATCATCAACGCATCCACCATTAAAAACCAGTGTCTTTTCCCCCACTTGGAACTGAACCCAGATGGACATTTCCATCAACAACACCTTGACATAGAAGGGACAACTGGGGGGTTGAGTTAGAGGGGGTAGCAGGACTATCCTATGGTGAAGTGCAGAGGATAGGCCATTCTTGGGGAGTTGTGATCTTTTTTTTGAATCCATTCCCATTTTACAGACCTTGGTTTTTACTCTTAGTGTCTGATTACAAGATTGTGGACCTGGCTGAATACACAGCTCTTAAAGCCAATGCCACAGTCCAGAGTGTAAGTTAAATGGTGTGATTGTCCATGGACAGGATCTTTCAATTTCTTCCTGGGAGAGTGTCTCCAGTTCCTCTTTCCCTGGACATTTTGCCCAGCCTTTCACAGGTCCAGAATATTGGTCCTGAATATTGTTAGATGTTGCTATTTCAGAAAAAAAAAGAGTTTTTTGTGAAAGTGGAGAAGCCTTCATAACAACTGCAAAGTGAAATTGCACATCTGTCACTTGTCAGCCCTAGAAGCTATCTTTGTTGTTGGATCTTCAGGCCTGCCATATTTACTACTGTGGGAAACTGGGAGGGGGGAATTGAGTGGAGCCAGGGTGATGTATAGTCATAATAACATTCCTTTCTCAAGGAGTCAAGGCCATCTTGCCCTACACCTGGAAGGCTGGAACTGGGAGGCATCTCCAGTTGGGATGGTGCTTGGATTGGACCATGTGATGGACTTGTGGGTGTTGGGCAGGGACTTGAACTTTCCTTTGGGTGGGGAAAACCTGGAAATTTTCAGATTCGGGTTTTCCCAGATGTGCCAATATGACATCTCTAATAAAATGAAACTTTGAGGAAACTCAAGTTTTCTTTTGTTGGGGCTGTTACTTGGAACCCTGATATCACTTTTTCTATGGTGGGTTTTATCATCCTATAAGTAAGACATTTGTGAAATCATGAATTCAAAAGTCAATCATCGCCTCTGAATAGTAAATAATGACAGTAATGTGACTCCATTTCTTGAAAAAACTAGCAACGTGGATCAAATCAGTCATATTTGATGTGGCATATGACAAAACAACAAAAACACAAAAACAACAGACCTTTATCCCTGCTCTTTTTAGAGGAGCATGGGGATAAAGTCAAGGTCCATTGGAGAAGTTTGACAATCCCCAGATACTGGCTCCTTTTCTGGAGAACCTCTGATGGAAAAAGAGGAAGGGAGTTTTATTGCTTTGAAATGGAGGAACAAAAATGTAGCTGACTTGAAAAAGGATGCTAAAGAAAGTAGTGTATATAAAATATTCTTTCTTTTATATCAGAGAGAGGAAAAAGTATCTCTTCCATGATATGGAAGAGATGTCTTTATGATAGTTGGTGTGATAGAGTGAGAAATCCAACTTGAAAATAAAGCTTTGGATATAAGCACTATATATCTGTTTGGTTGCAGGCATTGCAGATCTGCTCAGAAACTGCACCTCTTTCTGATGACTCCTACACCATGGGGAAAGACTATAGGGTGATATGCACTCACCTATAGGTGGGATTTTGTAGGTGGCCAGCATGGTGACTATTGGAGAGGAGATGTTTGTCTCATTCCCTCCAAGGTGTCAACCCTGAAGCTGACCTGACCGAAGCCATTTTGACAGCTTCAGTGTTGCCACAATGGAGCTGAGGGATACAGGGGGTGGGTGGGATTTGAGATAGCTGGGATTTTGTAGCCAAAACAAAATACTTTCTCTTGGTAACCAAGGACATTCTCACACCTGGTCAGAGGAAGGCGGAGTGATGTCACCAGGCAACCGGACTGCACTGTGATTGGACCATATGACTGATTGTTTTGAGGTAGTGACAAACTTTTGCTTTTAATTAGGTGAAAGCCATGGGAACCTTCAGAGTTGGTTTTCACCAGATCTGTGCCAATATGATATATCCAATAAAGCTATTCTTTGAGGAAACTACCTGCCTCCGAGTTTTGCTTGCTATGGCTCTATTACTTGGAACCCTGACACAAGGACAATAAAAAGGTCATTCAGCTTTCCACAGCTTTAGTTAGGAACATTGTCCTCCCCAGATGAAAGAAGGTCCAACACCGGTTAAGCCCATTTTTCGGCACATTTTCGACCCATTTTTTGTGCTGTTTTTGGGATATTTTTTGGCCTGTTTTCGGCCAGCAAAGTGCTGCAGGAGGACATGGAGGGTGAAAATGGAGCAGAGGGGGGCACACACAGCCTGTTTTAACCTCCAGAGGCACAGTGGGCCAGTCCTTTGATATTTCCAGGCAGGCCCCACAGGCCAGATTTAAGCATCCCATGGGCTGGATACGTCCTGCAAGGGCCTTGAGTTTGACACCTCTGGATTATTCCATCTGGCTCAGATGTCTAGGGACACTTGGTCTTCTGTAGCCCATAGGCTTCATGGAGATTAATATCAAACAGTGATTGGATGGAGGGAAAAGAGGAATGAGGATTCTGTCCACTATCTTGAACTCCTGAAATAATTTGGGATATAAATCCAATAAAGAAATAAAAGGAATGAATGTCCGAGGAACATGAGAACCATTTTTATTCTCTGGTTTAAAAAAAATGGGAAGGGATGATGTTTCAAGGCAAGTTTTTCAATTTTGTCAAACATAGCAGTGTTCTGCTTTCCCACCCCTTTTCCTCCAAATACAAATCCACCCACACACAAAAACCCACCCACACACAAACTTTTGAATTCCAATTCAGCAATTAGACCTCTCAGTGTCTCAGGAATCTTGGAGGGGATGAGACGGTGGCAACACAGGGAAAGATCGCCTGGGGTGCTCCTACTTTTGATTCTCAAACCAGCTCAACTAAAATAGATTCCTGGAGATTATGTCATGTGCTTTTTATTGGGAAACTTGATAGAGTTGGAAATGTAAAGAACATGAAGGGACATTGTATCGTGCTTGGTGGACATGTATAAAAGATGACAAATTTGGATTCAAATGCATACACTGATACTGAGGATTTTAAAAATAAGTATTCAACTGAAATCAAAATGCTTCTTTTGAGAATTAATAGGTAAACAATTGGAGAAATGCCATGGACGATTATTTTAATATATGATTACTGTCACAAGTTCACTATATGTACAAAGTTGGAAAGAATTCGGTACCACCCACCACTGAGGAATGGTTGGTGAAATTACCAAACTTGCTGAGATGGACAAACTGACTTTTTTGATTAGAGAATGGACAAGTGTGTTCCAGTCACATTTATTGATGACTGGAACACACTTATCAACTTTTTGCGTAAAAAGTCCACAAACATGAATGTGCATTTCTTTTAAATCATGTGTGTCAAACTTGATTGCGTCACATGACTTATTCTGACCTATCGTGACTTTTTTGCCTTTACAGAGCCAGGGTGGGTGTGGTCTGCGTGTGATGCATCCAGTCCGTGGGCTGCCAGTTTGACACCCCTGTTTAAAATTATTAGACAGGATGGATTGTAGTAGAAAAAAGAAAGAAGAAGAAAAAAGAAAAAAGAAAAAAGAAAAAAAGAAAAGAAAAAAGAAGAAAAAAAGAAAAAAGAAAAAAGAAAAAAGAAAAAAGAAAAAAGAAAAAAGAAAAAAGAAAAAAGAAAAAAGAAAAAAGAAAAAAGAAAAAAGAAAAAAGAAAAAAGAAAAAAGAAAAAAGAAAAAAGAAAAAAAAGAAAAAAAGAAAAACGAAAAAAGAAAGTCACAGTGTAACTTTAAACACAGAGTAAAATATTCCTCTTTCTTTTTGGTTTTCTTGGTTCTAATTTAGTTTATACCAGACTTCACCAGGAGAGCATCTATCTGCAACTGGCAAGTCCTCTCCTTTCTAATTGCCATCCAAGAGATTGACCATGACTCCTCTCCAATGTACACCTGACCTGTGTTACAACTTTAATGATGATTATTCAGATTCCAGGATGACTTGGGAGGCTGTGCTGGACCTCTCTCAGCTGTTAGATCAGCTGTTTAGTTAGGTCAGTCTCCCTAACTAAAGCTATGGAAGGTAGAAGGACATTTTCATTCTCTTTGAAGGGATTAAGACGGACATCTCCTCTCAGATTGCCACTATGTTGGCCTCATAGGTGGGTTTCAGCAGGTTCTGACCAGTTCTCGAGAACCAGTAGTGGAAATTTTGAGTAGTTTGGAGAACCGGTAGTAATAATTCTGACTGGCCCCACCCCCATCTATTCTCTGCCTCCCAAGTCCCAGCTGATCAGGAGGAAATGGGGATATTGCAGTAACCTTCCCCTGGAGTGGGGTGGGAATGGAGATTTTACAGTATCCTTCCCCTGCCACGCCGACCAAGCCACACCCACAAAACTGGTAGTAACAAATTTTGAAACCCACCACTGGTTTCAGTGGTAGATATATAATGAGGTAGATATATAATGTTCTGTAGCGCACTTCCCATGCTGTAGACAGTGGTGAAATCCTCCGTGGATTGCCAATGTTTTGCTGTCTGTGCATGCATGGTGCATGCCAAAAGCATGTTGCGGCACGCGCATATGCAGTGCATGCCAGACACACGCTTCATGCAGAAAAAGGAAGCTTAACAAGGTAAGTAGAACAACGAGGGGGGGGGAACAGTTGTGCCACATGATTTAGATTTGCTAGAAAGCAGGATTTCCTGCTTTCTAGCAAATATAAATCGTGTGGCACAGCTGATAGTCAGAAATACTGGTTTGGACGAACTGGTGGCTTTTTTTTTTTTTTACTACTGGTTCTCCTGAACCAGTAGCTTTTATCACTACCGGTTCACCGGAACTGGTGCAAACTAGTAGCATTTCACCCCTGGCTGTATGGGTCAGTAGAAACAGTGGAATGTCTGAACAAACTAAGGAGATAAGGATTTCCTGTATCAAATTTTCTATCATCTCCAACAGGACAAATCACTTGCTTCTTCAAAACAACCACCATCTTTATAATCATTTTCTTTTTCTTTGAAAAAAAAAAAAATCACCTCACACTATTGCATACTGTTAATGTCATTTTTCCATTCTTTTTCATGTCACCTCTGATTTGGAAAAGAAGAATTCAGTGACATTCAGGCCCTTTCCATTTCTATTTTACAGTTTGTGGATAAAGCATTTCATTTTTATTATTTGATATATCCATTTTCAGAGGAAGGCTGGAGAAGATGGCCATAGAAAGATGACTTAGACCCTCCCCCAGGAGGTGATTGAAAGGCTCTTGTACCTTAAAAACGTTACCAAAATGTTTTAATGTCTTGGTAACCAAATGTTACCAAAAGAGCCTTGGTAGTACAGTGGTCTAAGGCACCCTGTTATTAAGCTGGTTATTAAGACCAGCTGCCTGCAATTACTGCAGGTTCGAATCTCGCCAGGCTCAAGGTTGACTCAGCCTTCCATCCTTTCTAAGGTAGGTAAATTGAGGACCCAGTTGTGGGGGCAATAAGCTGACTTTGTATAAGGATAAAAGTATAAAAAAGGATGAAGGCTATTGCTGAGCACATTGTAAGCCGCCCTGAGTCTCCGGAGAAGGGCGGCATATAAATCAAATTAAAAAAAAATAAATAATGGAATTTTACCACCTTACCACCACCACCCCACCACCATTATAAACAGTATTACTGGCACAGCAACAAGATTCTAATTGCACACATGTCATGATTAAAAAAAAAACCTGGGTGTGGCATTTCAGGCCTCAAGTAGGCTAAGGACATTGGCAGATATTCTGCTCAATGGACATCTTTGAATTTTACTTTATCCAGTTTGGGACATTATTTTCCAAATGCCATTTAAATATGGTAAGGACAATCATTGGCCTGCTTATGTATGGAGAAGAGCTTGGACCATTTTCTTGGTGCAGACTGTTGAAAAAGATTAAGACCTAAAATTCCTCTGTCTCATATTTCTACAGTTTTTCTGGTTGTAAGATGCTCCTTTGTGTTCAGGTCTGGCCTCAGAATGATGATGTAGCACTTGGGGATGAAGATGCAGCCCAGCAGAGCAGCACTGGAGGCCAAGATGGAGAAGACCTGAACAGCCACCATGTATTTCCCTTTAGTGCTCAGGTAGGTGGGAACAAAAGTCACCCAGACACTGCAGAAGACCAGCATGCTGAAGGTGATCAGCTTGGCTTCATTGAAGGCCCCAGGGAGATCCCTGGCTAGGAAAGCCACGGTGAAGCAGATGGCAGCCAGGAAGCCCAGGTAGCTGAGGATGATGTAGAACATGACATCATAGCCTTCATTGCATTGCAGAATGATCATTCCAGGCTGGGAGTGGAGGTCAAAATCAGGGAATGGGGGAGAAACACACAACCAGATGGAGCAGATGATAATTTGGACAGCAGAACAAGAAAAGATGATGGAGTTGGCTAAGCTCTTCCCCAGCCATCTCTTCACTCGATTTCCTGGTTTTGTGGCCAGAAAGGCCAGCACCACTGTGATTGTTTTGGCCAAGAGAGAAGAAACGGCGGTTGAGAAGACAATGCTGAACACTGTTTGTCGAAGGAGGCAGGTGGCTTTCCTTGGTTGACCAATGAAAAGGAAAGAAGACATGAAGCAAAGCAGGAGGGAGACCAGGAGGATGTAGGAGAGGTCCCGATTGTTGGCTTTGACAATGGGAGTTTCTAGGTATTTAATGAATATGATTAAAACAAGGCCCGTGGTTAGGAACAAGATTAGGGCAAAAGAGACCAGGATGATGCCCAGGTGTTCTTCATAAGCCAGGAAGGTTATAATTTTGGGGATACATTTTATTCGGTCCTCATTTGGATATTGATCAGGTGGACACTTGCTGCATTTTTCTATATCTAAGAATACCAAAAGAACATTTTTTTAAAACAACCTCTCCATTCACATTTTAAGAAGTAGCTTCTTAGGACATCGGATACTAAGAACATTTTCTCAAATGCATGTTTTAATATCTCCTCAAAATAAAGATAATAAGATTACTATTTTCATATATACACTTACACACTCACACACACCTGTATGTATGTATCTATTTACATGTGTGCATGTTTGTGATATATGTGTATGTGTATACACACATACATACACACATAGACACACACACACACACACACACACACACATACATACACATATATATGCAATGTATGGTTGTGAAAGTTGGATCATAAGAAAGGCTGAGCGCCAAAAGATAGAGGCCTTTGAACTATGCTGCTGGAGAAGACTCCTGCAAGTCCCTTGGATGGCAAGGCGATCAAACCGGTCAGCCCTAGAGGAGATCAACCCTGACTGCTCTTTAGAAGGCCAGATCCTGAAGATGAAACTCAAATACCTTGGCCATCTAATGAGAAGGAACGACTCACTGGAGAAGAGCCTAATGCTGGGAAAGATTGAGGGCAAAAGAAGAAGGGGACGGCAGAGAATGAGGTGGCTGGATGGAGTCACTGAAGCAGTAGGCATGAGTTTAAATGGACTCCAGAGAATGGCAGAGGACAGGAAGGCCTGGAGGAATGTTGGCCATGGGGTCACGATGGGGCAGACATGACTTCACGAATAACAACAATATATACTCTCTCTCTCTCTCTCTCTCTCTCTCTCTCTCTCTCTCTCTCTCTCTCTCTGTGTGTGTGTGTGTGTGTGTGTGTGTGTGTGTGTGTGTGTGTGTATACAGGAACAGTGGAAATGTGGGTGAAATGAGATGTCCCCAAAATTGTCCACAGCACCTCATTGTGGAACCGTATAACTTCTTGGTAATCCACACAGGGAGGCCCCATATATAATACATTGGAAGAATCTTTTCATGATTATACTAAGGTATTTTCTCAAGTTTCAAAGAAATCTGATTTTCCTAGAAGTCAAAATATGGAAGGAAATATCCAAACTAAATCTAGAAGACAGATTTTATATGGTAGTAATACAGATTGCCTAATATGGCAGATCTGGCTAATATGGCAAATCTAGCTAATATGGCTCTTTGCAGCCTCTCTTTCAAGATCATTTTGCTATTCTTTCCATTAGTTAAGAAATTGTGCACATTCACAATAAAGAAGAAAACAGTTGAGTTTCAACCAGTCTCTTAACTTGCACTTCCAGAAAAATGCTCTGAATGAATCGACTTCCCCAATCCCTCCTCTTTTCTTTGGTGTCACCTACCTTCCTGAGTGGAGATGGTCCCCTCTGGACAAGGAACACAGTCATAACAGCAAACTGGCTCTCCTTCTCGAGCCCGCTTTTCAAATCCAGGATGACAACTTTCCACACATTTGGACTCAGGCAGAGACTAAGCAGAAAAACAATGCCAAAGAAAATACAGTATGTTAGGACTGACCATCCATAGAAAACAACGGTCAAAATAAACCTTAGCCAAAGAAACTCTGTTCTTTACTTAGATAAGTCTGAACTCTCTAACGAGTTCGAAGTAGTTGCGAGAGATACAACTACTGACAGGTTCTGCATTTAGGCAAGAATAGGCAAGAAAAACCAACTGTATAGGTATAGCCTAGGTGAAACTTGACTTAATGCCAGTAATAGCGAGAGGGATCTACCTGTGTTTCTCCAAAAAGAAGCCCGGGTCTTTTTTTTTTTTTTTATCCCTGAAAAACTGGCTAGGCCTTCTTTTTGGAGGGTTCTAATTATTGACTCACTTCATGATGGTGACGCCGACAGCCCCGCCAAACAGGATTGATCCAGAGCTCTGTTATCGGCTGCAGATGCCTTCCAGCAAGCATATGAAGGCAAAACAGAGGCCAGAGTGATGGGTGCAAGTGGTGACAAGAGGCCACAGAAGAAGCAGCCGCAGAAGAAGGCGAGGCAGGTGTCGGGGTGTGCAAGGCCTGGTAAGTAGGGCAGCTCCACCCGCATCCCTTCCCCAACTTATTTTTTACCTGTGTTCCTCTCCCCACCCCCTGCACACTGGGGTGGGTGGGGTCTTAATTAGGGCTAAATTTTTGGTTGGGGCTTAATTTGATCGCATGTGCTAAAAAATGTGATAGAGCTTCTTTTCAAGGTGGGTCGTCTTTTTGGAGAAACACGGTAGAAGTCCTAGTGGTTCATCACTTAAATATGAATCAACAGCAGCCAAAAAAGCCAATTTCATTGGCTAATGAAATTTGGCTAATTTCATTAGCCAAAAAGCTAATGAATCCTAGGAATGAATCCTAGGATTCATTAATGGAAGAACAGAATCAAGATCACATGAAGAGCTAGCACTGCTTTACAAACCCTTAATGAGACCACACTTGGAATCCTGCATCCAGTTCTCAACAATATAAAAAGTGTTGAGACTCTGGGAAGAGTGCAGAGAAGAGCAACTAAGGTGATCAGGGGACTGGAGGCTAAAACATACGAACAATGATTACGGGAATTGGGTATATCCAGTCTAATGAAAAGAAGGAATAGGGGGGACTAGGGGTGATCACTGTTCCAATATTTGAGGGGCTCCTATAAAGTCGGGGGTGTTTCAAACTATTTTCCAATGCACCAAAGGGCAAGACAAGAAACAATGGTTGAAACTAACGAAGGAGAGGAGCAACGTAGAAGAGAACGTAAGAGAACCCTAATGGTGAAAGTCATCAACCAATGGAATAGCTTGAATAGTCCAATAGACCAATAGTCCAATAGACCAATGAATAGTCTTCAGAAGTTGTGTGTGTTGCATCACTGGAGGCTTTCAAAAAGAGTCAGAACAGCCATTTGTCCAAAATGATATAGTGTCTCTTGCTTGAGCAGGGAGTTGGACTACAATTTCTCCAAGGTCCCTCACAAATTTATTACTCTGTTCTAACCTGAAATGGATGCTCAGGCTATAGGAAATAGAGGAAAGACAGCAATAATTCTCCCACCTTGTTGACTGACTTTAGCAATGACAGAGTTTCATCACTGGCAGTAAATCTTTGCCTCTCAAAACTCCCCAGTTGCTCATCGATGGGAGCCCACCCGGGAAGAAGCAGCCAGCTTATGACGTTCAGATCTGTTGCTACATCTCCATTTTGGTCCATGTACAATTTCCAATGGGAAATATTGAAAAACTCATTCTTCTCCAGAAATGGATGGAACTAGAATAAAAATCCAGGAATTTTAAAAGCAGAAAATTTAGTTTCTTATCCCAGGTGGTCTTTTCACATTTGAAACTTTCATCCACAGTTGTTTAACTTGCAAATATAGTGAGTTGGGAGAACAAGCATTACCACTATCTTCACAAGTGAAAAAGGCTCAGATAAATTTGTAAATGATATGTTAAAAAGAATAAGTATCGACAAAATATAATTGAACAAATTTGCCTATTAAATGGAACATTTTAGAACACATCACGAAAGAAAGAAAGAAAGAAAGAAAGAAAGAAAGAAAGAAAGAAAGAAAGAAAGAAAGAAAGAAAGAAAGAAAGAAAGAAAGATGGAGTTCTCAAGAAGAAAATTGCCTGGCTAATCTTTTTCCAATTAGACCAGATAGGAAACATGACCTCATAAGCTAATTTTACATTATTGTAAGGTATATTAAGAGTTCTCAGAAGTTTTATAGCACAAATTTCCCACCAATACCAATCTCCCCACAAAAACAACCCTGTGAGATTGGTTAGGCTGAGATTGATGAGCTTGGGCTGGATCAACCTGGGATCCATCAGGCTGAATCAACCTGGGATCAACCTGTGAGGTTGATCGGGCTGAGAGTGAGTGATTGGCCAAAGTAACCCAGATGGCTTTCATGGTTAAGACAGGATTTGAATTTACAATCTCCCACTATCTAGCCTGCTGCTATGCCATATATCCAAATATAGTAATAGCACTTAGACTTATATACCACTTCATAGTGCTTTTACAGCCCTCTCTAAGCAGTTTACAGAGTCAGCCTATTGCCCCCAACAATCTGGGTCCTCATTTTATCCACTTTGGAAGGATGGAAGGCTGAGTCAACCTTGAGCCGGTGAGATTTGAGCTGCCAAACTGCAGCTAGCAGTCAGCTGAAGTAGCCTGCAGTACTGCACTCTAACCACTGTGCCACCTTGGCTCATCATTATAAATATCATTGTACTTTTTAAATAGATTATGGAAAAGCTGGTGATATAACTTGATTTCATCAAAGTATCAGCAATATAATTTCCTGATGTGATGATTAGAAATCTGAATCTTAAGTGAAGGCTGAATAATATAATTAAATGTATAAAAATGGTTTTAAAAATTGTACTGAAATGATTTTCTATGCTCTTTGTATAACTAGGGAGTGGTGGAAAACAATTACCATGTTTCCCCAAAAATAAGACCCTGTCTTATATTTTTTTTTAACACTGAAAAAAAGCGCTTGGCCTTATTTTCAGGGAGGTCTTATTATTTTGGGGCTCCTTTTCCTGTATTACCTGATTTCCAGCTCTGTCTCCCTAACTTTAACCAGAGGAAATGGCAGGGACCAGCTGAGCATGCAATTAAATATTTTTGGAAGGGATTTTTTTTTGGGGGGAGGTTTTATTTTCAGGGGGAGGTCTTATTTTCAGGGGAGGATTTATTTTGAGGGGAGGTTTTATTTTCAGGGGAGGGTTTATTTTCGGGGAAGGTCTTATTTTCGAGGGGAGGTCTTATTTTGACCGAAACACAGTAGTTCTTGGTCATCTATTTTGCTATATTGTCATTAATAAAGATAGCTACTTGATAAAAAATATGATTTTGTAATGCAACATTTATATCAACACGTAGACAAACCTATTCTGATATCGTTTTAAGAATAAAGTGCTTCCAATTTTTTTTTGAATACTGCCTGTTTGTATGCAGATTGCTAGTTTACTATATATGAACAGATCATTTGTCTAAAGTCTTTAGTTGTGTGCTCTTCAGTCTGAAATTTGGTGAAGAATTCAGCTCGTGTGTTCTGTTGAGGTGCTCCACTATCAGCCCCCTCCAGCACAAAGATCCTGCAGGAGAAGGGCAGTAGGGACAATTTGTTGGATCTGGCAGAGTGATAACTGTGGACTACAGACATGATGCCTTTGGTGTATCCTGCATAACAGTTGCACTATCCCTGCTAAACTTAATAAGGAAAAGAGGGCGCAGGTCCAGCTGTTTCTGATGATGAAGGCTCAGTTGGGCAGGGGATGGTCCATACGGGAAAGGTTACATAGATAAGGGAAGTTCTGCATCTGGTGTTGCAAATCAGCCATGTGTGGTGAGTACAGTATATAAAAAGAGAAGCCATATTCCAGTTGGTGACTCAATTGTAAGAGATGTCTATTTAGGAAAGAATGTGGACTATTGAAGGAGATGAGGTATCTGCCTGGTACAATTGCCAGCAGAGAAAAGGGGCACATTGTTAGGATTGTCAAGAATGCTAGTAAGGATCTTGATGTTCTTGTGCTTCTTAGCAGAAATGATCTGTCCAAACTAGATGTGTCCTCTATACATTAGGATTTCCAGAGTTTGGGGCAAGAATTCCTTGACTGATTGGGCCCACAAGATGTCATTTTTCTGGCATGGGTGGGCTGGGCCTGTCCAATTGGGGTGAAATGGTTCCTCAGGTAGCCTGGACTCATCACATGCAGGGCTTTAAAGGTTACAATCAACACCTTGAATTGCACCTGGAAGCAAACTGGTACACAGTGCAGCTAGTGGAGCAGTGATGTAACATGGGCCACCCCAGGAATCCCAAGAACTGTCCACACCACTGAATTCTGCATCAGTTGTAGCCTCCAAATCTCTTCAAGGGTAGCCCCATGTAAAATGCATTGCAATAGTCCAAGCAGGAGATGACCAGGGATTGAGTGACTAAACACAGGGACTCCTGATCCAGGAAAGGATGCAACTGGACAGTGCAGCTGTCTTAGCTGTGACTGCCACCTGCTATTCAAGGAGTTGTGAGTCCAGGAGAACCCAAAAGCCCTGAACCAGTTTTTCAGGGGTAGTGAAACCCTGTCCAGAACTAAAGATGTTAAATTATTAGATCCTAAAGATCCATGCAGCAGTGAACGAGTTTTAAAGATACATCAACCTCAAATTAAAATTCAAAAACTCTCCAAAATAAAAGCAGAGGGGAAGAAGAAGGACTGGAAAAAATATAGAAAGAAAGGAATGAAGAATGTTTTATTGATATATTAAGATTTTAAAATGTTTGAATCTTGAGAATAAAAGCAGGAGGAAGAAAGGAAGAAGAGTAAAATGGTTAATTAAAATTTAATGGATAGCTTCCTGAAGGTTGTGAATTTATATACTGAGAAACAAAGTAAGAATATTTTATTGATGTATTAAGAGATTTTTAGAAGGTTTAATATGAGATTTTAGTATTTTAAATGTTGAAAAAGAATGGTGTTTGAGGGTTTGAATGAAATTTATCAGTGTTTGTTAATGTTTCTAAAACTCTAAAAGTTATTGGATTACATGCTAAGAAAAAGGCTTTTATACTTAGGAAGAAAGAATTTAATTTAATTGATTTTCAGAATTTATAAAAGGAAGGTTGATGAATAATTTGTAAAAAGGGAGTTAAAGTGTGTGAGGGAGTTTTGAATCTTGCAGTAAGTTAGAATATTTTGGCATACGTTTGTTAAATGTTATACCCTGTTTTTGCTCTGGGAAGTCGGGGGTGGGGGGGGTGGGGAGGGGGGGTTGAAAGTTGGGTTAGGATATAAAACGGAGAGACAGATAAATGTATTAACAGATAAGTAAATGTGGGGGAAATGTTACATTAAATGAAATGAAAAGATGTACTTATGGTCGTGCCTTTGCGGCCTCTGACCCGGCGCAGATCTCGCCTGGCTCCTTGGTTTACCGAGGAGCTGAGGGAGATGAAGCGCCGGAAAAGACGCCTAGAGAGTAGTTGGAGAGCTAGTCTTTCTGAATCGGACCGGACACTGGTTAGATCCCATATTAGGACTTACCTAGTGGCGATAAAAGCAGCAAAATGTACGCATTTTGCTGCTCTTATTGCGTCATCAGATAATCGCCCGGCCGCCCTGTTTAGGGTGACCCGCTCCCTGCTCCACCAGGAAGCGCGGGAGGACCCCTTGGAGGGAAGAGCCGAGGACTTTGTTCAGTATCTGTATGACAAAATCACTCAGATTCGGGAAGGTCTGGACTCTGACTGGGTAGATCCAGCGAGAGTGACGGAGGCAGGTCTTGAGACTGTTATCTGGGATGAGTTTGATCCTGTGACCCAAGATGACATGGACAGGATTCTGGGTAGATTGAACGCGACCACATGTTTGTTGGACCCGTGTCCCTCCTGGTTAGTGCTGGCTTCCCGGGAGGTGACGCGAGGCTGGCTCCAGGGGATTATAAATGCTTCATTGGGTGAGGGTGTCTTCCCCGCCGCCCTTAAGGAGGCGGTGGTGAGGCCCCTCCTCAAGAAGCCTTCCCTGGACCCGGCAATATTGGCTAATTATCGTCCAGTCTCCAACCTTCGTTTTGTGGCGAAGGTTGTTGAGAGTGTGATTGCGGGACAGCTTCCCCAGTACCTGGATGCAGCGTCGTATCTGGATCCGTTCCAGTCGGGTTTCAGGCCTGGATACAGCACGGAAACGGCATTGGTCGTGTTGGTTGATGATCTCTGGAGGGCTCAGGACAGGGGCTGCTCCTCTGTCCTGGTCCTGTTAGATCTCTCAGTGGCTTTTGATACCATCGACCATGGTATCATGCTGCACCGGTTGGAAGAGTTGGGGGTGGGAGGCACCGTACTAAGGTGGTTCTCCTCCTTTCTCTCCGACCGGTTGCAGTCTGTGTTGACAGGGGGGCAGAGGTCGACCCCGAGGCCCCTCATATGTGGGGTGCCGCAGGGATCGGTCCTCTCGCCCCTTTTGTTCAACATTTATGTAAAGCCGCTGGGCGAGATCATCTGTGGTTTTGGGGTGGAGTACCATCAGTACGCTGACGACACCCAGCTGTACATCTCCACCCCAGATCACCCCAACGATGCCCTTGAAGTGATGTCCCAGTGCCTGGAGGCCGTACGGATCTGGATGGGGAGGAACAGGCTCAGGCTCAACCCATCCAAGACCGAGTGGCTGTGGTTTCCGACGTCCCGATATAGTCAGCTAATGCCATCGCTGACTATTGGGGGCGAATCATTGGCCCCCACGGATAGGGCTCGCAACTTGGGTGTCCTCCTGGATTCACGGCTGTCGTTAGAAGAGCATGTGACGGCCGTGTCCGGGAGGATTTTTCATCAGGTTCGCCTGATCCGCCAGTTGCGTCCCTATCTAGATCGGGACTCCCTACACACAGTCACTCATGCCCTCGTTACTTCTCGTCTGGATTACTGCAACGCTCTCTACATGGGGCTCCCCTTGAGGTGCACTCGGAGGCTCCAACTGGCGCAGAGTGCGGCCGCGTGGGTGGTGATGGGAGCGACATGGAGTTCCCATGTGACACCTCTCCTGCGCGAGCTGCACTGGCTCCCGGTGGTCTTCCGAGTGCGCTTCAAGGTTCTGGTTATCACCTTTAAAGCGCTCCATGGCTTAGGACCTGGTTATTTACGGGACCGCCTGCTACCACCAATAGCCTCCCACCGGCCAGTACGCTCCCATAGAGAGGGGCTCCTCCGGGTGCCGTCGGCCAAACAATGTTGGCTGTCGGCCCCTAGGGGGAGAGCCTTCTCTGTGGGGGCACCTACGATTTGGAACGAGCTCCCCCCGGAGATACGTAGGATCCCGGATCTGCGCACCTTCCGCCACGCGCTTAAGACTTTTTTATTTTATCAAGCTGGCCTGGCCTAAATCTTCCCCCTTTTTAAATGTGGAAATTTTAAATTTTTAAATTTTAAATTCGTCTTTTTATAGGGGTATGGGTAAGGCATTTTAAATTGGGGAGCCATTTTTAGATTTAATTCTGTTTTAAACGTATTTTAATTGTTTATATTGTATGTTTTTAACTTTGGCTGTTCACCGCCCCGAGTCCTTCGGGAGAGGGGGCGGTATAAAAATAAAAAAAAAAGTAAAAAGTAAAGTAAAGTACTTAGACGATACAATGAATGATTGATTATATATTGTATATTTGTTTGTTCATAAAATAAAAAACTTTTTAAAAAAGAAAGATCCACGCAGCAAAAGCCTCTTGGTGTTGCCAGCATTCAGCCAAAGCTTCTTATCCCCCATCCCTGCAATGTTATTCTCTGTGTGGTTAGTCTGGCCAGCCTTTTGGCCTTTTGTAGCACAAGGAGGTTGAGAAGGTCCTTCTACCTCTCCTTTGGGGTTTTATGCATCCTGGGAGGAACTCCATACCTGCCATGGCTGCAGCTTTGAAGCCTCCATGCTCTCGTCACCCTTCTTGCTTCTCCTTCTGGATCTGGAAGAATATGCAGCTTTCAAGGCATGGGCCAGAGTCTTAACAACACTGTGTAAACGGAGGTGAAAAGGGATCCACATGCTTCTATTTTCCGGTGTAGGCTCCAGGGGTGCTTTCTGGGTACATATTTTCCGACTTTTGACAGAAAAGATGTGCTTTGAAAAAGAACAGTGAAAAAACCGATCTTCCAATTTCACATAGAGTTTAGTTCCAACAGCATCATCTTCTGGCCTTCCTTTTTCCTGAAAAGCAAAGCTCCAAATACTATGGGCGTATTTGTAAAGATCCACCCTACTCGATACCAAATACTCGATGGCTCCCATGATCCAGATTTTCCCTTCAATCGGTCCTGGCATAGTTTCAAATTTAAACTGGAAAAAACGAATTCTGTCCCAAATATCAGTATTTTCTATGTAGTTCACAAACACATTAACTTGTCTCCACTTAGAGACTTCATCACCGAGAGCTGCTGTATATCCAGTGTCTGAGAATCGTCGTGATATAACAACACAAATTCCATTTCTGACAAGCGTAGGAGTAAAAGTCCTCATGAATCTCTCTCCCTCCTCTGTGTCTGAAGTAATGAGACCAATCAAGGTCCATCCAAAATGGAGGAGCAGTTGGAGAATTGCTGGGTACGTGATCCCTTTTGGGGGAAGCATCCGGTGGAAAAATGGGAATTGACTTTTATCGTTCTGAGCCTCTGAAACAAATGCATCACTGATCTGAAAAGGCAATGAAGAATGCTATGCTATATTTTGGGACAGATCACATCCAAAATAGTAAATTTTAACAACTCCAACTTTATACTCATGAATGTAATAGAATACTTTAGAATTGTAATTTATAACTGTTGATTACTAGTTAAACTATATAAAAAAGCAGGATATAAAGTACAGATCATTAACAAATTAATTAATTTATGTAACAAGTAAAAATTAACAATTACATAAAAATAAAAGAAAAACAAACACCCCCACAGTAGTAATGGAGGACTTTAACTATCTTGATATCACCTGGGAGAATTTTGAGGGAGAGTGAATATAATGCAAACCCAAGCAATAGAACATATTCCAACCAGTGTTCTTAAACATTAAAAAAAAAAAAAAGCTTATTTTAATGAAGAGAGAGCTTGGGAAAGATTCCAGGGATGAATAACCTAAGAAGCTTGGGAATCTATCAAAAACATGTTAATAAAAGCCCAGTCCAGCACAATACCAGTGAAAAAGAAAAACAAATCTAAGAAGAAATCAGCATGGTTACATAAGTATCTATTGCTTATAAACTGAAAGAGAAAAAGGACAAGTTAAAAAAAATGGAAAGAGGGACACAAACTCTATCACTCACCCACAACCTCCCCACTCACTTTACCAGATAGAGAAACACACACACAAACCTGAGGGACTTTGTAGGTGCCTACTAATGTTGCCATCTGAGTAGAAGTTTCCCTCTTAGCTGCATCAACAACAGCCAGAAGGTTTTCCTTCCCTCCACAGCTGTAGTTGGGAACATTGGCTTGCCCACTAGAGAGGATGTCCAGCAAAGCATCTGAAGTGCCAAGGGTACTGAAATAGTTCTCGTGCAGGTTGTAGCCAAGTGTGAGATTGGGCAGGAGGTCGGGATTCATGTTGACTGTTTGAATGGCGAAAGCCAGGGTTAGCAATTTAAAATAAAGTCCTGTACTGTAAAAAAAATATTCATATTATTACCATCATCATCAACAGCAACAACAAAATCATTTTTTCCCAATTTAACCCTCTTTGTCTCCACAAGTCTCCTGTGTCTTAAGCCAATATAGATCCAAAACCAAGAACACATGATAGCCACTCATTGGCAGGTAATTTTTATGAGATTTGAGAAGATGGGATGGAGATAGTCCTCCACCGAATTTAAAAATCATAAATACATCATTATTTATAGAAGTCCTAATATTCATCTGCCCATTAACTTGTATGCAAAAGAGTTCAATCATTAAAGTGGAACCACCATAAAATGAAGAGGATGTACCATAACTGACGCAGAAAAACAACTGTAAAAAGAATTCATTCCCTATTCCTCAAAGGATCAAGCATTGAATATCAATGAGTAGTTATATAAATATGGAAATGGGCTGGTCAGAGGCATCTGCAACCCTTTCAGTCACTACTTTTAACCAAACTCAGTATCCCCATGATGAATTGGAAATGGTAGTATTAGAAGGAAAAGCATAAATAATCTGAACTTCTTTCAAGTTTTATTTGTCACATGTTTGAATTCGAGTACATTTCACAAAAGAAGAGAAAAGAGGAAAGTCATGAAAATCAAAATGATTCAAGAAATATTATAGGATATATTATATCCTATAATATAAAAGTAAGTGAAATAGTGTTAGAAGTGCAAATGGAGGGAATGCAAATCCATCACACTGAATAACTTACGAGCGAGACTCACTAGAAGGAACCATGTTGAAAGGCAATGTTCTAGGTAATGACATTGTTTCAGTGGTGACTGCAGCAATGAGATGGTCTCCTGGCCTGTAGTAGTTCCAGGGTTTTTCCCCATCCCGGATCTCAAAATTCAGTGGGCATTTCATTCTAAGCTTCTCATAGATTGCCTGAGACACCAGCAGCATTAGAAGCAGAAAATCCATCATTGATAGGACTGAATCAATCCCTTTCCTGTTTCTAAACAAGAACAAGAAGAATTAAAAGAATTCAAGGCACTCTCAGTTTCCTGATTCATAGAGACAAATCAATCTTCACCTGAAAAGGAGAGAAAGGTACATTCAAGAGTTCAATCTCTGCCTTTCCCAAAACATCTGCCATACAGAGAGTGAACTGTGGCATTTATCCTTTTCTGATGAAAATTTCCTTTCTTGTTGATTTAATCTGATGTTAACATCAAAGACAGTCACTATAGCAGAAAATGTCTCAAAGACCGGGATGGTGATAATTACAGTGAAAAATAATTTCTCCTCCAGGGATCCTGAAATTCTTCCAGGACTCCAAGTGCAGAGGGTCAATTGGAGAACACATGTAAGTGAAAAATCACAAATACATCCCTGAGGGTGTTGTGATCATTTCTGTCTGGACATGTCCAAAAAGAGATGCTGGAGGAAAATAATTCAACACTCAGGAAATTGACTTCTGCTGTCCTTCATTGTGATGCCTTGTCTCCAGAGAGTGCTGGGGAAGGTCACTCAGACCTATAAAGTTCAATTAAACTCTACATTGATGACACAACTTTAGTCCTTCCTGGAGGCAATCAGTGTCCTTGAATCCTTCCTGATGTTAAGAGGAGGGTCTTTTTGTGATTTTCTTTTCTATTGGATCTCCATATTTCCATGCTAAATTGGAGTTGATTTTAAATTTCCTTATGCCTGAAGTGAAATTTCATTTCCCATCAGTTCTGGAAATGTCAATTGTTGGATAACAGCTAACTAAAGAGGCTGGAAAGTAACAGCCTGTGGACTGTTATCATTGTTGAATGTTATCATATCCTTTGGCCTTCCCATCTCTGTTTGTAAACCCTCCCTAAAATATTGATAATTGGTTGGTAAGTGTGGTTGGGAGTCCCAATATTCCTAATGCATCAAGTTAGGGGGAATTTCTCTTTAGTTCTAAGTTGGTTCTCTCCTTGATTAGTTTCCATCTGATAACTTCTGTTTTACCTTAAGTGTTTAGGAGAACCGATTGTCTCCATCTTCTTTGTGGTAGCCCTTCAAATATAGGAAGACCCTAGTCTTTCTCTTTGTTAGATCAGACACGCAAATTCCTGCAATTGTTCATCCAATCGTCTCCAGCCATCCAATCACCTTTGTTGCATCTCTCTGGACTCTTTCTAGAATCTCAGCATCTTTTCTGTGTATCACAGTGACTAAAACTGGATTCAGTATTCCAAGTGTGGTCTTACCTGTGCAGTATAAATAGATAGTAGCACTACATCAGGGGTGTCAAACTCACAGCCTGTGGGCTGAACGCATCACACGAAGGGGGAAAAAGTCTGCTTTTGAGCCAGGTACTAGTTACTTTGGGCTCCAATGGGGAGCATAATAGTGGAGGGGATTGATAGATTAACAGAAGATCCCATCCTTCCCATCTTTTAATTGGGTTGCAGTGTTTGGCTTTGTGTATGATTGTATTTATAGTATTGGTGGAACAAGCCTACAACTACATGGCAGCACAAAAGTCAGAGGGTAGTAGAAAGGTAAATGCAAAGGGAGAGAGGAGAATAAGAAAGCCTGTTCTGAAATGTAAGACCCCCCTCATCTTTGTAGCATATTGGAACAGTGCTATCATATCTCCTTTATATCATGGTGACCAAAACTAGATGCAGTATTACAAGAGTGGGCTCATTAAGACTGCTTACTAATAATCTTATTTGTAAAGGAATACTAATACTCTACAAGACTTTGATTCTATCCCTCTATTAATGCAGCCTAGGATTGCATTGGCTTTTTTGGCAGCTGCTACACAGTGTTGGTTCATATTTAAGAGATTGTCCACTTGGACTCCAAGATCTCTCCCATCCTTTTTTCACCTTGTCTATAACTGACAGTTGGTTTTTCTTGACTAAGTCTAAAATTTTACTTTTATCTACACTGAATTTCAGGTTTTTTAGATAGCTCCTCAGGGATAGGACCACTTACAGAATTTTGGATTGATTCTATTGGCTAGGGATCTGTGGAGAGTTGGCCCAACATTATCAATCTTTCCCTATGTGTCAGTTGATAAAGCCAAAAGGGGAGCCAAAAGTTGCCAAAACCGAAGTTGCAATGGGAAGAGGACTTTCAGACCACATTTCCTTTTCTAAAATAGCCAGGGATATTGTAGGCCCATTACCTCGATCTGCTAAAGGCAATGAGTATATTATGATGGTCTGTGACTGTGTCATTAAGTACCCGGAAACAGTTTCATTAACAAATGTGATTGCTAAATGTATAGCAGAGGAGCTGGTAAAAATCTTCAGAAGATAGGCATAATTACACTGCCTATGATATGGCCTAAGCGTAGTACACAAAATTATCTGCTATAATGTCCTACCTGTCAATGACTACTTCAGCTTCAACCGCAACAATACATGAGCACACAATAGATACAAACTTAAGGCAAACTGCTCCAAAGTCGATTGCAGGAAATACGACTTCAGCAACAGAATGGTCAATGCCTGGAACGCACTACCTGACTCTGTGGTTACATCCCCAAACCTCCATAACTTTAACCTTAGACTGTCTACTGTTGATCTCACCCCATTCCTAAGAGGGCCATAAAGGGTGTGCATAAGTGCACCAATGTGCTTACCCTCCCTGTCCTACTGTCCCCATTTATTTGTATCCATTTCATGTATTCATAATCATGTTTATGCTTATATCTGTTCTCTTATACATGTTTGACAAATTAAATAAATAAATAAATAAATAAATAAATAAATAAATAAATAAAATAATATGAGAACCTGATGGATCCAGGTATCAATTTTCAATCAGCACTGCTGAAATATTTATATGCAGAACTGGAAATAAAATGGATGTGTACTATGGGCATGTAATTTACTATGCACAGGTGAGAAGAATTGGAAGGTTCTTTTTAAGTATTCAGTGGAGTCCTGGATGATGGGCCAAAGCTGGAAAATCCGATGAATACTTTAAAAAAAACCCATCCACAAGAAGGATGGAACTTGATCTGGAGCTTAAACAAATAGAGGTTGCTGAGAAGGAGCAAATCAGAAGAAAGAAAAGGAACACCAATCCCAGTTAGAGCTGTTGCAACATCACATTATCCTGATTAACCTCCCTCTCACCCCAAGTACTATCCAAACCTCAGAGGAATGAAAATACCAAGTCTCAAAGAATCATGACTAACTAAAGTTAGTCCTAAATAACTTTGAAGGAACCTGCCCTGTTTACAGCACTCCAAAGACCAGGTTGTAGCTCACATGTGTCCACTCTTGAAGGTTGCCTTAATCAAATATGGATTAACCTGAGTGATGAGAAAAAGGATGACCACCAATAGTTTAAAAGATATGAAAATTAATTAATATTCAAAGACATTTCAAGATATGAATATTATTTATTCATTGTTTAATATTATTTGTCATTTAATATATGTATTAGCTAATCTGAGTGTTCCGAGGAAAAGGAGGACAACAAATAATTTAAAACACAAATATTAATTATTAATCACTTGTTTAATGTTTGAGATTATTTTGGATTTTAATTTGATTCATCTGACACTCTTAATGTTTTTATTAGCTTTGGTTTTAAATAACCCTAATTGTCAATTAAATGCAAAGGAAGCATACAAGTCAATAATAATTGTAATAAATAATTAAATGATACAAATCTAAGAAACAATTTCATCATCATTTTCCTACTTTTATCATTAAATGTTCCTTAGTATTTAGCTCTGGTCTCAGGATAATAATGTAGCATTTGGGGAAGAAGATGCAGCCCAGGAGTCCAGCACCCGAGGCCAAGATGGAGAAGATCTGCACAACTACCATGGACTTTCCTTTGGTGCTCAGATAGGTAGGCAGGAAGGACACCCAAACACTGCAGAAAACCAGCATACTGAAGGTCATCAGCTTGGCTTCATTGAAGGCCCCAGGCAGGTTCCTGGCTAGGAAAGCTACAGTGAAGCAAATGGCAGTCAGGAAACCCATGTATCCAAGGATAACATATTTCTATAGCTTTCTTTATATTGTTCTGATTTTTTTAAACTCTATTTTCTTTTCTTGTTGCACTTTTAGCTTTTTCTGTTACTTCTCTCTTTCTTTTTGGTTCTCTCTATACTGTAGGAAGTTAGCACCCACCCCTTTCCTAGAAGAATGAAATATTTTGGGGAATATTAAAAAGGCAGAATATTATGTTTCCCTGGATGAGAAATGGAGAAGTATGTTTTAAAGACGAAGCAGCTCCCATCTTCCTGCCCCCACCCTTTGTCAAGGGGCCAGAGGCAGAAACTCAATCTTTGTCAATGAACCATCATCTGCAACACAATAGGACCCATCTAGCAACAAAACTCACCACATGGCACCTGGGAAGATTACATCAGCCAGCAAGGCTAGCTAAAACTCCCCACCCCCTGGGAGTCTGACAACCAATTAGGATACTCTTTCTGGATCCCAAGAAGTTCAAAGCCAGAGAGGGCATAAAACCCGGGGACTCACTGCATCTCGGCCCTTTTTCTGTTCAGGAACTCAAACCATGTGATCCTGTCCACCATGACGCTCCTGTGTGAGCTGCACTGGCTCCCAGTGGCCTTCCGGGTGCACTTCAAGGTGTTGGTTACCACCTTTAAAGCGCTTCATGGCATTGGACCTAGTTATCTTCGAGACCGCCTGCTGCTACCGATGACCTCCCACCGACCTGTGCGCTCCCACAGAGAGGGCCTCCTCGGGGTGCCATCAGCCAAACAATGTAGGCTGGTGACCCCCAGGGGCAGGGCCTTCTCTGTAGGGGCACCTACCCTCTGGAATCAGCTGCCCCCAGAGATAAGGAGAATCCAAGACCTCAATGCCTTCCGTCCTTTTTCAGCAAGCCGGGTTGGCTTAGAACAAATTTTTAAATTCTTTTAATTAGTTTGTGATTCTTAACTTCGGGCCAAAATTTATATATATATTAAATGTTTTAATATTTGTATTCTATGTTTTTTATCTTGGCTGTACACTGCCCTGAGTCCTCAGGGAGAAGGGCGGTATATAAATTGGAAATTAAATTAAATTAAATTAAGAATGAAGCGAAGCAATGAAGCGAAGGTTGGAAACAGGATGATAGTTGGCCAATATTGCTGGATCCAGGGATGGCTTCTTGAGGAGAGGCCTCACCACCGCCTCTTTCAGGGCAGCGGGGAAGTGACCCTCACTCAACGAAGCATTAATGATGCCCTGGAGCCAGCCTCGTGTAACCTCCCGGGAAGCCAGTACCAACCAGGAGGGACACGGGTCCAGTAAACATGTGGCCGCACTAAGTCTCCCCAAAATCCTGTCCACATCATTGGGAGTCACAGCATCAAACTCCTCCCAGATAACATTCTCAAGACTGTTCCTCGTCACCCTGCCCTGATCTACCCAGTCAGAGTCCAGATCCCCCCGGATCTGAGCGATTTTGTCATACAGGTATTGTCCAAAATCCTCCGCCCTGCCTTCTAAGGGATCCTCCCGCACTCCCTGATGGAGCAGGGCGCAGGTCACCCTAAACAGGGCGGCCGGACGATTCCCTGATGACGCAATAGAGGCGGAAAAGTAGTTAGACTTTGCCGTCTTTATCGCCACTAGGTAGGCCTTAATATGCGACCTTACCAGTGTTCGATCAGATTCAGTGAGACTGGCCCTCCAACTGCTCTCCAGGCGTCTTTTCCGGCGCTTCATTTCCCTCAGCTCCTCAGTAAACCAAGGAGCCGCACGGGATCGGCATCGGGTCAGAGGCCGCAAAGGCACAACTCGGTCCAAGGCCCCACCAGCCGCCCGATCCCAGGCGGCTACCAGGTCCTCGGCCGAGTCATATGCTAGATCCTCAGGAAATGGCCCAAGCTCCATCTGGAACCTATCAGGATCCATCAGGCGCCTGGGGCGGATCCATCTAATTGGATCCGCCTCCCTGCGGCGAGGGGTCGCGGTTCGAAGATCTAGGCGAAGGAGTGAGTGGTCAGTCCATGACAAGGGTTCCATGTCTATATCCCCTATAACAAGGGCACTCAACCACTGGCCAGAGACAAAAATCAAATCCAGAGTCTGACCTCCCCTGTGAGTAGGGCCATGAACTAACTGGGTCAGGTCCATGGCCGTCATGGAAGCCATGAACTCCCGAGCCACCTCGGACGTTTCACCAACGGATGGCAAGTTGAAATCACCCATGACTAAAAGCCTGGGTGTATCTACTGCCACCGTGGCTATCACGTCGAGTAGCTCAGGTAGGGCTGTTGCCACGCGGCAGGGAGCCAGGTACGTAAGCAACAAGCCCATCTGAACCCCACGGCCCCACCTCACAAGGAGGGACTCACATCCGGCTATCTGAGGCACAGTGGTCTCCCTCGGACCCAGATCCTCGTTAATAATAACCACCACCCACCCGCCCCTCCCCTGGGCCCTCGGCTGATGGAATGCTCTGAAGCCTGGTGGGCACATTTCAACCAGAGGGACGCCACCCTCCGGGCCCAACCAGGTCTCCGTAATACCCGCCAGGTCCGCTCCTCCCTCTTGTATAAGATCGTGAATGAGGGGGGCCTTATTAACCACGGACCTGGCATTGCATAACATCAGCCGAAGGCCCAGATCCTGAGTGTCTAAGCCACCTAGTATCCGAGCAGAGCCTTGGGGACCGGGGCAAGCAATTGCTCTCAGACAGCAAGTGCGAGTCCCCAACACCTGATGTGGTCCCCTGCTCCCGCCATATCTGCCCCTCCCATTCACCGTGCCGATGGTACATCTTCATTAAAAGATGACTGCAACAAATATAAATCCTTCTTTTCTCCATCATTCAGTCAGCACTGAAGAAGTTTTTTGGGTGAAAAATGAAAAGTCTTCAAGGAAAAACACAGAAAGTTCAGTTGCCTTTTTAGAAAGCACATTTGGGATAACCATGATCTGGATTACTGAGAATCTCCATAGACATTATTCACTGAGGTATGGTTGGTCCCTATCCTGCTCCTTTTTTTGAAAGGCCATAAAAATGTGACTTTGACAGTGGGCCTGAGGACCACAAATGGAAATGGAGCTGACCAAGTGCCTAATTTAATTGTATTGTTCTACTATGGGGATAGGGTAGGGTAGAGTTTGTTAATGGTTTTATTGTATGATGGAGTTTTAAATTTCTAAAAAAGGTCCTATTCACCTATCTGTGAATTGAGCAGCTATATAAAATTGTTAAATACATAAAAAGGTAAAGGTAAAGGTTCCCCTCACACATATGTGCTAGTCGTTCCTGACTCTAGGGGGCGGTGCTCATCTCCGTTTCAAAGCCAAAGAGCCAGCATTGTCCAAAGATGTCTCTATGGTCATATGGCTGGCATGACTAAATGCCAAAGGAGCACAGAACGCTGTTACCTTCTCACCAAAGGTGGTCCCTATTTTTCTACTTATTAAATACATACATCATACATCATATATACATACATACAGTCATTTCAGTGGGAATAATTGCTGAAGCTTGGAGTCTGTGCACTGCAGAACATGGCACAGGACTGACCTCATTCAGAATCCTTGACCATTTAGCCAACCATTCCTAAGGGAATGCAGTGAGTCTGGTGAGATTCTTGTAACATGGGGGACTAACAATAGCACTTCTATTTGATCCTGTTCATGAGTGGTTCTAATTGCTTGTCCCTAACATATTTTTTTGATTCCTGTTTACAATCAAAATGAACATAATAAATATCATCATTCAAATAAAAGGAACTTTTCAGTTCTTCCAATATCATAATGGTTTATGTTTCATGTGTTTACATTTAGTCTGCCACTAAGTTGTTCCTTTGTGTTCAGGTCTGGCCTCAGAAGGATAATGTAGCACTTGGAGAGGAAGATACAGCCTAGCAGACCAGCACTGGAGGCCAAGATGGAGAAGACCTGAACAGCCACCATATATTTCCCCTTGGTGCTCAGATAGGTGGGGACAAAAGTCACCCAGACACTGCAGAAGATCAGCATGCTGAAGGTGATCAGTTTGGCTTCATTGAAGGCCCCAGGCAGGTTCCTAGCCAGGGAAGCCACTGTGAAGCAGATGACAGCCAAGAAGCCCATGTAGCTGAGGGTGATGTAGAACATGGCATCAGACCCTTCATTGCATTGCAGGATGATTACTTCAGACTGGGAGTGGAGATCAGAGTCAGGGAATGGGGGAGAAACTCCGAGCCAAATGGAACAGATGATAATTTGGACAGCAGAACAAGAAAAGATGATGGAATTGGCCAAAGTTTTCCCTAACCATCTTTTCATTCGGTTTCCTGGTTTTGTGGCCAGAAAAGCCAGCACCACCGTGATAGTTTTCGCCAACACAGAAGATACGGCTACTGAGAACACAATGCTGAACACTGTTTGTCGGAGAAGGCAGGTGGATTTTCTTGGTTGACCAATGAAGAGAAAAGGAGACAAAAAACAAAGCAGGAGAGAGACCAGGAGGATGTAAGAGAGGTCCCGGTTGTTGGCTTTGACAATGGGAGTTTCTCGGGATTTAATAAATATGATTGAAATGAATCCCGTGGTTAGAAATAATAGTAGGGCAAAAGAGGCCAGAATGATACCCAGATGTTCTTCATAAACCAAAAAGGTTATATCTTTTGGGATACATTGGACTCTCTTCTTATTTGAGTATTGATCGTCTGGGCACTTGGTGCATTTTTCCGCATCTGAGAAAACCAAAAGGATTATTATTTTTTAAATAACCTCTCCTTTCACAGTTCAGGAGTCATTGGATACAAAATGGTTGACAAATAAATTTCATAATCAATCAATAAAATTAGCTTCTTGGGACAACAGCTGATACCACAAACATTTTCCAAGATGTATGTCTTAGTATCTTACCAGAAAAAAAGATATATGACCATGGAAATATCTTCAGACAACATTGGCTCCCTTGGCCAAGAAACAGAGATTAACACCATCCATTAGAGTTGGACATGACTGGACAGAGGAAACCTTTACTTTTACCTAAATTTGGTTCGGATGATGAAATGCAATGGATCTAAGACAATTCCTCAAGTTTCAAAGAACTCAGAAGTTCCTAAAAGGTAAACATGGAAAGGAACACCCGAACAAATAAATGGAAGAGATATTTTTCTCAGACAGTGGTAAAGTTCAACCTATCTGCCACATCTATCTCTTTTCAGATCTTTCTTCAAGTTTTTGCCATTCTTCCCTTTAGATGGGATAGGAAATTATGCAGTTTGAAAATAAACAAGGAAACAATGTGACTTTTAATGAAAATGCTCTGGATAAATCCATTTCAACAAAATCCACCTTTCCTCAGGTGTTACTCACCTTCCTGAGTGGAGATGGTCCCCTCTGGACAAGGAATGCAGTTATAGCAGCAAACTGGCTCTCCTTTCCGAGCTCGCTTGACAAATCCAGGATGACAATTTTCCACACATTTGGAGTGAGGCAGGGACTAAGCAGAAATAGAAAGAAGCCAGAGTTAATATGTTAGGACTCACTGATGTGAGTATTTCTAACTAGGGCTTCAGAGATTTGCAAGTGTAGACTCTGCATATTTCTCATATTTTACATGGAAATGAAATATTGTTGTGCTTTGTAAAGCTGTAAAGAACAAAAAAGGGTTCAGCATTTACTAACAACCTGTGGGTTCCTATTGAATTCTGGTTCTATACCAATAGCTACCAATAGCCTCCCACCGGCCAGTACGCTCGCACAGAGTGGGCCTCCTCAGGGTGCCGTCCGCCAGACAATGTCGGCTGGCGACCCCCAGGGGGAGAGCCTTCTCTGTGACGGCGCCCACCCTCTGGAACAACCTTCCCCCAGAGTTACGTACAATAACAGACCTCCGGATTTTTCGTCGGGCCCTGAAAACCTATTTATTTCAACTAGCTGGGCTGGCTTGAGTTAAATTTTAAATTGATTTTAAATTGGGTTGTTTTAATTTACGGCCAGAATATTTAATTATTTTAATACTGTTTTTAAATTTTGTATGCTCTGTTTTTACCTTGGCTGTGCACCGCCCTGAGTCCTATTTGGAGAAGGGCGGTATAGAAATTTAATTAATTAATAATAATAATAATAATAATAATAATAATAATAATAATAATAATAATAATAATATGCATTCCTGCATTCTTAAGGTTTCATTTTATTAAATTTGTATACCGCCCTGCTCCCGAAGGACTCAGGGCAGTGAACAGGCTCGAAATAAAACATATAAATACAAAAGTTAAGACATGATTAAAACCCAATTAAATAATTTTTGCCTGAGACAATTTAAAACCCCCAATAATTTAAAACGAATTAAAATTTGAGTTTAAAAATTTAGAAGAAGGGGAAAAAATTAGGCCAGGCCAGCCTGCTGGAATAGGAGTGTCTTCAAAGCACGGCAGAAAGTGTGCAGATCAGGGATCCTCCGTATCTCTGGGGGGAGCTCGTTCCAGATAGTAGGTGCCCCCACAGAGAAGGCCCTCCCCCTAGGGGCCGCCAGTCGACATTGTTTGGCTGATGGCATCTGGAGGAGCCCCTCTCTATGACAGCATACCGGCCGGTGGGAAGCTGTTTGTGGTAGTAGGCGGTCCCATAAGTAGCCGGGTCCCAAGCCATGGAGCACTCTAAAGGTGGTAACCAAAACCTTGAAGCGCACCCGGAAGACCACCGGGAGCCAGTGCAGCTCACGCAGGAGAGGTGTCACACGGGAGTGCCATGTTGCTCCCATAACCACCCGCGCAGCCGCACTCTGCGCCAGTTGGAGCCTCCGGGTGCTCCTCAAGGGGATCCCCATGCATAGAGCATTATAATAGTCCAGGCGGGAGGTAACGAGGGCATGAGTGACTGTGTGTAGGGAGTCCCGATCCAGAAAGGGATGCAACTGGCGAATCAGGCGAACCTGATGAAAAATCCTCCCAGTCACGGCCGTCATGTGCTCTTCTAAAGACAGCCGTGAGTCCAGGAGGACGCCCAAGTTGCGAGCCCTCTCCGTGAGGGCCAGTGATTCGCCCCCAATAGTCAGCGATGGCGTCAACTGACTATATCGGGATGTCGGAAACCACAGTCACTTGGTCTTGGATGGGTTGAGCCTGAGCCTGTTCCTCCCCATCCAGATCCGCACGGCCTCCAGACACCGAGACATCACTTCAAGGGCATCGTTGGGGTGGTCCGGGGTGAAGATGTACAGCTGGGTGTCATCAGCGTACTGGTGGTACTTCACCCCAAAACCACGGATGATCTCACCCAGCGGCTTTACATAAATGTTGAACAAAAGGGGCGAGAGGACCGACCCTTGTGGCACCTCACATATGAGGGGCCTCGGGGTCAACCTCTGCCCCCCCTGCCAACACAGACTGCCGGAGAGAAAGGAGGAGAACCACCGTAGTACAGTGCCTCCCACCCCTAACTCTTCTAACCGGTGCAGCATGATACCATGGTCGATGGTATCAAAAGCCGCTGAGAGATCTAACAGGACCAGGACAGAGGAGCACCCCCTGTCCCGAGCCCTCCAGAGATCATCAACCAATGCGACCAATGCTGTTTCCGTGCTGTACCCGGGTCTGAAACTCGACTGGAATGGATCCAGATACGTCGTCTCATCCAGGTGCTGGGGAAGCTGTTGCGCAACCACACTCTCGACAACCTTCGCCACAAAACGAAGCATGGAGACCGGACGATAATTAACCAACATTGCCGGGTCCAGGGAAGGCTTCTTGAGGAGAGGCCTCACCACCGCCTCTTTCAAGGCAGTGGGGAAGTCACCCTCACCCAATGAAGCATTTATAATCCCCTGGAGCCAGCCTCGCATCACCTCCCGGGAAGCCAGCACTAACCAGGAAGGACACGGGTCCAATAAACAAGTGGTCGCGTTCAGTCTGCCCAGAATCCTGTACACATCCTCAGGGTTCACAGGATCAAACTCATCCCAGATAATGTTCTCAAGACCTGCCCCAGTCCCTGAGACTACCCAGTCGGAGTCCAGATCTTCCCGAATCTGAGTGATTTTGTCATACAGATACTGAACAAAATCCTCGGCTCTACCCTCCAAGGGGTCCTCCCATGCTTCCTGGTGGAGCAGGGAGAAGGTCACCCTAAACAGGGTGGCCAGGCGGTTATCTGATGACGCAATAAGAGCAGCAAAATAACTACATTTCGCTGCTTTTATTGCCACTAGGTAATTCCTAATATGGGATCTTACCAGTGTCCGGTCCGATTCAGAAAGACTGGCCCTTCAACTACACTCTAGGCGTCTTTTCCGGCGCTTCAACTCCCTCAGCTCCTCAGTGAACCAAGGAGCCAAATGAGATTGGCGCCGGGTCAGAGGCCGCAAAGGCACGACCCGATCCAGAGCTCCAGAGGCCGCCCTATCCCAGGCGGCCACTAGGTCTCCAGTCGAGGCATATGCCAGAGCCTCGGGAAATGGCCCAAGCTCCATCTGGAACCTATCAGGTTCCATCAGGTGCCTGGGGCGGAACCATTTTACCGGCTCCGCCTCCCTGCGGCGGGGTGCAACGGTTCGAAGGTTGAGACGAAGGAGAGAGTGATCTGACCATGACAAGGGCTTGGTAACTATATCCCCTATCTCAAGATCACTCAGCCACTGTCCAGAGACAAAAACCAGATCCAGTGTGTTTCCCCCCATGTGGGTAGGGCCATGAATTAACTGGGTCAGGTCCATGGCTGTCATGGAAGCCATGAACTCCCGAGCCACCTCAGACGTCTCACCCACGGACGGCAGGTTGAAATCCCCCATGACCATAAGTGTGGGGGTTTCAACCGCCACTGCGGCGATGACGTTGAGTAGCTCGGGCAGGGCTGTTGCCATGTGGCAGGGAGCCAGGTATGTGATCAGCAAACCCATCTGAACCCCATGACCCTACTTCACAAGGAGGGACTCACAGCCGGCTGTCTGAGGAACAGTGGCCTCCCTCGGTCTCAGACCTTCTTTAATAATAACCGCTACTCCCCCGCCCCTGCCCTGTAACCTCGGCCGATGGAATGAGAGGAAACCTGGTGGGCACATCTCGACGAGGGGGATCCCCCCTCCTGGCCCAACCAGGTCTCCGTAATACCCACCAGGTCCGCTCCCCCCTCACAAATAAGATCACAAATGAGGGGGGCTTTATTTACTACGGACCTGGCATTGCACAACATCAGCCAAAGGGTAGGGTCCTGAGGGTCTGTGCAACCTGGGGAATGGGTGGAGCCTTGGGGGCTGGAGCATGTCACCGCTTTTAAACAGCGGGTACGTGCTCCCTTGACTCAATATGGCCCCCTGCTTCTGCCATACCTACCCCTCCCACTCACGGTAATGATGTTCCGAACACTATCTGGACAAACTATGACTCCCTCCTCGACCCCGAGATCCCCACCTCCCACGCCGTGCTTCCTTGCCAGGCCCGCCCCTCCCCTTTGTGGGCTATCCCCCATACCCACAACCCACATTCCAATCAAACCCTCCCCTTCCCTAGAATCCCTTAAAAAATTTACAAAATTTTTTGATATAAAACCCCTCAACCCTCTAGTTTTTGCATGCCACCTCTCGGGGTTCCAAAGCCCGTCATCGAGGTGGGCCCTCGATAAAGTGGAGGGCCAAACTTGCGAGAGTCTGATTGCATTTCCAACATTTGGTGGACATGTTGTTAAACATTTTTGCTAGTCTTGCCGGTGGCGATTCTACAATTTTATAATAGAAAATTTTATCTGTGATAAGGAGAGTATCTTCTGACCAAGAGGATCATCAAATATACCTTGCAGATTTCATAAATCATTGCGATGACTTCCTCTTTTGAAGTCATATAACACAACCCTTCTCCCATGAGGTTCTCCAGTTAAGATGCAAAAGAAAATTTCCTTATAGCATCATCAGTCTTAGTGGAGATTTTATTTTATTCTATTCTTTCCATTTATATAGCTGTTATCTTGGTAAAATAATAGAGTAAAACTGACTGCATTCCTTTGTGCTGCAGGAATTGGGACACAAGAAGGAGCCTTGTCTCAGAAAGATATATTTCAAAGACACTGCTTGATAGATCAAAGTCCTTTCAGATCAAGAACTATAGCTAGGCAACACTAACCAGTATGTAAAGACAGTCCCATATTTATAACTAGTTGAATTTAGAGCTTTCTTTTGCCTTGAGGTGACTTAAGGCAGATAATAGTACAGATAAACTCAATACAAATCAAAGTAGGCCAATGGAGTCCTTTAGAGGACACTTTCATTCAAGGGGGCTTCAATTTTAGTTCCTCTTACAAGCCAAAGGCCAAATCAAACCAGCATTTTCCTTCAAATTGTCTGACATTATTTTAGATAACAGGCTTGGCTTTTATTTGGGTCAAAGTCATGTTTCAAGGTTTCAATTTTCTGAATGAGGGTTCTATTATAGTTAATTATTTCAGGTGAACGGAAACCCTTGGATCTCCTTCATAGGAGCAGAAGGCCTATTGCTATTCAAACTGGTGTGAATGTGGCTTTCCTCCCCATGTTCTGAGTGTAGGTCACCCACATTGGTGATTAGGCTCAGCCTACTTGAAATGGGTCTGGTCTTAAGACTGTAAAACAGAGAAAAGAAGATTAATAGTTTCCAAACCTTCCTGAGTAACTTCAGCTGTGATAGAGTCTTTTGGTTGATAGTAAGTTTCTGTCTTTCAAAAGTCCCCAGTTGCTTTTCAATGAAGTGCTCATTGTGCATAACCACTGAACTTATGATGTTCAGGTCAGCTGCTAGATCTCCATTTGGGTCCAGATAAAGTTTCTCCTGTGAAATATTGCAAAACACATTCTTGTCCAGGAAGTGATGAAACTAGAATGAAAAAAATCCAGTAATTAAAAAGAAAAAAAGAAAACTAGATTTCTAATCCTAACTTGGTCTTTAGACATTTAAATTTTCTACTGTTGTCTAAGTTGCAAATATTCTTAGATGAGAGAGAAACTATTGCTCTATCTTCAAAAGCAATTACAACAAAAAAGATTCAGAAAAATACAGACTTCTCAATCCGGTATAAATTTATGAGAAAACTCTAGAGCAGATCTTAAAGGAATCATTCTTAAAATTGAAGACAACGAGGTAATTGCTAAAAGCTGATGATTTGGGAGATCAAAGTTCATGAGGCTAATCTCCCTTTTTTAAAAAAATCAGATCATTTTCTTAATAGATTGTGGGAATGCTGTTGATAGAATACATTTTGATTTTTGCAAAGCTAGGAGTCAAGATGGTAAAACAATGCAGAGGAGAAAGCTGGTAGCCAAGCTTATGCTGGACCCAAGAACACTTCTCTGGGCAAGGAGAAAGCTGTTGAGATTGCCCATCTATGTTCCAAAAGACTGTTCTTTGAGGGATCCATAGGGATTTTATCAGCTGCTCTTTAGAGTGCTGAGAACTTTGGAGGACAGCCACCTCCAAACCTCAGATGAAGACTGTTTACTGACTTTGGACTCACCAAGGCTACTGTCCAAAGCACATTTCTTTGAGAAAGAATGTATATTAAATAGAGATCTTCAATACAATAGAAAAAATAATACTACCCTGGTGAGAGAACCTTCAGTTCTTGGGAAGAAATAGGATATAGTTTCTATTTTTTTTCCATATGCACAATTAAAAGGAAGAGTTATTAAAAAAATAACTAAAATTGAAAAACATAAAACAGAATATGGAATGGAATTATATACAACTGATCAGCATGTAAGAGCAAAGATGTAAAACTTTTTGTTAAAGTTTGAAACCTGAAGGATAGGTTAAGGATTGCATGATAACATGGACTGCTATTTTTGGTCATAATATTTAGATGGATAAATGAGAGAGAATGTAACTTGTATTGAATTCATACTGTGAAATAAGAGAATTTTAAAATTAAATTAAATTATGTATCATTGGAATCTGGTATTGTTGGCATTTGGTATTATTATGTATCAAATGACACTAGAAAAATATCAAAGAAGTATAGAGATAGGTCAAGTCAATGTTGGATATTGAGAAAGATGAAGGGACTTTTCAGCCTGCATAAACTTGTGAAAAAGCCAAAAAAAGAAAAAAAAGGAAACAAATATCTATGAAATATACAAAGAATTTTGCAGTTTACTGTTGTAAAAAACCCACAATTCTTTTATTGGGATTTAAAGAGAATGAACTATCAAAGACCTATGGAAAATCGACTCATTTAGGATACACAAGTGGTGGAAGAATATTGAAATTCCTCCAAATTCAGGAATTGATTGTGAAATTGTCAGAATTTGCAGAAATGGCAATATTTCCTTTTGGTCAGGGAGAAAAAAAAAAGTTTTTTGAATGACTGGAAACATTACGTGGACTCTTTGTTGAAGGAAGAAACAAATGAAATGATGCATTATGGATTTGATGATTGAAGACGATGTGGATTGAATAAGATGTTGAAGGGATTTATATAATATCTAAGAGAGAAGTCAGAGGATAATTAGAACTGCAGAAAAAACAATTGCTACCAACCTGCCTTCCATTGAGGACCTGTTTACTGCACGAGTCAAAAAGAGGGCTGTGAAAATATCTACAGACCCCTCACATCCTGGACATAAACTGTTTCAACTCCTACCCTCAAAACGATGCTATAGAGCACGGCACACCAGATCAACTAGACACAAGAACATTTTTTTCCCAAATGCCATCACTCTGCTAAACAAATAATTCCCTCAACATTGTCAAACTATTCACTAAGGCTGCACAACTATTAATCTTTTCATCGTTCCTATCACCTGATCTGTCCCCATACCCACACACACACAAACACAGCCAGCCGAGGGTTAAGGAAACACTTTGGAACGCACCCAGGTCTTATCTCCCACTTGGCAGCGATAGACACACCGTCTGCCAAATGCCTTTATTTTCACAAACAGAAAGATAAGGTACTTAGCGTACAAAAAGTCCAAGCAGAAATAATATTTCTCTCCGCAGTTCCGAACGAGGCTTTAGTGACTATTCAAGGTTTACTTTTGTTCGTCACAAGGATCACTGACCACTACCCTCTATTATATAGTCTCTGGGGTGTGGTCCAGTGACTCAGTTCTAATCCCTAGCACGCCTCCTAAACTGCTGCAAACGTTTATCACGCCTTCGGAGGCGTGCGTCCAGGAATGATGTTTCTTCATCACTCTGATCCGAGCCAGCTGTATCCCTACTGATCTCCTCTCCCTCGGCTGGCACCTGAGACAATGCCAGAGGGGAGGGGCCTGGAGAGGGAGGCCTGGCTGACTCCTCTTCCTCATGCTCGGAGCTTTCTTCCTCTGATGGGACAGGCTCAGAGGGCGGGGCCACAACATCACCCATCTCCTCCCACTTATGACTGTATGATTGTAACCTTGTTGCTTGTATCCTTAGGATTTATATTGACTGTTTTCTAATATGATTTGATTGCTTATTTGTACCCTATGACTATCATTAAGTGTTGTATCTTATGATTCTTGATGAATGTATCTTTTCTTTTATGTACACTGAGAGCATATGCACCAAAGGCAAATTCCTTGTGTGTCCAATCACACTTGGCCAATAAAGAATTCTATTTCATTCTGTTCCATTCCATTCCATTCTATTTTATTCTATTCTATTCTATTCTAAGCTTGTAAATGTTTATTGAAAGGAAGGTTGGATAGAATTTATTCTTGAATAAAATTCTTGAATTTTACTTTTGCCGTTTGCTGTTTTGGATTTATCTTTTACTGTACAAAACAATCTTAATAAAATGTATAAGCAAAAACTACAGAGTGTAGGATATGGGAATATTAGCTTAATTACAAGAAAGCAGATTCTACCTAAATACTAGGAAAAACATATCAGAAGGAAGCACAACTTGATGGTGAACCAGAGAAGTTCAATCTCCCTTTCACTGAAAGGCTTCATGAAAGACCAGGCAGCCATAAATCAACAAGGCTTTAACTGGGATTCCTGCAGAGTAGAAGGGGTGAGGCTAGATGTTCTCAGCTGCTACATCAACCTTATTAATGCAAAATAACTTTAACATTGTATCATGTCAATTATACAGAATATTTTTTAAAAAATATAGATATATCTTTTTTAAAAAAAAATTACAGTATTTAGCATGATGATATATGATTACCGGACACAAACAAGCAAAACTATCTGCAGTTGTTGAAAACAGTGGCACAATGGGGAAATAATCAGCAAAACCCAAAGAGATGTTTAATGCTCTCCTTCCCAACCCTTGAACTCCCCAGATTTGACTCACGACCATTGAGTAGAAAGAATTGGACAAGGAAGCAGTGGGTCAAAAGAAGGAGCAGATGGTGGCAGAAAAGCAGAAGGGGGTTGAGAAGATTCCCCTCCCTCTTCCTTTGGATTCCTGCTCAGAAAGAACTAAGTTTAATGGATCCGTGTCAAAGTCCCATACCTGCCATGGCTGCAGCATTGGAGCCACCAAACTTTCTTGGCCCTTGTTCCTTCTCCTTCCAGATCTGGAGGAATATGCAACATTCAAGGCATGTGCCACAGTCTTAACAGCACTACAGCTACGGTGTTCATTTACAATCCAGATTCCCTTCCTTTCCTGTAGGGTGTCCAATGGTGCTTTTTCAATGCAACGTCTCCGGCCTTTCACAGAATAGACATGCTTGGAAAAAGAACAGTTAAAAGCCTTTTCTTTGAAATCTCTGTTAAAAAAGTAAACATTTTGAAAAGAATCATTTTTCTGCCTTTGCTTTGTCTGGATAAGAAAGGACCACATACTGTGGATGTACTGCAAATATTCTTTTATGTGTTGCCATGCAAATGTAAGTTCCCATAAGGCTGTGGTGATCCAGATTTTCCCTTCAATGGGTTCTGGCAGATGTCGTAGTGTGTCATGTACAGCCATCATTCCTTGTTCGAGCCAACCCTTTTCTACAAAGTAAACAAAGACATTGGCTTGTCTCCATTTAGAGAGGCCATCAATGAATAGCAACATTCTACTTGCAATCATTGAGAACTTATGTGACACAACAACACAAATACCATTCCTGACAAGCGTAGGGGTCAAAGTCCTCATGAAAACCTCTCCCTCCTCTGTGTCTGTAGTAAAGACACCAACCAAGGTCCATTTGAAATGGAGGAGCAGTTGGATAATTGCTTGGTACTGGATTCCTTCTTTGGGGACCATGCGGTGGAAAAAGGGGAATTGACTGTTATCATTCAGAGTGTCTGAAACACTTTTAAAAGTGATCTGTAAAAGAAAGGAAGAATGTTGTGTTTTATTGAAGCCAGATCAAGACCAAAATATTAGACTTGAATGAATCTGACTTGGTCTTATAATTATGTCCAGAAATCTTAGATTTGTTTAATAAATTGTAACAGGATAATATAGCCATTTACAATGTGATTTAATATGTGTCATAGCTCTGTCTCTCCTCGTTCTTTTCATCTCTTGTGTATTCATGAAGATGCAGTAGAAGCCCCATAATTTATGGGGATGCTCTCATGGGGAGCTTTGATCCTTGCCCATTTTCCACTGTAGAGCCCCATTCTATAGCTATGACACCAACAATGACCACAATGAAAAACAGTTCTGGAATTTCATGGAGAAGATGAATCTGGAGTTATCACTCACTCACTATCAACTCATATAGCTACACTCTCAAATGGATACATTTAGAGATGGATACACTCTCACACAAACCTGTGGGATTTTGTAGCTGGCTACCACAGTGGATATCTGAAAAGAGATGTCATCATCACTTTTATCAAGAAGAGCCAAAAGGTTGTCCTTTCTTCCACAGTTGAAGTTGGGAATATTGACTTCTCCAGTAGAGAGCATGTCCAGCAAGGCATCTGAAGTCACAATAGTGTTCATATAGTTGTCATGGATATTGTAGCCAAGAGTGAGATTGCATAAGAACTGGTGGTTCTTCTTGATTTCTTGACTGGCCAAAATGAAGGGTAGGATTTTCGAATAATCAGTTTTTCCTTCACTGTAATCAGATGTGTTCATCATCATCATCATCATCATCATCATCATCATCATCATCAATAATCTGTATTGAATTTATTCTTGTTTGAGTCCATAATTTTTTTGTCTTAAACCAGGGCTGATCCAAAACCAAAGGCAAAATTAAATGCTCACCGCTGAGAAGATGGAGAAGAGATACTCCTCCATCAGATTAATAACAACAACAACAACAACTATATTGTTATTATTAGTAGTATTAAGTAATATAACTAATTTTCATCTGCCCAAAATCTTTGGATTAAGGAGCTTCAAGTTTGAACTGGTATGCTAAAGGATACCAATAGATAGTAATTGATACAAAGATGATGGAAGGAATATTGTGAAGTACTGTACAGTAGAGATGCCAATAACCAAGATAGTTAGAAGATACTGTAAGAAACTCTAGTACTAGCTCCATCCTTTCGAGGTAGGTAAAATGAGGACCCGGTTTGTGGGGGCAATAAGCTGACTTTGTATAAAAAAGAACACCGCTTGGGGTGGGGGGAAGCCCTACTAAGCAGGTATATACAAAAGTATAAAGGCTATTGCTTAATACATTGTAAGCCACCCTGAGTCTCCGGAAAAAGGCAGCATATAAATCGAACCAATAAATAAATAAATAAATAAATAAATAAATAAATAAATAAATAAACAAACAAACAAACAAACAAACAAACAAACAAACAAACAAACAAATAAATAAATAAATAGCTGATGAAGTTAGATCATCACTTCAGTCATGGCCAACTCATAATACTACAGAAACTGATGGAATATCCATAGTTATGCCAAGCAACAGACAAAGAATCTGTTAAGGAATCTGGAGAATGACATAATGGCCAACTGATGGGAAGAAGTCAATCTACTTTCCAAGAGGGGGGTGGGTGGGAAAGAGGTTTAACAGTGAACAAAGTATCATACAATATCCTGAATTTCAAATGGTAGCAAAATGATGCTGAGAATCATCCAATATTCTAATGGAAATGGAAAAAGAGATGCCATATGTCCAACTTGGCTTCCAAAAAGGCCATGAAGAATCATGAAATATTACTGCTGATACATGATGAATAATTGAGAAAGCCAAAGAATACCAAAGAGAACTCACAATGCCTTCCATTATAAAAATATCGTTAACTGTGGGTCACATCAAGCTATGGGATGTCCTGACAAAAGTGGGAATTCCAAAACATCTTCTCATCCTCATGAGGAATTCAGGAAACCTCACTACAGACAGAAGATGGCAAAAGAGATTGGGGCTCCAGGATGGCAAAGGAATGCAACGAGGCTGAGTGTTTTCCTTTATTTATACAGCCTATATATTGAATCTCTATGTTAAAAGAAGCTTGATTGGAATAAAATGAGTATGGATTTAAAACTGAAGGAAAAATGAAACATCAGTAACCTGACACTACCCTGAGAGACACAAATACAAAGGACCAGCAAGCTTAGTAATAAAAGCCAAGAAACAGTATGAAAAAATGGGACTACTACCTCCTACAATACTAGACAACACAGTATCAACAGTAGAGTTCTTCACGTTTTTAGGTTCTATCATCTGAAGACTTAAAATGGACACCTAACATCAAAAACATCATCAAAAAAGCACAACAAAGAATGTTTTTTTCTGAGCAAATTCAGAAAGCTCAAACTGCCCAAAGAGCTCTTGATTCAATTCTACAGAGGAATTATTGAGTCTGTCATCTGCACCTCCATAACTGTCTGGTTTGGCTCTGCAACCCAACAAGACAAACACAGACTTCAGAGGATAATTAGAACTGCCAAAAAAACAATTGCTACCAACCTGCCTTCCATTGAGGACCTGTATACTGCATGAGTCAAAAAGAGGGCTGTGAAAATATCTACAGACCCCTCACATTCTGGACATAAATTGTTTCAATTTCTACCCTCAAAAAGATGCTATAGGGCACTGCACACCAAAACAACTAGACACAAGGACAGTTTTTTTCCCGAATGCCATCACTCTGCTTAACAACTAATTCCCACAACACTGTCAAATAATTTACTAAGACTGTATTATTGTTATTATTCTCTTCCTTACTAGTATCTATCTCTTCCCACTTATTACTATAACCATGGTGCTTGTATCTTTCAATTATATTGTTTTTATTTGTTTCCTAGTATGATTTGATAGCTTATTAGTAACCTTGACTATCACTAAGTGTTGTATCTTTTTATTCTTGATGAATGTATTTTATTTTCCTTATGTACACTGAGAGCATATACACCTAAGTCAAATTCCTTGTGTGTCCAATCACACTTGGCCAATAAAGAATTCTATTCTATTCTATTCTATTCTATTCTATTCTATTCTATTCTATTCTATTCTATTCTATTCTATTCTATTCTATTCTATTCTGTTCCTAAATATGTAGACAAATTTGGCAGTGAAGAAGTGTTGGAGAGCTTCTGCCTTTTAGGATCAACCATCAATATATAGAAAAAGAACAAGCAGCCATGAAAAGTGCTGCAGATTAGCATTTGGAAGAGCATCCATGAAGGAAAAGATACCCAAATGCTGTGATGTGTCCAAACCTACAAATGTCAGAATCGTGGAATCTGTGAAATTCCCAGTGTGACTGTATGAGCATTGATGCTTTGAACTTTGGTGTTGGTGAAGACTCCTTAAAAAAAAACTGTAGACAGGCGGGGGGGGGGGGAACCAACAACAATGAATCATATAACAAATCAACCCAGAATTCTCACTTGAGCCACAAATGACCAGTCTTAAATTTTCCTAGTTTGGACACATTGTGTGAAGTCCTAGTTCTTTAGAGAAGGCTGTGAAGCTGGAAAAGATGAAATGAAAGAGAAGAGAATCACCAGCAATAAGGTGGATGGACGGTTAAGGTAGCAAAGGGTGAACCAATGAAAAAGTTAAGGATTAGGTTAGGGACAGATTGTCATAGAAAATGTTTATCTATGAGGTCTCTAAGAGACATGTGTTCCATCACTTTATTATTTATTTAATTATTTGTTATTAATTATTTCAAAACAATCAGACCATTCAAGTAGAATTGAATAAAGAAGAGCATGGAATTGATTAATGACCCAGAAAAGCAATGTTAAAAATAAATCTTCCTCTTCTCTTTCTATAAGGAGCAGGCATTTAATATCTATACGCTATTTTGAAAACATAGAACTGGGCTGGATGGAAGAACCAGAGTTTCAAGAAATAAAATTAAAAATTCAATATTCATAAAATGCCTGGTCTAAAAGTCATCCTACTGACTCAACTAAAGCTGCTGATCCATTTCTACAGAGGAATATTGAGTCTATCATCTGCACCTCTATAACTGTCTGGTTTGGCTCTGCAACCCAACAAAACAAACACAGACTTCAGAGGATAGTTAGAACTGCGGAAAAAACAATGGCTACCAACCTGCCTTCCATAGAGGACCTGTATACTGCACGAGTCAAAAAGAGGGCTGTGAAAATATCCACAGATCCCTCACATCCTGGACATAAAGTGTTTCAACTCCTTCCCTCAAAACAACGCTATAGAGCACTGCACACCAGAACAACTAGACACAAGAACAGGTTTTTCCCCAAACGCCATCTCTTTGCTAAACAAATAATTCCTTAAACACTGTCAAACTATTCACTAAGGCTGCATTACTAGTACTATTAGGCTTCTCACCATTCCTATCACCCATCTCCTCCCACTTATAACTGCATGACTGTAACTTTGTTGCTTGTATCCTTAAGATTTATATTGATACTGATTGTTTCCTGATTGCTTATTTGTATCCTATGACTATCATTAAGTGTTGTACCTTATGATTCTTGACGAATGTATCTTTTCTTTTTATGCACACTGAGGGCATATGCACCAAAGATAAATTCCTTGTGTGTCCAATCACACTTGGCCAATAAAGAATTCTATTCTATTCTATTCTATTCTATTCTATTCTATTCTATTCTATTCTATTCTATTCTATTCTATTCTATTCTATTCTAACAAAGAAAGCAATGGGAAAGTAGAGTTACTTCTGCTAAATGAGAGTATAAGTGATTGAATCTGCATTATAAGAAGAGGGGAAGTTCATCTGGACTTGGACTTCTGTGTCTTTCTTTCCCATGTTCTTTCAGGACATTTTCTACCCCATTCTTGGATTGAGTATCTTGTACAAAGCCAGACCAAAAAAAAAGGAGAGGGATGGAAATCAAAACAAGCCAAGAAATTACACAGTTTAATTAATAGAATAAGAATAAATGAAAAAGAGCTTAGAAATTCAAATAGAAGGAATGCAGGTGCATTACAGGTTGGGTTACTTACACAATATATTGAAGGAAAGGACTCTTGCTGAAGTGGAAGGGCTCATACAGAGCAGATGTTGCAGTGACAAGCACACTAATCAGATGGTCTCCTGGCCTGTAATGATTCCATGGCTTCACCCCACCATGTTGGTCCAAAGTCAGAGGACATTTGTTTCTCAGCTTCTCCACAATTGTCTGGGGCAGCAAGAGTAGCATTAGGAGCAGAAGGAGGAGAGCCATTCCTCCCTGAGCTGAATCTGTCACCACCCTCTCTCTAAATGACAAGAAGAAGAGTTCGAAAAAATTAAAGGGTTCTCTTAACATGGAAACACGGCAGTTTTCCTAATGCAGACAGAGCCCAACAACCTTCGCATGGAAAGGTGAGAAAGATACATTCAACAGCTTAGCCCCTGTCTGTCCCAAAGCTAATACCAAAACCTTCAACCTGACCTAAAGCTTTTATTCTTTTTCTGATGCTAGATCCCTTCCATGTTGCCTGTTCTGATGTTTACATCAAAGGTAATCACCAGACCAGTAGCAGGAGGGGTGGCAAAGAGCAAGATGGTGATAATTATATTGAGAAGCAACGTGTCCTCTAGGAGGTCCGGGACTTCCATAATCAAAGATGCATCTAGAGAAAAAACTGTTTGTGGAAATCTCAGACACAACAGTGGTGGGGGTCAGAGTTCTGAAGCGGTTATGGTCCTTCCTGTTGGGACATGTCCAAAAAGTGATGCTGGAGGATGGAGGATTGACTTCTGATGTGTTTCAACTTGGTAACTTGTCTCATCCAAAATTAATGTAAACCTCAAAAACATACTTGAAACAGAAAACCCACGGTAGCATTCATAGAATAGAATAGAATAGAATAGAATAGAATAGAATAGAATAGAATAGAATAGAATAGAATAGAATAGAATAGAATAGAATAGAATAGAATAGAATAGAATAACAGAGTTGGAAGGGACCGTGGAGGTCTTCTAGTCCAACCCCCTGCTCAGGCAGGAAACCCTACACCACTTCAGAAAAATGGTGATCCAACATCTTCTTAAAAACTTCCAGCGTTGGAGCATTCACAACTTCTAGAAGCAAGTTGTTCCACTGATTCATTGTTCTAACTGTCAGGAAATTTCTCCTTAGTTCTAAGTTGCTTCTCTCCTTGATTCATTTTCACCCATTGCTTCTTGTACTGCCCTCAGGTGCTTTGGAGAATAGCTTGACTCCCTCTTTTTTGTGGCAGCCCCTGAGATACTGGAACACTGCTATCATGTCTCCCCTAGTCCTTCTTTTCACTAAACTAGACATACCCAGTTCCTGCAATCTTTCTTCATGAGTTTTAGCCTCCAGTCCCCTAATCATCTTTGTTGCTCTTCTCATAATGGAATTCTACCTGTCTTTGAAGAAAATCACAGTCCTAGGCCAGTACTTTTAGCACTAGACCAAACTTGTTTGAATAACTCTAACGAGATTGTGGTATTATATCTCTATATATCAACTTGATTTTATTGATTTCATTCATTTAAGTACTTATTTACCCCACAGACGTTTGTAAGAAATGACGATCTTAGCAATGGTGTTTTTTGTTTTTCTTTTTGAAGTCATTTGCCATTGCCTCTTCCTTAGAGTGCTGAGAGAGTGGCTGTCCCAGTATCACCCAGTTGATTTTGTGCCCAGGGCAGGACTAGAACTCATAGTCTCCTAATTTCTAGCCTGGTGCCTTCACCACTACACCAAATTGTCTCTAATCATATCCATACAACCATGCATGTAATATATGACAGGTCAGTTGGATTGCAAGTAGATGTACAAGTTTATAAATGTTGGATCTGCCTTGGAATAGTGGGGGGGGGGAACTATTATTGTTCCAATAGATTTGTCAGTGTTAAACTAGGGCCGTGATGGCAAACCTATGGCACATGTGCCAGAGGTGGCACACAGAGCTCTCTCTGTGGACATGCTGCTCTTCTGATTTCCTGCGCGTGCATGCATGCCAGCCAGCTGGTCTTTGTGCTGGAAATCCAAAGATCAGCTGGCTGGTGCTAGCCACCTGGTCTTCGGGGCTCTGGTGTGTGCAAAGAGTAGCTGGCCAGTGCGCATGCATGCACCAGAAACCCAAAGACCAGGTGGCCGGCATGCACATGTGGCAACAGCCAGCTGGTATTCGGGTTTCTTGCACTCCGGTGCACACGAAGACCAGCTGGCTGGTGTGCACCCAAAGACCAGGTGCCTGTGCACCGACCAGCTTGTCTTTGAGTGTCCGGCGTTCCATCACGTGTGCGTTCTGGTTTGGGCACTCGGTGCCAAAAAGGTTAGCCATAACTGAACTAAGGGAATGTTCTTTGTTTTTTTTTTAATTCATATTTTTAATGTTTGGTCTAGTTTTGTTTTGTCTCTCTTTAATTTTTTTTTAATTTTTAAAATTTTTATTAATTTAAGAAACCACATAATACATTTTTTTCCCATTTTCTTTTGGATTTTATATTTTAATCGTTTGAATAAAACAAAAAAATGTAAAAAAAAGGGAAACATATTTGGGGGAGGCTCTCTAAACATCCCATTGTAGTAGTTGCGTTATACTTTATCTGCAGTTGGGGTTCTTTGCAATATTAGACTCAACAAAGGAGACAGGAACTAAAATACAACCTCGTAAGATTTGTAGAAAAGAATTCTTACAAAATTAGATGATTTAGAATCGCACAGATGTGATGTGAGGGATGGATTTGGCATAAACTCCCAATCAGAGGTTGGGATGATACATTTATCTACAAATTCTTCTCGTGGACAATTCAAAAGTTTCTGGGTGGTCACAGAGAGATGAAGGTGGACTCTCTCCTTATCCAGGAGACTTATTTTTATCTTCTTAAAATGGCAGTTTGCTAAGATATGTCATCCTGAACCAAGGGTGGGTTCTACTTACCTTTACTACCGGTTTACAACGGGATGTGCAGATTGCTGATGATGACATCTGAGGTGGTGGGCGGGGCCTCCTGCCGGTTTTAATACCGGTTCTTGCAAACCGGTCTGAACCGGGTGCAACCCACCACTATCCTGAACTCATAAGATTTATTCTCAAATTTAGCTATTTTATCCAGCTATCCACTAAAATTTGATGTTTACAAAAAGAGGGAAAAAAGTGCTTTATCTAAAAATTGTAGAATAGGAGTGTAAAGGGCTTGAATGACACCAGATTTTGTTCATTCAAGGCAGAGCCGATGTGAAAAAGAATGAAGAAATGGCACAAACAACGTGTATTTCTGTGATTACTTTTATACAGAACAAAAGTAAAGTAAAATCATGATAAATATGGCGGTTGTTATGAAGAAGCAGGTGGTTTCGCCTCTTGCCGAACAGAAACTTGGTCACAAGCAGTGCGTATCTCTTCATTATACCCAGTCATTGCACCTCTTCTTATTTACCACTACACCATGAGAAAGAGGTTGCAGAACATTATAGGTAGCCAATGTGGTTGCAATCTGAGAGAAGATTTCAGTCAAAGTCCCTTTGAGGATAATGAAAAGGTCCTTCTCCCTTCCACAGCTTTACTTAGGAACTTGGCAGAGGTGGGATTCACTTACCTTCCCTACCGGTTCACAAATATGAGCACTCCTCTGCACATGCAGAGAAGTCGCGCATTATGTCCGTGTGGTTGGGTGAAGCCTCCAGCAGTCACCGCTACCTGTTCACCTGAACCAGACAGAACTGGCTGAATCCCACCTCTGGAACTTGGCCATTGATGTGAGGTTGGCCCCAAACCTCCTACCTTTTTGTAAGGGCCTAAAGACATGGCTCTACCAGTTGGCTTGGAGCCCTAGTGGGGGAACAGAACAATGGAGGTGGTTGATTGAGTTAGTTAGTTAGCTTTATTGATTAGCCTATAGGCCATATCAAAGCACCAGGTGCAACACATATCACCATTAAAATCTTATACAAACAGTTTAAAAAAAAAGTAGGGTAAAATACGTTATAGGATTAAATACAATATAATTTGACACATAGATATATATATAATAGAATAAAACGACATAAAATTGGAGACCTGGTTAGGGCCAGAGGGAGGAGTCCCTCTCATCGATTCATGTCCCCCCAGGCTTCCATGTGCTGCACCAGCCGCGACTCCAGGGTAGGGGCGGGGGGGGGGGGTGGCGGTTGTTATTAGGGAAAGTCTCAGTCCCAGGGAGGTAACTGTTCCTCAGATAGGTGGGTGTGAGTCCCTCCTTCTGAAATGGGATCCTGGAGTTCATTCGGGTCTATTGGTTACATACCTATCTCCCAGCTGCGTAGCCTCAGCCCTGCCTGCACTGCTAGATGTCCTGCCGAATTGGCAGTTGAACTCCCCAACCTCCTAGTTGTGGAAGATTTCAATTTGCCATCGGCCGGGGAGACATCTGAATCAGTCTGGGAGTTCATGGCCTCCATGATGGCCATGGACCTAACTCAGGTTGTACAGGGCCCAACTCATAAGGGAGGACACACACTCAACCTGGTTTTTCTCTCTGGACAGTGGATAAATGATCATGGTAGGGGAAACTTGTCAACCTATCCCCTGTCATGGTCCGATCATTCCCTCCTCAGGCTGGACTTTCTCTCCATCATCCCCCACCACTGGGAGGCGGAACCAGTGAGATTGTTTTGCCCCAGGCGCCTGATGGACCCGGAAGGGTTCTTGATGGAGCTTGGGCCTTTCCCCACCTCCTTATCCCACGATTCGTCTGAGGCCCTGGTCGCAGCCTGGGAACAGGCCGCGGTGGGGGCCTTGGATTGAATCGCACCTTTGCGGCCTCTGACTCGACGCAGATCCCGGGTGACTCCCTGGTTCACCACGGAGCTCAGGGAAATGAAGTGTCGGAGAAGATGCCTGGAGGACAGTTGGAGATCCTCCCGATCCGAATCTAACCAAACACAGTTAAGAACCCATATTAGGTCTTATCTTGTGGCAATGGAAGCGGCAAAGCACCAATATTTTGCCGCTCTCATTGCATCTGCAGAAAATCACCCAGCCGCTCTGTTTAGAGTGACTCGCTCTCTCCTCAATCATGGAGCAAGGGAGGACCCCTAGCAGGGAAGAGCTGATGATTTTGTACAGTTTCTGCAAGGTAAAATCACTCAGATTCAGACTGGGTTGGACTCTGACTGGGCAGAATCTGACAAGTCGACAGGGGTCTGTCCTGATGGTAACATCTGTGTTGAATTTGAGCCTGTTTTGATGGATGAAGTGGACAGGATCATGGGTCGACTGGGTGCCTCCACATGTTTATTGGACCCTTGTCCCTCCTTCCTCGTTTCTGCAGCCAGGGAGGTGACTGGAAGCTGGATTCAAGCAGTTGTCAACGCTTCTTTGAGGGAAGGGGTCTTCCCCGCCACACTCAAAGAGGCGGTGGACCGTCCCCTCCTCAAGAAGCCCACCCTGGATCCAGACTCCCTTAATAACTATCATCCAGTCTCCAACCTTCGCTTTATAGCGAAGGTTGTTGAGTCTGTGGTGGCACAGCAGCTCCCGCAGTTCCTGGAGGAAACTGACTACCTAGACCCGTACCAATCGGGTTTCAGGCGTGGTTACAGCATGGAAACAGCATTGGTCACCCTAGTAAATGATCTCTGGTGGGCCAGGGATGGGGGTTGTTCCTCCATCCTGGTCCTTCTTGACCTCTCAGCAGCTTTCGATACCATCAACCATGGTATCTTACTGCAGCGACTCGGGGGGGTGGGGGTGGGAGGCACCATTTTTACGGTGGTTCTCCTCCTACCTCTCAGGCTGCTCACAGTTTGTGTGGACAGGGGAGAGAGATCCACCCCGAGGCCCCTCACTTGTGGGGTGCCTCAGGGATCGGTTCTCTCCCCTCTGCTCTTTAACATCTACATGAAGCTGCTCGGTGAGATCATTCATGGTTTCGGGGGTCATCAATATGCTGATGACACTCAGCTTTACATCTCCACCCTGGATCACCCTAGGGATGCCCTTTCTGTGATGTCCTGCTGCCTGGAAGCGGTGCGGGCCTGGATGGGAAGAAACAGACTCAACCCATCCAAGACTGAGTGGCTGTGGATACCGGCATCTCTTGATCTAGTGGCCCGATCACTTGTGATGGGAGGGGAGATCCTTACTCCCTCAGAAAGGGTCCACAATCTGGAGGTCCTCCTGGATTCATGGCTATCCCTAGAAGATCATTTGACGGCCATGACCAGGGGGGCCTTCGCACAGGTACACCTTGTGTGCTAGTTGTGCCCTTTCCTAGATCGGGATGCCCTTGCCATGGTCACTCATGCCCTTGTTAAATCTCGGTTGGACTACTGTAATGCCCTCTACATGGGGCTGCCCTTGGGATGCACTCGGAGACTACAGTTAGTCCAGAATGCAGCCGGACGGGTTGTTATGGGGGCTTCTCAGTACTCCCATGTGACACCTCTCCTGCTTGAGCTGCACTGGCTGCCGGTGGCTCTCCAGGTTTGTTTTAAGGTGCTGGTGCTCACCTATAAAGCCCTACATGGCTTAAGCCCAGGGTATCTGCAGGATCATCTCCTGCCTTCCTCCCACCATCCGGTGCGCTCACACAGAGCGGGCCTCCTCAGGGTGCCATCAGCCAGACAATGTCGGCTGGTGGCCCTCAGGGGGAGAGCGTTCTCTGTGGGAGCGCCAACCCTCTGGAATGGGCTGCCCACTGGCCTCAGGACAGCCCAGGACCTCCTCTCCTTCCGCCATGAATTGAAGATGTGGCTTTTTCACCAAATGGGCTGAATCTGTAGGGGTGACTTCAAATAATTTTAATAATTTTTAATTGATATTAATTTAATTTTAAACTGATTTTAATTGTTTATGTACTTCTTTGTTTTGTTTTTGTCAGCCGCCCTGAGTCCTATGGGAGAAGGGCGGCATATAAATTACATAAATAAATAAATAAATAAATAAATAAATAAATAAATAAATAAATAAATAAATAATATTTCAGTGTCACCCTTGCAATCTACCCCAATCAGTTCCACGTATGCTGATCTCAACCGAACTATTTTGTTTAAGTACTGTGTTGTGTTAAATGCTATTTTCAGGTTCTGGCTGCACATAAAGTAAGTTGTTTTGATATGGGGATCCCAATGGGTCATTTGTTTGGTATATGGACCAAGGTTCCTGTCTCTCACCCCCTTATACAAGCAACAGTCAAATAGGATGTGAGCCAGATCTTCTACCTGTGCCGCTCCACAAATACAGAGACATCCATTGTAGAGTATAGAATGGAATCTCCCATATCTGACCATTGTGTCAAGTTGTTTGAATCTCGCTCACGTAAATATCTTCCTAAGATGTTTTTGCAGTTGTGACATCAAATAGCTGCCTACTTGAAAAGTATATTTGTATTTGTTCAGCCATTTCAAGTTACCCACCTTACTAAGGATAGCTATATCATTTTGTGCTTCTATATCCTTAATTCTTTGGGCAGATCTTTTTTTAAATTGGTCTCCTGAAGACAGGAAGGCCACAGCTTCTTACAAAATTTGCTGGTTTGGTGATCCAGGAGATTTGGATTGTAATTTTATTTGCTCTAGGAGACAAAACTTGGGGAGTCTATCAGTCTCCATTGCATTGACTTTGCACCAGTAGTTATTTGCTCTAATTTTGGATAATGCATGAATTGTATGAATTCCCATTTCAGTTCTAACTGCTGCAGCAGATGTGCCTGGATCTATACCAAAATATGTCTCAAATGCTGGGACTCTGTTTTTTCTGGGGCTGTGGTTGAGTATAGCCCCAAACCTCTGCTCCATACAAGAGCATAGGGGTAACCTTAACTTTGTATACTTTAATTAATGGGGCTTGATTGAGTAATAACAGATCCCATCTCCCTCCCACTCTACCTCTACCCTCCCAATGTTGGTTTTAATGTCTAATTTAAACTTTTATCTTTTAAATGTGTGTGTAACTGTAAGCCATCCAGAGTTACCCTATGGTAAGATGGGTGGCTAAATCAATCAATCAATCAATCAATCAATCAATCAATCAATCAATCAATAAAATTATATCGCTCAGCTAGATAAAATTGTAAATAAGCCATGATACAACTAAAATAATGACATTTAAAAGGACATTCCTGTGCTATTTTTTTCTGGCATATCGACAACAATCCCATTGCACCAATGCCATTTTTAAAATGTTTTGATGGGACATTTCAGGGCTCATGTAATCCAAGGACAGAGGACAGATAGGATACCTCAACTGTTCAAAAGAGAATGGGGGCTGTCTTGCAATTCAACTGGGCAAGTGTGGAGAATACATTGTCTGACCACCCTTTAATTTTTTTCAAGCAAAATCATTGGCCAACTCACGTATGCAAAACAGCTTGGGACTTTTTATAGGCTTGGCCTGTTGGAAAGTATTGACAGTCAAAATTCCTCTGTTTTACATTTTAACATTTCGTTTAGTTGTAAGCTGCTCCCTTGTATTCAAGTCTGGCCTCAGAATGATGATGTAGCACTTGGGGATGAAGATGCAGCCCAGGAGACCAGCACTGGAAGCCAAGATGGAGAAGATCTGAACAGCCACCATATATTTTCCTTTGGTGCTCAGGTAGGTGGGTACAAAAGTCAACCAGACACTGCAGAAGACCAGCATGCTGAAGGTGATCAGCTTGGCTTCGTTGAAAGCCCCAGGGAGATTCCTGGCTAGAAAAGCCACTGTGAAGCAGATGGCAGCCAGGAAGCCCATGTAGCCAAAGGTGATATAGAACATGACAACGGTCCCTTCGTTGCATTGCAGGATGATCTCTCCAGGCTGAGAGTGGAAGTCAGAGTCAGGGAAGGAGGGAGAAACTCCTAGCCAGGTAGAGCAGATGATAATTTGGACAACAGAACAAGAAAGGATGATGGATTTGGCCAAGCCCTTTCCCAGCCATTTCTTCACTCGGTTGCCTGGTTTTGTGGCCAGGAAAGCCAATACCACCATGATGGTTTTGGCCAAGAGAGAAGAAATGGCAACTGAGAAGATGATGCTGAACAGTGTTTGTCGGAGAAGACAGGTGGCTTTCCTTGGTTGTCCAATGAAGAGAAAAGAGGACAAGAAGCAAAGCAAGAGGGAGACCAGGAGAATGTAGGAGAGATCCCGGTTGTTGGCTTTGACAATGGGAGTTTCTCGGTATTTAATGAATATGAATAAAACAAGGTCTGTGGTTAGGAACAAAAATAGAGCAAAAGTGACCAAGATTATGCCCAGGTATTCTTGATAAGAAAGAAAGGTTAGAACTTTGGGGATACATTGGATTCGGTCTTCATTTGGATATTTATCATCTGGACACTGGGTGCATTTTTCCATATCTGAGAAAAACAAAAAGGAATATTTCTCTCATATAATACCCTTTTACCTTTCAAGCAATACTTTCTTAGGACAATAATTGATAGCATGCTTTTAAAAGCATATTGATCAAAATGCTTTGGATAAATCCAGAATCATTTCCTCTGTTGTTACCCACCTTCTTGAGTGGAGATGGTCCCCTCTGGACAAGGAATGCAGTCGTAGCAGCAAACTGGCTCTCCTTCTCGAGCCCGCTTGACAAATCCAGGATGACAACTTTCCACACAAATTGATTGAGGAAGAGACTAAGAAGAAAAATAAAACAAGGAATTACAAGGAAAATGTGTTAGGACTCCTATTCATTCAAAATGGACATGTACTGACAATTCACCAAGTAGTCTCTAGGATTTAATTAGGTAAGTATGAAATTTCTAACTATATCACATTGCCAGAGAGTATTTTTCTATTTGATGAAATCTGGAAGGATGGAATTGAAAAAAAATTAAGCATTAAATGAAAACCAGTGGGTTCCTTCTCATGGCCTCCGTTCTTCATATATCAATGATTTTAAATTTTGGTGTTATATTCCTAATAAATTTTGGAATAAAATTTATTCTAAATAATATTCATTAAAATTTTATTCTATTCAATTTATTAAAATATGTTTCACTTTGAGGAAGAAAGAAACCGCTGACCAGTAGTTTTGGAAAAGTTTTGTTCTGGAATCCATGTAACATTGCAAAAGTGTTCTCCTTTGAACATAGTCAAAAATGAATTTTCAAAAAAAAAAAAAAAACTGCTTACCAATTAGTGCTATCAACTTAGAAGGGAGCATTCTTTTTTAATTTTATTTATTTATTTATTTCATAAAATCTTGTGGCTGCTAGGCTAATGAAGGTATTGCACTTAGGACTTACTGGGGAACTTACTGCATCAGAACAATTGGCAGCCACCTTCGACAAAACCCCAGAGGTCAAACAGATCCCCAAAGAATATCAGGACCTTGTGGAAGTGTTCAGCGAGGCTGAGTGTGATGTCCTACTCCCTCCCCACCGTGAGATGGAGTGTGCCATCAAAATCATTCCTGGGGCAAAACTAAACCCAAATTTTACACCATGACATGCCGGGAAATGCAAAAAATGTGCAAATACATAGACAAAAACCTAGCAAGGGGGTTCATTGAGTAAGCCAAGCCGAGGGGTCACACCCGTAAAATCTATACCTGTACTCAAACTGTTTTTGCTTTGCACAGCTTGCCTTCAAGAAGTGAGGGAGGCCAAATGTCAACTTGCGAAGCATTCCTGACCTGCTCTCGAGTTGCCATAGGCAGGGGGATGGGGAACCGAGCCTTGCAGCTGCATCAAGGAACTTGCATTTCCATCAAAACAAAGCACATTCCAGCTGGCAATGTCAAGGTCATCTCCAGGGGGACCTACAATGGCTGGATGGAGTGACTTCTACAATGCACGAAATTGCTTCATTGGGGAATGTGACTGATGACACACCTTGGGGGAAGGGGGAAACAGGGTCAGAGCCAAGGTGCAAATTAAGTGAGGTCAGAGTTGGCTTCACTTGGTTCATGCTGACATGAAGCTCCTAATAAATATCTGGATTTCTTTTGAAGCTTGTATTGAGGCTCATGATTTAATTAGAGCATTAAGGTTTTGAAAAACAGAGATAAGATGCCAAAATTTCACCCACTTTGTTGAGCAACTTTAGCTCTGACTTAGCATCTTTCAAGAAAATAAAGCTCTGAGTTTTAAATGCCCCCAGTAGCCTTTCGATGGGATCCTTTTTGGGGAGAACCAACAAGGCCACGATGCCCAGATCTGCTGCTATCTCTCCATTTTGGTCCATGTAGAGTCTAAATTGGGAAAGATTGCAAAACTCATTCTTCTCCAGAAAGGGATGAAACTAAAAAATAAAAATGAAAAATGAAAGTTAAAAGATAAGATGAATGAAAAATGATGGATAAATGATTGTACATGTAAATGTGTTTATGAGAAATAAAAATTAAAAAAAAATTGGAAAAAAAAAACCAGAAAGGGATGAAACTAGAATGGAAACATCCAAGAATTTTAAAGGCAGAAACCTCGGTTTCTTATCTCACGTGATCTTTTCACATTTGATTCGTTCTTCTGCAGTTGTACGACTTGCAACTATTGTTCTCTAACTTCAAAGTATGCTTAATAAGGAGAAAAGTGTCACCACTATCTTCATAAGTGAAGGAAAAAGGTTCAGCAAAATTTCCCAATCATATATTGACAGAATTTATATTAACAAAATACAATTGGCACAACTGGTCATGTATAGGGAACATTGTAACATAGGTATCAAATAAATTGAACAATACAAAAAAGAGATTATTCATAATCTCATTTGGTGATGACCCAAAAGCATGGATTTTCAAGATGAAAATTGCCAGTCAAAACTTCTCCCTAATAGACCAGATGGGAAACAAGAGCAAATGAGCTAATTCTACTTTTTTTGAAGGCTACACTGAGAGAAACACGCAAGTCTGTAAATATAAATCTCGTAGCAATAATTTCATCTCATTCAAACAATGCCAAGTTTACAGAAAAATATTTATGATTTCCTCATAGGGAGAGGTGCATCAGGAAAATGCAGTAGAAAAATATCTGAGCTTTAGCAACATGGACTTGATAAATTATAGAACTTTAATCATACACTGGAAGAGGGACAAGGGATACCAAATTTGGTAAGTATATTTGTGAAAGTACCGTATTTTTCGGAGTATAAAATGCACCTTTTTCCCCCCAAAAAAAGAGGGTGAAAATCTGATGTGTCTTATACTCCGAATGTAGCCCTACCCAGCCTCTCAAGCCTCAGAAATGAAGCTTCAGGAAAAAAGCCTCCAAACAGAGCTTCAGAAAGAAAAAGCCTCTGAAAGAAGCTTAAGAAAAAGAGTCTCCGCAACAGAGCTTCAGCTCAGATGCTTTTTTTTCTGAAGCTCTGTTTCGGAGGCTTTCGGAGGCAGGAAAAAAAGTTTTTTCTGAAACAGAGTCTTAGAAGTTTCAGAGGCTGAAAAAAAAGCAAGGCACAGGGCTCACAACCAATGAACCTGTTGCTAAAATTCACCTCTGGGAACAGGTGATTGGGGGTATTCTGGGAGGCTTATCCACCCGCCAATCAGCTTTTTTCTTATTTTCCTCCTCAAAAACTAAGGTGCGTCTTATAATACTCCGAAAAATACAGTAATCTTGAAATAGTAGTTGTTGGCAAATCAAATTTCAGTCAGCAGTAAGATGCTGATACAAAGAAGATAAATGCATCCATAAAAATATCAGGACATGAATATTCTGGTTTTGGGAGATACCATCTCACATACAGTTCTTCTGGAGGCACCATGCTTGGAGAAGAAGCATTGCACAAACCCTGAATCAGGTTTAGGGAAAAGTAAAGAAGCCAAGGAAGAAATCAAAAGGACTGCTCTTAGCCTTCAGGAAAGACTACAAGGAGTAGAGCTAGGCTGCTCTATGGCAACAGATAATAACAAGACTGGGAGCAGCTTTCCAATTTATAAAATATTCAGTTGGAAAAGGGAGGATACAAAACTCTTCCACTAACTGAAAGATGTTAAACAGAAGCTTAATATTTTCTTACTGTTATTCCAGGGTGTCAGACATGGTAACATGAATTCAGTCACAAGAAAGATTTTGGCTGAATGAGAGGAAAATGTTCTAAAAGGCAGAACCAGGGATGAAATCCAGCAGGTTCTGACAGGTTTTGAAGAACCAGAAGCGGAAATTTTGAGTAGTTCGGAGAACCAGCAAATACCACCTCTGACTGGTCCCAGAGTGGGGAGGGAATGAATATTTTGCAATATTCTTCTCCTGGAATGGGATGGAAATGGAGATTTTGTAGTATCCTTCCCCTCCCACTCCCACCAAGCCATGCCCACAGAACCGGTAGTAAAAAAAAATTGAATTTCACCACTGGGTGGAACCATTTTAGAACTGAACCAATAAAGCAGAAAACTTCAGTCTCCATTTCTCTGATTTGCCTTTATGCAAAGATAGAGGATCCATCAATCAGAAAAGCTTTAACTGGGTTTCCTGCAGACAGGAGGGGTTGGGCTAAGTGGTCTCAGGGTCTCCTTCAGATTGATAAATGTAAAATTCTATAATGCTAACCACCTCCATCCATATCTATACATACTGGCATTTATTTTAAAATGCATGCATCCTTTTTAAAATTAGCAGTGGTTAATATGAAAATCTTTTTTAGTATAGGCTGTTTGGAAAATTATCCTCCCATGTGATTAGATTGGCCAAATCTGTTGGCCTTTTGTAGCACAAATAGGTTGAGAAGATTCTTCTGCTTCTCCTTTGAATTCTCAAAAGTAACTAGGTTTTAAGGAGCCTTCTCAGGATTCTGTACCTGCCATGGCTGTAGCCTTGGATTGCCCAAGATCTTTTCCCCTTCTTTCCTTTTCCTCCTGGAATTGGAGGAATACGCAGCATTCAAGGCATGGACCAGAGTCTTAACAAAACTGTAATAATGTTCATCATTTGTGATATGGAAATTGCTCTCATTCTTTTGGGCCCCCAGGGGCAATTTCTCAGTGCATCGTCTCCGGCCTTTGACAGAAAAGACATGTTTTGAAAAAGAACATTCAAAAGACTCATCTTCAAAACTGGGGCTTAGAAAGAAATAGGGTTCAAAGGCCTCATCTTTTGGCCTTTTATTTGGCAAAAAAGAAAATGTCCAAATACTATGGATGTATTTGAGAAGTCTGTGCTTTTTCATTTCATATGTTCCCAAACCTGTCATGAGCCAGACTTTCCCTTCAATGGATCCTGGAAAACCTTCAAGGGTTAAATGGAAAGGAAGGATTCTGTCCCAAATGGGATCATATTCTGCAAAATGAACAAAGACGTTGACCTGTCTCCACTTGGACATGGCTTCCCTGAAGGATTTTGTGGGTGTAGTTGTTGAGAATTGTTGTGATATAACAACACAAATTTCATTCCTGACAAGCAAAGGAGTAAAAGTTCTCATGAAATTGTCTCCTTTCTCTGTGTCTGAAGCAAAGAGACCAATCAGGGTCCATCTGAAATGGAGGAGAAGTTGGACAATTGCTGGGTACTGAAAACCTTCTTTGGGGAACGTCCGGTGGAAAAAAGGAAACTGACTTTTTTCACTCAGAGCCTCTGAAGCAGTTTCAAGACTAATCTGAAAAAATGATAAGACAATACAGTAAAAAACATACAGTATATGTTTTATCAACAGTAGATAAGAGAATCCATTTCGATTCTTTTCATGAATCTGAAAAATTGACATTTTCATTACTTTGTCTAAGATCATACGGAAAACATGAGCTTTCCATCACTCCTTAATTTCCAGTTACCCAGAAGTTCCTTTTTATTGAAATAGAAATAGAATAACAGAATTGGAAGGGATCTTGGAGGTCTTCTAGTCCAATCCCCTGCCCAGGCAGGAAACCCTACACCACTTCAGACAAATGGTTATCCAACATCTTCTTAAAAATTTCCAGTGTTGGAGCATTCACAACTACTGTATGCAAGTTGTTCCACTTATTAATTGTTCTCATTGTCAGGAAATTTCTCCTTAGTTCTAAGTTGCTTCTCTCCTTGCTTAATTTCCACCCATTGCTTCTTGTCCTACCCACAGGTGCTTTGGAGAATAGTTTGACTCCCTCTTCTTTGTAGCAACCCCCTGGAACACTGGAACACTGCTATCATGTCTCCCCTAGTCCTTCAGTCTTTAGCCTTCAGTCCCCTGATCATCTTTGTTGCTCTTCTCTGCACTCTTTCTCAACGTCTTTTTTACATCGTGGCGACCAAATCTCATTGAACACAAAGTTCAGCTCACTTCACAAGTCTGTAGTAGAAGCCCCCTAAGCAATGAGGATGGTGTTATGAGAGGATTTGTTGTTTTGATCCTTGCTCCCTCCCCACTCCTAATTTTTGGCTATGATACCTACAATTCCATAGACAAGATATAGTTGGATCTATCACCCATCCACTACCACTCTACTCAATTTATCAGATAGAGAAATAAACACACAAACCTGTGAGACTTTGTAGAGGCCGACTAATGTTGACATCTGGATAGAGATGTCCCTTTCATCTCCATCAACCAGAGTCAATAGGTTGTCCTTCCTTCCACAGCTGTAGTTGGGAACATTGGCTTCTCCAGCAGAGAGAATGTCCAGCAAGGCATCTGAAGTGCCAAGTGTGTTCAAATAGTTGTCATGGATGTTGTAGCCAAGTGTGAGATTGTGCAAGAGCTGGGGAGTTTTGTTGACAACTTGAATATTGAAAATAAAGTATAATAATCTTGACTTATCATAAGGTAAACTAGTGTAAAAAAAATATCATGTTGATATCAGCATCTTCAACAGCAATAACAAAATCTTTCTTTCTATTTAATACATTACTTTTCTCCACAAACCTATTGAATCTTAAGCCAGTATTGACTCAAAACCAGCAGCAAACTATTCTCACCCATCAAAATTTAATTTTAAAATTTGACTGTTTGTAAGAGAAGATGAAGATATTTCCCCACCATGTTAAGTTTCACAAATCCACCATAATATGTAGCAATACCAATTTTCCTCAGCCCAGGAACCATTGCAAAATAATTCAATCGTTCAAGCAAAATCATCATAAATGGAAGAGGATTTTTGATAAGTGACCTAGAAAAGCCATTCTAAAAATAAATTGTCTATTCCTATAAGGATTAGGAAAAGAATATCAATAAGTGGGTTAGAAAACTGTGGAAACAAAAGGAAACAGTTCAGGATTGGAAGGGCTCCAAATGAAGAAAATTTGAACGTTCATCACACTGTATGACTTACAAGTCAGACTGATTATAAGGAGCCTTGTTGAAAAGCAATACTGTATGTGGTATTTCTGTTGCAGTGATGACTATACTAATGAGATGGTCTCCTGGTCTGTAATAGCTTGATGGTTTTTCTCCATCCTGGTGTTCCAAACTCAGTGGGCACTTGATTCCAAGGTTCCTAGAGATTGGCAGAGACACTAGCAGCATCAGAAGCAGAAGGAGGAGGTTCATAATACATAGAGATGAATCAACCCCTTTGCTGTTTCTGAATAAGAATCCAAAGGAGTCTCACAAGATGAAAATGCCAGTAGCTTTCCTGAATCAGACAGAGACAAACCAAGCTTCATCTGGCAAGGAGAGAAAATACATTCAAGAGTACAGCTCCTACTTGTTCCAAACGTTTTCCAAAGAGAGCATTACCTGAAGCATTTATCCTTCTCTGACACAAGATCCCTCCCTTATTCCTTCAGTCACATTTTTACATCAAAGCAACCACTGGAATAGTAGCAGAAGAGATCTCAAAGACCAATTGGTGAAAATTACAGTAAGACACAACTTCCCTTCTGGGAATCCTGAACTTCTTCAAAGGCTCCATTTGCAGAGGAGTAACTGGAAAAAAACATGCTATAGAAAAATCACAGCTATACCCCTTGGGAGCATTGTTCTGTAGTGGTTGTGGTCCTTCTTGTCAGGACATGTCCAGAAAGTGAAGCTGAAGTAGATAATTCAATATCTTTGTCTTTCAACATGGCCTCTTGTCTCCAAAGACTGCTGGGGAGGTAACTCAGAGTTATGGAGTTTGACGCCACACTTGGTTGATGACACTTAACTCTAATCTTGCCTGTCTTGTAATACCAAGAAAGCAATCAGTCGCCTTGAAATGTGTCTAAAATTAAGAGTAGAGTCCTTTGTAATTTTCTGTAAGAAATTCTAAATTGGACTGATTTTTAGGATTCCTTGTGCCTAAAGTGAAATTTCAATCTGAGTTGTGTGGTGGCCTAGTGGTGAAGACACTCGCCTCTTGGCAAGTTGGAAAGTTGAGAATTCAATATTAGGTAGCAGCAGATGGTTCTCTCCTAGAGCACAAAGAAAATATATCTGCTGTGAACTCTATGTAAGCATCAGGAACGAAGGGCATCTGACCAGTAAATGCTCAGCTCCATCCAGTCACCCTGACTCTACTCTGAATAAATAAATACTAAAGGTAAAGGTTCCGGTGGTGAAATTCAGATTTTTTTACTACTAGGTTTTTGGGTGTGGCTTGGTGAACATGGCTTGGTGGGCGTGGAAGGGAAGGATATTGTAAAATCTCCATTCCCACCCCACTCTGGGGCCAGCCAGAGGTGGTATTTGCCAGTTCTCTGAATTACTCAAAATTTCTGCTACTGGTTCTCCGAAACCTGTCAGAACCTGCTGGATTTCACCCCTGAAATGTGCCCCTCGCATATATGTTAGAGGATGGTGCTAATCTCTGTTTCAAAGCCAAAGAGCCTGTCCGAAGATGCCTCCGTGGTCATGTGGCCGGCATGACTAAACACAAAAAGGCACAGGGAATGCAGTTACCTTCCACCAAAGGTGGTCCCTATTTTTCTACTTGCATTTTTTATGTGCTTTCAAACTGCTAGGTTGGCAGAAGCTGGGACAAGTAACTAGAGTTCACTCTGTTAGGCGGCACTAGGGATTCAAACCGCTGAACTACTGACTTTTCTATCGACAAGCTCAGCATCTTAGCCACTGAGCCACTGTGTCTCCCATATCCTCCCATATCCAGGTGGTTTTGCCTCTTGCTGACAGAAACTTGGCCACAGGGAGTGTGTATCTGCTCATTATGCCCAGTCATTGCACCTCTTCTTATTTACCACTACACCATGAGAAAGAGGTTGCAGAACATTATAGGTAGCCAATGTGGTTGCAATCTGAGAGAGGATTTCAGTCACAGTCCCTTTGAGGATAATGAAAAGGTCCTTCTCCCTTCCACAGCTTTACTTAAGAACTTGGCAGAGGTGGGATTCACTTACCTTCTGTATCAGTTCACAAATGCGAGCACTCCACTGCACATGCACAGAAGTCGCACATTTTTTAAAATTTTTTTATTTATTTTTTTAATTTGATTTATATGCCGCCCTTCTCCGGAGACTCAGGGAGGCTTACAATGCGTTAAGCAATAACCTTCATACTTTTGTATATTTATACAAAGTCAGCTTATTGCCCCCACAAACTGGGTCCTCATTTCACCTACCTTAGAAAGGATGGAAGGCTGAGTCAACCTTGAGCCTTGGAGAGATTCGAACCAGCAGTAATTGCAGGCAGCTGTGTTAATAACAGGGTGCTTAGACCACTGTACTATCAAGGCTCTTCTGCATTATGTCCGGGTGGGCAGCTTTGTGAATTGCTTCGGGAAATTGGGGGAAAAAAACGCCGGAAAATACGATGCATGGAAGCAATGATGTTTTTCCTCCCCAATTCCCCAAAGCGATTCGCAAAGCCGCCCACCCTCCTTTTCCTTTTCTGCAGTCTCACTTTCTCTTCCCTCCTGGCCAGATCCATCTCCTGGGCCAGGAGCAGAAGCTGACCGCCCTTAGCCTGGGTAGGCTGGAGAAGGGTCAGCCTGGGTGGCGAGCACCTTGCCTCACACCTCTCCACGCAGAAGCACCCACTTTGCAAAACCATTGCCTCCATGCATCGCATTTTCCGGCGTTTTCCTCCCCGATTCTCCAATGCAATTTGCAGAGCTGCGCTTCCTCCTTCTTGGTGACTAAAGGGGAAGAAGAAAACTCTGGGCACGTTGAGAAAGCACATTCTCCTGTTGCTGGAAGAAGGTCGAAGTTGGTTTTCCCCCTCCCCTTTCTTTCTTAAAATGAACTGCACTGCTTTTCTGACTCGTTGATAAATGATCCTGGGAGAAAGCAGCAGCCACTGCTGATCCATTTTGGGTGGTCAAAATGCCAAGTGGCTGTGGGAGCTGAGACATTTCTCCTTCACACCGCCCCCCCCAACCCCCCAGCTGCTCAGTGCAGTTCAGTTTAAGAGAGCAAAGGGGGGAAAATCAACCTTGATTGCGACTGGAGTCCCTCTAGGCATGAAGACCATTTGGGAGGAAAAGGTGGTTGAGGAGAGAGGAGTGCAGGAACAAGGTGCAAGGACAGGGGATGGGGGAGGCTGCAGGAGAAGCAGCCCTTCTCCCCTTTTTCCAGCAACAAGAGTTTGTGTGTTCTCAGCGTGCCCAGAGTTTTCTTCCTCCCCTTTAGCCACCGAGAGTCCGAGTTCTCCCAGGATCTGCCTGGAAGCAGCTCCAGCAGTTCTGATGGCTGCCTTCATAACGTGCGAGGACTGGAGATCCCCACCCCCTATAGCAGCAGACTTCTAACTCCTGAGAAAAGAGCCTCGGTGGTGCAGCGGACTAAAGTGCTGTTAAGTGCTAGCACTTAGCTGCCAGCTGCCTGCAATTAGTGCAAGTCTGAATCTCACCAGGCTCAAGGTTGACTCAGCCTTCCATCCTTTCGAGATAGATAAATTGAGGACCCAGATTGTGGGGGCAATAAGCCAACTTTGTATAGAACAACACCGCTGGGGTGGGGGTGAAAGCCCTAATAAACAGGTATATACAAAAAAAGTATGCAGGCTATTGCTATAATGCATTGTAAACCACCCTGAGTCTACGGAGAAGGGCGGCATATAAATTGGACTAATAAATAAATAAATAACTGCCCCCATGAAAATCATCTCCCACCCTACCCAGTCCAGTTAAATAGATAGGATTTGTTTTAAACTGATAAAAAAATCTGTGCTACATGTTATCAAAATCCAAATGGAAGTGAGGATGTCGCTGAGCCTGATGCTGGTAGGCAGAGGCAGAATTCTTTTTTTCTTTTCTTGTTTTCCTCCCCCAAAATTAAGGTGCATCTTATACTCTGGTGTGTCTTATACTCCGAAAAATATGGTATATATTACATATATACTACTGCATGCAGGCAGCCAAGTTCAAATCCAAGTAAGGGTATGGCTAGCTGATGAGAGCTAAATAGATTGAAATAGATCTATACTAGTCTCCCTTTATTTCTTTACCAGCGAAATATAAATTCTGCTTCCCTTTTGCCTTTCAGCTCAAATCCAGGAGCCCTCAAGAAGTCACATTCACAACAAATCATTTTACACCAAATTGATATATGTAAACAAACATTTAATATATCAGTTTTCTCTTCCCTGTGACATCTCGGTGTTATCTTCTAAAGTTCTTTCTGTATAGTTGTCATTTCTTCTATCTTGATCCTTATCCAGTCCTTAATATCAATTCATCCCTAACATAATATTCTATTCCTCACATATTTATACATACTTATAGAAGTAATCATTTATATCTCTTTTCCAACCAATAATAAAAATCATTCCGTATTTTAAAATATTCTGAGTCTTTTCTATCCTTAATCATCAAAGTTAATCCACTCATTTCTGCACAATCTTTTTTTATTACTTCTTCTTCCAAAGGTATTTTCTCCTCCTATATTATGGGCACTTTTCATTTTTCTGCACATGCAGAAAAGGCTTCTCTTCTTTGTGAAGCATCTCATGTTTTCTAAGATAATACTTGCAATGAAAAAATTTCTCACTCTCCGGACATTTATTTATTGATTTTTAAAGTGTTTTTTTTAAAATTTTTGAGACAAACAAACATTTAACACATCATTCATTTCTTCCATGTGACATTTCAGTGTTATCTCCAAAAAACTGCTTCTCTTCTCTTATCTCCTCTATCTTCATACTCACCAAGTCCATTACAAAAATTTTCACTAATATAGTATTCTAGTTACAACATTTTTTTTCAAACTCTTTTAAAACTTATTTATATCTCTTTTCTAACCAATAGTAAAATTGATTCCATATCTTAAAATATTCTGAGTCTTCTCTTTCTTTTATCATCATAGATAATCTATTCATTTCTGCACAATCTAAAAATTTTTTATTACTTCTCCCTCCGATGGTATATTCTCTGCTTTCCAATTTTGTGCATAGACAATCCTTGCAGCTGTTATTACATGTATTATCAAATAAACATTTTCCTTGCTAATTTTTTCAGGTAGGATACCCAATAGTTTAATCCAATAGTTTTTAGCTTCCAGACTTGTCCACCACATATGATAATATGATGACACTGGTAATTGATGACACTTCCAACATTTAGCTGATTTTTCTTTAAACATTTTTGCTAATTTCTCAGGTGGCATATGCCATCTATAAAACATTTTATATTGATTTTCCTTATATGCAGTGGGTATCATTAATTTATAATTCCTTTCGCATAGTTGTTGCCATTTTTCCAAATCAATTGAATATCCAAAGGTTCTTCCCCAAGCTATTTTATTTTATTTTATTTTATTTTATTTCTGTACTGCCCTACTCCCGAAGGACTCAGGGCGGTGCACGGCCAAACGATAAAAACACATACATACAAAATTTAAAAGTAGAATAAAATCAAATTAAATAATTTTGGCCCCGACAAATTTAAAACCCCAAACTTTTAAAACCAATTTAAAATTGAATGTATAAAATACTAAAAGATATTTAAAAATTTAAAATCTTTTATAAAAGAGGGGGAAAATTAGGCCAGGCCGGCCTGGTGAAATAGTAAGGTCTTTAAAGCATGGCGGAAGGTGCGCAGATCCGGGATCCTCCGTATCTCTGGGGGGAGCTCGTTCCAGATAGTAGGTGCCCCCACAGAGAAGGCTCTCCCCCTGGGGGCCGCCAGTCAGCATTGTTTGGCTGACGGCACCCGGAGGAGCGTACCGGCCGGTGGGAGGCTATTGGTGGTAGTAGGCGGTCCCGCAAGTACCCAGGTCCTAAGCCATGGAGCGCTTTAAAGGTGGTAACCAAAACCTTGAAGCGCACCCGGAAGACCACCGGGAGCCAGTGCAGCTCGCGCAGGAGGGGTGTTACATGGGAACGCCATGTCGCTCCCATTACCACCCGCGCGGCCGCACTCTGCGCCAGTTGGAGCCTCCGGGTGCTCCTCAAGGGGAGCCCCATGTAGAGAGCGTTGCAATAGTCCAGGCGGGAGGTGACAAGGGCATGAGTGACCGTGCGTAACGAGTCCCGATCCAGAGAGGGATGCAACTGGTGAATCAGGTGAACCTGATGAAAAATCCTCCCGTTCACGGCCCTCAAGTGCTCTTCTAAGGACAGCCGTGAATCCAGGAGGACGCCCAAGTTGCGAGCCCTCTCCGTGGGGGCCAATGATTCGCCCCCAATAGTCAGTGATGGTGTCAACTGACTATATCGGGACGTCGGAAACCACAGCCACTCGGTCTTGGATGGGTTGAGCCTGAGCCTGTTCCTCCCCATCCAGATCCGTACGGCCTCCAGGCACCGGGACATCACTTCAAGGGCTATCATTGTTTCTTTTACTTGTTCCTCCTCTAATTCAATACTAAGCAAAAAATTATATTTTTTTTATTAAATTATCATCTGTTCCCATGAGTATCCTATCCAACTCAGTCTTTTCCATATAAAAACCATATAATTTAGCATTATATCGCTCAGCTAGATAAAATTGTAAATAAGCCATGGTATAACTGAAATAATGACATTTTGAAAGGATATTCCTGTGCTATTTTTTCCTGGCATATCGACAACAATCCCATTGCACCAATGCCATTTTTGAAATGTTTTGATGGGGCATTTCAGGGCTCATGTAATCTAAGGGCAGAGGACAGATAGGATACCTCAACTGTTCAAAAGAGAATGGGGGCTGTTTTGCAATTCAACTGGGTAAGCATGAAGGATACATTGTCTAACCACCCTTTAATTTTTTTCAAGCAAAATCATTGGCCAACTCATGTATGCAAAACAGCTTGGGACATTTTCTAGGCTTGGCCTGTTGGAAAGTATTGAGAGTCAAAATTCCTCTGTTTCACATTTCAACATTTCTTTTAGTTGTAAGCTGCTCCCTTGTATTCAAGTCTGGCCTCAGAATGATGATGTAGCACTTGGGGATGAAGATGCAGCCCAGGAGACCAGCACTGGAGGCCAAGATGGAGAAGATCTGAACAGCCACCATATATTTTCCTTTGGTGCTTAGGTAGGTGGGTACAAAAGTCAACCAGACACTGCAGAAGACCAGCATGCTGAAGGTGATCAGCTTGGCTTCGTTGAAAGCCCCAGGGAGATTCCTGGCTAGAAAAGCCACCGTGAAGCAGGTGGCAGCCAGGAAGCCCATGTAGCCGAGAGTGATGTAGAACATGACAACGACCCCTTCGTTGCATTGCAGAATGATCTCTCCAGGCTGAGAGTGGAAGTCAGAGTCAGGGAAGGGGGGAGAAACTCCTAGCCAGGTGGAGCAGATGATAATTTGGACAGCAGAACAAGAAAGGATGATGGAGTTGGCCAAGCTCTTTCCCAGGCATTTCTTCACTCGGTTGCCTGGTTTTGTGGCCAGGAAAGCCAATACCACCATGATGGTTTTGGCCAAGAGAGAAGAAACAGCAACTGAGAAGATGATGCTGAACAGTGTTTGTCGGAGAAGACAGGTGGCTTTCCTTGGTTGTCCAATGAAGAGAAAAGAGGACAAGAAGCAAAGCAAGAGGGAGACCAGGAGGATGTAGGAGAGATCCCGGTTGTTGGCTTTGACAATGGGAGTTTCTCGGTATTTAATGAATATGAATAAAACAAGGTCTGTGGTTAGGAACAAAAATAGAGCAAAAGAGACTAAGATTATGCCCAGATATTCTTGATAAGAAAGAAAGGTTAGAACTTTGGGGATACATTGGATTCGGTCTTCATTTGGATATTTATCATCTGGACACTGGGTGCATTTTTCCATATCTGAGAAAAACAAAAAGGAATATTTCTCTCACATAATACCCTTTTACCTTTCAAGCAATACTTTCTTTGGACAATAATTGATAGCATGCTTTTAAAAGCATATTGATCATAATGCTTTGGATAAATCCAGAATCATTTCCTTTGTTGTTACCCACCTTCTTGAGTGGAGATGGTCCCCTCTGGACAAGGAATGCAGTCATAGCAGCAAACTGGCTCTCCTTCTCGAGCCCGCTTGACAAATCCAGGATGACAACTTTCCACACAAATTGATTGAGGAAGAGACTAAGAAGAAAAATAAAACAAGGAATGACAAGGAAAATGTGTTAGGACTCCTATTCATTCAAAATGGACATGTACTGACAATTCACCAAGTAGTCTCTAGGATTTACTTAGGTAAGTATGAAATTTCTAACTATATCACATTGCCAGAGAGTATTTTTCTATTTGATGAAATCTGGAAGGATGGAATTGAAAAAAATTTAAGCATTAAATGAAAACCAGTGGGTTCCTTCTCATGGCCTCCGTTCTTCATATATCAATGATTTTAAATTTTGGTGTTATATTCCTAATAAATTTTGGAATAAAATTTATTCTAAATAATATTCATTAAAATTTTATTCTATTCAATTTATTAAAATATGTATAACTGTGATGAAGAAAGAAACCGCTGACCAGTAGTTTTGGAAAAGTTTTGTTCTGGAATCCATGTAACATTGCAAAAGTGTTCTCCTTTGAACATAGTCAAAAATGAATTTTCAAAAAAAAAAAACCTGCTTACCAATTAGTGCTATCAACTTAGAAGGGAGCATTCTTTTTTAATTTTATTTATTTATTTATTTCATAAAATCTTGTGGCTGCTAGGCTAATGAAGGTATTGCACTTAGGACTTACTGGGGAACTTACTGCACCAGAACAATTGGCAGCCACCTTCGACAAAACCCCAGAGGTCAAACAGATCCCCAAAGAATATCAGGACCTTGCGGAAGTGTTCAGCGAGGCTGAGTGTGATGTCCTACTCCCTCCCCACCGTGAGATGGAGTGTGCCATCAAAATCATTCCTGGGGCAAAACTACCTAAACCCAAATTTTACGCCATGACATGCCGGGAAATGCAAAAAATGTGCAAATACATAGACAAAAACCTAGCAAGGGGGTTCATTGTGTAAGCCAAGCCGAGGGGTCACACCCGTAAAATCTATACCTGTACTCAAACTGTTTTTGCTTTGCACAGCTTGCCTTCAAGAAGTGAGGGAGGCCAAAAGTCAACTTGCGAAGCATTCCTGACCTGCTCTCGAGTTGCCATAGGCAGGGGGATGGAGAACTGAGCCTTGCAGCTGCATCAAGGAACTTGCATTTCAGTCAAAACAAAGCACATTCCAGCTGGCAATGTCAAGGTCATCTCCAGGGGGACCTACAATGGCTGGATGGAGTGACTTCTACAATGCACAAAATTGCTTCATTGGGGAATGTGACTGATGACACACCTTGGGGGAAGGGGGAAACAGGGTCAGAGCCAAGGTGCAAATTAAGTGAGGTCAGAGTTGGCTTCACTTGGTTCGTGCCGACATGAAGCTCCTAATAAATATCTGGATTTCTTTTGAAGCTTGTCTTGAGGCTCATGATTTAATTAGGGCATTAAGGTTTTGAAAAACAGAGATAAGATGCCAAAATTTCACCCACTTTGTTGAGCAACTTTAGCTCTGACTTAGCATCTTTCAAGAAAATAAAGCTCTGAGTTTTAAATGCCCCCAGTAGCCTTTCGATGGGATCCTTTTTGGGGAGAACCAACAAGGCCACGATGCCCAGATCTGCTGCTATCTCTCCATTTTGGTCCATGTAGAGTCTAAATTGGGAAAGATTGCAAAACTCATTCTTCTCCAGAAAGGGATGAAACTAAAAAATAAAAATGAAAAATGAAAGTTAAAAGATAAGATGAATGAAAAATGATGGATAAATGATTGTACATGTAAATGTGTTTATGAGAAATAAAAATTAAAAAAAAAATTGGAAAAAAACCCAGAAAGGGATGAAACTAGAATGGAAACATCCAAGAATTTTAAAGGCAGAAACCTCGGTTTCTTATCTCATGTGATCTTTTCACATTTGATTCGTTCTTCTGCAGTTGTACGACTTGCAACTATTGTTCTCTAACTTCAAAGTATGCTTAATAAGGAGAAAAGTGTCACCACTATCTTCATAAGTGAAGGAAAAAGGTTCAGCAAAATTTCCCAATCATATATTGACAGAATTTATATTAACAAAATACAATTGGCACAACTGGTCATGTATAGGGAACATTGTAACATAGGTATCAAATAAATTGAACAATACAAAAAAGAGATTATTCATAATCTCATTTGGTGATGACCCAAAAGCATGGATTTTCAAGATGAAAATTGCCAGTCAAAACTTCTCCCTAATAGACCAGATGGGAAACAAGAGCAAATGAGCTAATTCTACTTTTTTTGAAGGCTACACTGAGAGAAACACGCAAGTCTGTAAATATAAATCTCGTAGCAATAATTTCATCTCATTCAAACAATGCCAAGTTTACAGAAAAATATTTATGATTTCCTCATAGGGAGAGGTGCATCAGGAAAATGCAGTAGAAAAATATCTGAGCTTTAGCAACATGGACTTGATAAATTATAGAACTTTAATCATACACTGGAAGAGGGACAAGGGATACCAAATTTGGTAAGTATATTTGTGAAAGTACCGTATTTTTCGGAGTATAAAATGCACCTTTTTCCCCCCAAAAAAAGAGGGTGAAAATCTGATGTGTCTTATACTCCGAATGTAGCCCTACCCAGCCTCTCAAGCCTCAGAAATGAAGCTTCAGGAAAAAAGCCTCCAAACAGAGCTTCAGAAAGAAAAAGCCTCTGAAAGAAGCTTAAGAAAAAGAGTCTCCGCAACAGAGCTTCAGCTCAGATGCTTTTTTTTCTGAAGCTCTGTTTCGGAGGCTTTCGGAGGCAGGAAAAAAAGTTTTTTCTGAAACAGAGTCTTAGAAGTTTCAGAGGCTGAAAAAAAAGCAAGGCACAGGGCTCACAACCAATGAACCTGTTGCTAAAATTCACCTCTGGGAACAGGTGATTGGGGGTATTCTGGGAGGCTTATCCACCCGCCAATCAGCTTTTTTCTTATTTTCCTCCTCAAAAACTAAGGTGCGTCTTATAATACTCCGAAAAATACAGTAATCTTGAAATAGTAGTTGTTGGCAAATCAAATTTCAGTCAGCAGTAAGATGCTGATACAAAGAAGATAAATGCATCCATAAAAATATCAGGACATGAATATTCTGGTTTTGGGAGATACCATCTCACATACAGTTCTTCTGGAGGCACCATGCTTGGAGAAGAAGCATTGCACAAACCCTGAATCAGGTTTAGGGAAAAGTAAAGAAGCCAAGGAAGAAATCAAAAGGACTGCTCTTAGCCTTCAGGAAAGACTACAAGGAGTAGAGCTAGGCTGCTCTATGGCAACAGATAATAACAAGACTGGGAGCAGCTTTCCAATTTATAAAATATTCAGTTGGAAAAGGGAGGATACAAAACTCTTCCACTAACTGAAAGATGTTAAACAGAAGCTTAATATTTTCTTACTGTTATTCCAGGGTGTCAGACATGGTAACATGAATTCAGTCACAAGAAAGATTTTGGCTGAATGAGAGGAAAATGTTCTAAAAGGCAGAACCAGGGATGAAATCCAGCAGGTTCTGACAGGTTTTGAAGAACCAGAAGCGGAAATTTTGAGTAGTTCGGAGAACCAGCAAATACCACCTCTGACTGGTCCCAGAGTGGGGAGGGAATGAATATTTTGCAATATTCTTCTCCTGGAATGGGATGGAAATGGAGATTTTGTAGTATCCTTCCCCTCCCACTCCCACCAAGCCATGCCCACAGAACCGGTAGTAAAAAAAAATTGAATTTCACCACTGGGTGGAACCATTTTAGAACTGAACCAATAAAGCAGAAAACTTCAGTCTCCATTTCTCTGATTTGCCTTTATGCAAAGATAGAGGATCCATCAATCAGAAAAGCTTTAACTGGGTTTCCTGCAGACAGGAGGGGTTGGGCTAAGTGGTCTCAGGGTCTCCTTCAGATTGATAAATGTAAAATTCTATAATGCTAACCACCTCCATCCATATCTATACATACTGGCATTTATTTTAAAATGCATGCATCCTTTTTAAAATTAGCAGTGGTTAATATGAAAATCTTTTTTAGTATAGGCTGTTTGGAAAATTATCCTCCCATGTGATTAGATTGGCCAAATCTGTTGGCCTTTTGTAGCACAAATAGGTTGAGAAGATTCTTCTGCTTCTCCTTTGAATTCTCAAAAGTAACTAGGTTTTAAGGAGCCTTCTCAGGATTCTGTACCTGCCATGGCTGTAGCCTTGGATTGCCCAAGATCTTTTCCCCTTCTTTCCTTTTCCTCCTGGAATTGGAGGAATACGCAGCATTCAAGGCATGGACCAGAGTCTTAACAAAACTGTAATAATGTTCATCATTTGTGATATGGAAATTGCTCTCATTCTTTTGGGCCCCCAGGGGCAATTTCTCAGTGCATCGTCTCCGGCCTTTGACAGAAAAGACATGTTTTGAAAAAGAACATTCAAAAGACTCATCTTCAAAACTGGGGCTTAGAAAGAAATAGGGTTCAAAGGCCTCATCTTTTGGCCTTTTATTTGGCAAAAAAGAAAATGTCCAAATACTATGGATGTATTTGAGAAGTCTGTGCTTTTTCATTTCATATGTTCCCAAACCTGTCATGAGCCAGACTTTCCCTTCAATGGATCCTGGAAAACCTTCAAGGGTTAAATGGAAAGGAAGGATTCTGTCCCAAATGGGATCATATTCTGCAAAATGAACAAAGACGTTGACCTGTCTCCACTTGGACATGGCTTCCCTGAAGGATTTTGTGGGTGTAGTTGTTGAGAATTGTTGTGATATAACAACACAAATTTCATTCCTGACAAGCAAAGGAGTAAAAGTTCTCATGAAATTGTCTCCTTTCTCTGTGTCTGAAGCAAAGAGACCAATCAGGGTCCATCTGAAATGGAGGAGAAGTTGGACAATTGCTGGGTACTGAAAACCTTCTTTGGGGAACGTCCGGTGGAAAAAAGGAAACTGACTTTTTTCACTCAGAGCCTCTGAAGCAGTTTCAAGACTAATCTGAAAAAATGATAAGACAATACAGTAAAAAACATACAGTATATGTTTTATCAACAGTAGATAAGAGAATCCATTTCGATTCTTTTCATGAATCTGAAAAATTGACATTTTCATTACTTTGTCTAAGATCATACGGAAAACATGAGCTTTCCATCACTCCTTAATTTCCAGTTACCCAGAAGTTCCTTTTTATTGAAATAGAAATAGAATAACAGAATTGGAAGGGATCTTGGAGGTCTTCTAGTCCAATCCCCTGCCCAGGCAGGAAACCCTACACCACTTCAGACAAATGGTTATCCAACATCTTCTTAAAAATTTCCAGTGTTGGAGCATTCACAACTACTGTATGCAAGTTGTTCCACTTATTAATTGTTCTCATTGTCAGGAAATTTCTCCTTAGTTCTAAGTTGCTTCTCTCCTTGCTTAATTTCCACCCATTGCTTCTTGTCCTACCCACAGGTGCTTTGGAGAATAGTTTGACTCCCTCTTCTTTGTAGCAACCCCCTGGAACACTGGAACACTGCTATCATGTCTCCCCTAGTCCTTCAGTCTTTAGCCTTCAGTCCCCTGATCATCTTTGTTGCTCTTCTCTGCACTCTTTCTCAACGTCTTTTTTACATCGTGGCGACCAAATCTCATTGAACACAAAGTTCAGCTCACTTCACAAGTCTGTAGTAGAAGCCCCCTAAGCAATGAGGATGGTGTTATGAGAGGATTTGTTGTTTTGATCCTTGCTCCCTCCCCACTCCTAATTTTTGGCTATGATACCTACAATTCCATAGACAAGATATAGTTGGATCTATCACCCATCCACTACCACTCTACTCAATTTATCAGATAGAGAAATAAACACACAAACCTGTGAGACTTTGTAGAGGCCGACTAATGTTGACATCTGGATAGAGATGTCCCTTTCATCTCCATCAACCAGAGTCAATAGGTTGTCCTTCCTTCCACAGCTGTAGTTGGGAACATTGGCTTCTCCAGCAGAGAGAATGTCCAGCAAGGCATCTGAAGTGCCAAGTGTGTTCAAATAGTTGTCATGGATGTTGTAGCCAAGTGTGAGATTGTGCAAGAGCTGGGGAGTTTTGTTGACAACTTGAATATTGAAAATAAAGTATAATAATCTTGACTTATCATAAGGTAAACTAGTGTAAAAAAAATATCATGTTGATATCAGCATCTTCAACAGCAATAACAAAATCTTTCTTTCTATTTAATACATTACTTTTCTCCACAAACCTATTGAATCTTAAGCCAGTATTGACTCAAAACCAGCAGCAAACTATTCTCACCCATCAAAATTTAATTTTAAAATTTGACTGTTTGTAAGAGAAGATGAAGATATTTCCCCACCATGTTAAGTTTCACAAATCCACCATAATATGTAGCAATACCAATTTTCCTCAGCCCAGGAACCATTGCAAAATAATTCAATCGTTCAAGCAAAATCATCATAAATGGAAGAGGATTTTTGATAAGTGACCTAGAAAAGCCATTCTAAAAATAAATTGTCTATTCCTATAAGGATTAGGAAAAGAATATCAATAAGTGGGTTAGAAAACTGTGGAAACAAAAGGAAACAGTTCAGGATTGGAAGGGCTCCAAATGAAGAAAATTTGAACGTTCATCACACTGTATGACTTACAAGTCAGACTGATTATAAGGAGCCTTGTTGAAAAGCAATACTGTATGTGGTATTTCTGTTGCAGTGATGACTATACTAATGAGATGGTCTCCTGGTCTGTAATAGCTTGATGGTTTTTCTCCATCCTGGTGTTCCAAACTCAGTGGGCACTTGATTCCAAGGTTCCTAGAGATTGGCAGAGACACTAGCAGCATCAGAAGCAGAAGGAGGAGGTTCATAATACATAGAGATGAATCAACCCCTTTGCTGTTTCTGAATAAGAATCCAAAGGAGTCTCACAAGATGAAAATGCCAGTAGCTTTCCTGAATCAGACAGAGACAAACCAAGCTTCATCTGGCAAGGAGAGAAAATACATTCAAGAGTACAGCTCCTACTTGTTCCAAACGTTTTCCAAAGAGAGCATTACCTGAAGCATTTATCCTTCTCTGACACAAGATCCCTCCCTTATTCCTTCAGTCACATTTTTACATCAAAGCAACCACTGGAATAGTAGCAGAAGAGATCTCAAAGACCAATTGGTGAAAATTACAGTAAGACACAACTTCCCTTCTGGGAATCCTGAACTTCTTCAAAGGCTCCATTTGCAGAGGAGTAACTGGAAAAAAACATGCTATAGAAAAATCACAGCTATACCCCTTGGGAGCATTGTTCTGTAGTGGTTGTGGTCCTTCTTGTCAGGACATGTCCAGAAAGTGAAGCTGAAGTAGATAATTCAATATCTTTGTCTTTCAACATGGCCTCTTGTCTCCAAAGACTGCTGGGGAGGTAACTCAGAGTTATGGAGTTTGACGCCACACTTGGTTGATGACACTTAACTCTAATCTTGCCTGTCTTGTAATACCAAGAAAGCAATCAGTCACCTTGAAATGTGTCTAAAATTAAGAGTAGAGTCCTTTGTAATTTTCTGTAAGAAATTCTAAATTGGACTGATTTTTAGGATTCCTTGTGCCTAAAGTGAAATTTCAATCTGAGTTGTGTGGTGGCCTAGTGGTGAAGACACTCGCCTCTTGGCAAGTTGGAAAGTTGAGAATTCAATATTAGGTAGCAGCAGATGGTTCTCTCCTAGAGCACAAAGAAAATATATCTGCTGTGAACTCTATGTAAGCATCAGGAACGAAGGGCATCTGACCAGTAAATGCTCAGCTCCATCCAGTCACCCTGACTCTACTCTGAATAAATAAATACTAAAGGTAAAGGTTCCGGTGGTGAAATTCAGATTTTTTTACTACTAGGTTTTTGGGTGTGGCTTGGTGAACATGGCTTGGTGGGCGTGGAAGGGAAGGATATTGTAAAATCTCCATTCCCACCCCACTCTGGGGCCAGCCAGAGGTGGTATTTGCCAGTTCTCTGAATTACTCAAAATTTCTGCTACTGGTTCTCCGAAACCTGTCAGAACCTGCTGGATTTCACCCCTGAAATGTGCCCCTCGCATATATGTTAGAGGATGGTGCTAATCTCTGTTTCAAAGCCAAAGAGCCTGTCCGAAGATGCCTCCGTGGTCATGTGGCCGGCATGACTAAACACAAAAAGGCACAGGGAATGCAGTTACCTTCCACCAAAGGTGGTCCCTATTTTTCTACTTGCATTTTTTATGTGCTTTCAAACTGCTAGGTTGGCAGAAGCTGGGACAAGTAACTAGAGTTCACTCTGTTAGGCGGCACTAGGGATTCAAACCGCTGAACTACTGACTTTTCTATCGACAAGCTCAGCATCTTAGCCACTGAGCCACTGTGTCTCCCATATCCTCCCATATCCAGGTGGTTTTGCCTCTTGCTGACAGAAACTTGGCCACAGGGAGTGTGTATCTGCTCATTATGCCCAGTCATTGCACCTCTTCTTATTTACCACTACACCATGAGAAAGAGATTGCAGAACATTATAGGTAGCCAATGTGGTTGCAATCTGAGAGAGGATTTCAGTCACAGTCCCTTTGAGGATAATGAAAAGGTCCTTCTCCCTTCCACAGCTTTACTTAAGAACTTGGCAGAGGTGGGATTCACTTACCTTCTGTATCAGTTCACAAATGCGAGCACTCCACTGCACATGCACAGAAGTCGCACATTTTTTTAAATTTTTTTATTTATTTTTTTAATTTGATTTATATGCCGCCCTTCTCCGGAGACTCAGGGAGGCTTACAATGCGTTAAGCAATAACCTTCATACTTTTGTATATTTATACAAAGTCAGCTTATTGCCCCCACAAACTGGGTCCTCATTTCACCTACCTTAGAAAGGATGGAAGGCTGAGTCAACCTTGAGCCTTGGAGAGATTCGAACCAGCAGTAATTGCAGGCAGCTGTGTTAATAACAGGGTGCTTAGACCACTGTACTATCAAGGCTCTTCTGCATTATGTCCGGGTGGGCAGCTTTGTGAATTGCTTCGGGAAATTGGGGGAAAAAAACGCCGGAAAATACGATGCATGGAAGCAATGATGTTTTTCCTCCCCAATTCCCCAAAGCGATTCGCAAAGCCGCCCACCCTCCTTTTCCTTTTCTGCAGTCTCACTTTCTCTTCCCTCCTGGCCAGATCCATCTCCTGGGCCAGGAGCAGAAGCTGACCGCCCTTAGCCTGGGTAGGCTGGAGAAGGGTCAGCCTGGGTGGCGAGCACCTTGCCTCACACCTCTCCACGCAGAAGCACCCACTTTGCAAAACCATTGCCTCCATGCATCGCATTTTCCGGCGTTTTCCTCCCCGATTCTCCAATGCAATTTGCAGAGCTGCGCTTCCTCCTTCTTGGTGACTAAAGGGGAAGAAGAAAACTCTGGGCACGTTGAGAAAGCACATTCTCCTGTTGCTGGAAGAAGGTCGAAGTTGGTTTTCCCCCTCCCCTTTCTTTCTTAAAATGAACTGCACTGCTTTTCTGACTCGTTGATAAATGATCCTGGGAGAAAGCAGCAGCCACTGCTGATCCATTTTGGGTGGTCAAAATGCCAAGTGGCTGTGGGAGCTGAGACATTTCTCCTTCACACCGCCCCCCCCAACCCCCCAGCTGCTCAGTGCAGTTCAGTTTAAGAGAGCAAAGGGGGGAAAATCAACCTTGATTGCGACTGGAGTCCCTCTAGGCATGAAGACCATTTGGGAGGAGAAGGTGGCTGAGGAGAGAGGAGTGCAGGAACAAGGTGCAAGGACAGGGGATGGGGGAGGCTGCAGGAGAAGCAGCCCTTCTCCCCTTTTTCCAGCAACAAGAGTTTGTGTGTTCTCAGCATGCCCAGAGTTTTCTTCCTCCCCTTTAGCCACCGAGAGTCCGAGTTCTCCCAGGATCTGCCTGGAAGCAGCTCCAGCAGTTCTGATGGCTGCCTTCATAACGTGCGAGGACTGGAGATCCCCACCCCCTATAGCAGCAGACTTCTAACTCCTGAGAAAAGAGCCTCGGTGGTGCAGCGGACTTAAGTGCTGTTAAGTGCTAGCACTTAGCTGCCAGCTGCCTGCAATTAGTGCAAGTCTGAATCTCACCAGGCTCAAGGTTGACTCAGCCTTCCATCCTTTCGAGGTAGATAAATTGAGGACCCAGATTGTGGGGGCAATAAGCCAACTTTGTATAGAACAACACCGCTGGGGTGGGGGTGAAAGCCCTAATAAACAGGTATATACAAAAAAAGTATGCAGGCTATTGCTATAATGCATTGTAAACCACCCTGAGTCTACGGAGAAGGGCGGCATATAAATTGGACTAATAAATAAATAAATAACTGCCCCCATGAAAATCATCTCCCACCCTACCCAGTCCAGTTAAATAGATAGGATTTGTTTTAAACTGATAAAAAAATCTGTGCTACATGTTATCAAAATCCAAATGGAAGTGAGGATGTCGCTGAGCCTGATGCTGGTAGGCAGAGGCAGAATTCTTTTTTTCTTTTCTTGTTTTCCTCCCCCAAAATTAAGGTGCATCTTATTTATTTATTTATTTATTTATTTTATTAAATTTATATACCGCCCTACTCCCGAAGGACTCAGGGCGGTGAACAGCCATAAAAATAAAACATGGAAATACAAAATTTAAAATAGAGATAAAACAAATTAAATAAATTTGGCTGAACCATATTTAAAACCCCAATAATTTAAAACCAAATTTAAAATTCCCATTTAAAAGCGGAGAAGTTTAGGTCAGGCCGGCTTGCTGGAATAGGAACGTCTTAAGCGTGCGACGGAAGGTACGCAGATCCGGAATCCTCCGTATCTCGGGGGGGAGCTCGTTCCAGATAGTAGGTGCCCCCACAGAGAAGGCTCTCCCCCTGGGGGCCGCCAGTCGACATTGTTTGGCCGACGGCACCCGGAGGAGCCCCTCTCTATGGGAGCGTACTGGTCGGTGGGAGGCTATTGGTGGTAGCAGGCGGTCCCGTAGATAACCAGGTCCTAAGCCATGGAGCGCTCTAAAGGTGATAACCAAAACCTTGAAGCGCACTCGGAAGACCACCGGGAGCCAGTGCAGCTCGCGCAGGAGGGGCGTTACATGGGAGCGCCACGTCGCTCCCATCACCACCCGCGCAGCTGCACTCTGCGCCAGTTGGAGCCTCCGAGTGCTCCTCAAGGGGAGCCCCATGTAGAGAGCGTTACAGTAGTCCAGAGTATCTTATACTCTGGTGTGTCTTATACTCCGAAAAATATGGTATATATTACATATATACTACTGCATGCAGGCAGCCAAGTTCAAATCCAAGTAAGGGTATGGCTAGCTGATGAGAGCTAAATAGATTGAAATAGATCTATACTAGTCTCCCTTTATTTCTTTACCAGCGAAATATAAATTCTGCTTCCCTTTTGCCTTTCAGCTCAAATCCAGGAGCCCTCAAGAAGTCACATTCACAACAAATCATTTTACACCAAATTGATATATGTAAACAAACATTTAATATATCAGTTTTCTCTTCCCTGTGACATCTCGGTGTTATCTTCTAAAGTTCTTTCTGTATAGTTGTCATTTCTTCTATCTTGATCCTTATCCAGTCCTTAATATCAATTCATCACTAACATAATATTCTATTCCTCACATATTTATACATACTTATAGAAGTAATCATTTATATCTCTTTTCCAACCAATAATAAAAATCATTCCGTATTTTAAAATATTCTGAGTCTTTTCTATCCTTAATCATCAAAGTTAATCCACTCATTTCTGCACAATCTTTTTTTATTACTTCTTCTTCCAAAGGTATTTTCTCCTCCTATATTATGGGCACTTTTCATTTTTCTGCACATGCAGAAAAGGCTTCTCTTCTTTGTGAAGCATCTCATGTTTTCTAAGATAATACTTGCAATGAAAAAATTTCTCACTCTCCGGACATTTATTTATTGATTTTTAAAGTTTTTTTTAATTTTTGAGACAAACAAACATTTAACACATCATTCATTTCTTCCATGTGACATTTCAGTGTTATCTCCAAAAAACTGCTTCTCTTCTCTTATCTCCTCTATCTTCATACTCACCAAGTCCATTACAAAAATTTTCACTAATATAGTATTCTAGTTACAACATTTTTTTTCAAACTCTTTTCAAACTTATTTATATCTCTTTTCTAACCAATAGTAAAATTGATTCCATATCTTAAAATATTCTGAGTCTTCTCTTTCTTTTATCATCATAGATAATCTATTCATTTCTGCACAATCTAAAAAATTTTTATTACTTCTCCCTCCGATGGTATATTCTCTGCTTTCCAATTTTGTGCATAGACAATCCTTGCAGCTGTTATTACATGTATTATCAAATAAACATTTTCCTTGCTAATTTTTTCAGGTAGGATACCCAATAGTTTAATCCAATAGTTTTTAGCTTCCAGACTTGTCCACCACATATGATAATATGATGACACTGGTAATTGATGACACTTCCAACATTTAGCTGATTTTTCTTTAAACATTTTTGCTAATTTCTCAGGTGGCATATGCCATCTATAAAACATTTTATATTGATTTTCCTTATATGCAGTGGGTATCATTAATTTATAATTCCTTTCGCATAGTTGTTGCCATTTTTCCAAATCAATTGAATATCCAAAGGTTCTTCCCCAAGCTATTTTATTTTATTTTATTTTATTTTATTTCTGTACTGCCCTACTCCCGAAGGACTCAGGGCGGTGCACGGCCAAACGATAAAAACACATACATACAAAATTTAAAAGTAGAATAAAATCAAATTAAATAATTTTGGCCCCGACAAATTTAAAACCCCAAACTTTTAAAACCAATTTAAAATTGAATGTATAAAATACTAAAAGATATTTAAAAATTTAAAATCTTTTATAAAAGAGGGGGAAAATTAGGCCAGGCCGGCCTGGTGAAATAGTAAGGTCTTTAAAGCATGGCGGAAGGTGCGCAGATCCGGGATCCTCCGTATCTCTGGGGGGAGCTCGTTCCAGATAGTAGGTGCCCCCACAGAGAAGGCTCTCCCCCTGGGGGCCGCCAGTCAGCATTGTTTGGCTGACGGCACCCGGAGGAGCCCCTCTCTATGGGAGCGTACCGGCCGGTGGGAGGCTATTGGTGGTAGTAGGCGGTCCCGCAAGTACCCAGGTCCTAAGCCATGGAGCGCTTTAAAGGTGGTAACCAAAACCTTGAAGCGCACCCGGAAGACCACCGGGAGCCAGTGCAGCTCGCGCAGGAGGGGTGTTACATGGGAACGCCATGTCGCTCCCATTACCACCCGCGCGGCCGCACTCTGCGCCAGTTGGAGCCTCCGGGTGCTCCTCAAGGGGAGCCCCATGTAGAGAGCGTTGCAATAGTCCAGGCGGGAGGTGACAAGGGCATGAGTGACCATGCGTAACGAGTCCCGATCCAGAGAGGGATGCAACTGGTGAATCAGGTGAACCTGATGAAAAATCCTCCCGTTCACGGCCCTCAAGTGCTCTTCTAAGGACAGCCGTGAATCCAGGAGGACGCCCAAGTTGCGAGCCCTCTCCGTGGGGGCCAATGATTCGCCCCCAATAGTCAGTGATGGTGTCAACTGACTATATCGGGACGTCGGAAACCACAGCCACTCGGTCTTGGATGGGTTGAGCCTGAGCCTGTTCCTCCCCATCCAGATCCGTACGGCCTCCAGGCACCGGGACATCACTTCAAGGGCTATCATTGTTTCTTTTACTTGTTCCTCCTCTAATTCAATACTAAGCAAAAAATTATATTTTTTTTATTAAATTATCATCTGTTCCCATGAGTATCCTATCCAACTCAGTCTTTTCCATATAAAAACCATATAATTTAGCATTATATCGCTCAGCTAGATAAAATTGTAAATAAGCCATGGTATAACTGAAATAATGACATTTTGAAAGGATATTCCTGTGCTATTTTTTCCTGGCATATCGACAACAATCCCATTGCACCAATGCCATTTTTGAAATGTTTTGATGGGGCATTTCAGGGCTCATGTAATCTAAGGGCAGAGGACAGATAGGATACCTCAACTGTTCAAAAGAGAATGGGGGCTGTTTTGCAATTCAACTGGGTAAGCATGAAGGATACATTGTCTAACCACCCTTTAATTTTTTTCAAGCAAAATCATTGGCCAACTCATGTATGCAAAACAGCTTGGGACATTTTCTAGGCTTGGCCTGTTGGAAAGTATTGAGAGTCAAAATTCCTCTGTTTCACATTTCAACATTTCTTTTAGTTGTAAGCTGCTCCCTTGTATTCAAGTCTGGCCTCAGAATGATGATGTAGCACTTGGGGATGAAGATGCAGCCCAGGAGACCAGCACTGGAGGCCAAGATGGAAAAGATCTGAACAGCCACCATATATTTTCCTTTGGTGCTTAGGTAGGTTGGTACAAAAGTCAACCAGACACTGCAGAAGACTAGCATGCTGAAGGTGATCAGCTTGGCTTCGTTGAAAGCCCCAGGGAGATTCCTGGCTAGAAAAGCCACCGTGAAGCAGGTGGCAGCCAGGAAGCCCATGTAGCCGAGAGTGATGTAGAACATGACAACGGCCCCTTCGTTGCATTGCAGAATGATCTCTCCAGGCTGAGAGTGGAAGTCAGAGTCAGGGAAGGGGGGAGAAACTCCTAGCCAGGTGGAGCAGATGATAATTTGGACAGCAGAACAAGAAAGGATGATGGAGTTGGCCAAGCTCTTTCCCAGGCATTTCTTCACTCGGTTGCCTGGTTTTGTGGCCAGGAAAGCCAATACCACCATGATGGTTTTGGCCAAGAGAGAAGAAACAGCAACTGAGAAGATGATGCTGAACAGTGTTTGTCGGAGAAGACAGGTGGCTTTCCTTGGTTGTCCAATGAAGAGAAAAGAGGACAAGAAGCAAAGCAAGAGGGAGACCAGGAGGATGTAGGAGAGGTCCCGGTTGTTGGCTTTGACAATGGGAGTTTCTCGGTATTTAATGAATATGAATAAAACAAGGTCTGTGGTTAGGAACAAAAATAGAGCAAAAGAGACTAAGATTATGCCCAGATATTCTTGATAAGAAAGAAAGGTTAGAACTTTGGGGATACATTGGATTCGGTCTTCATTTGGATATTTATCATCTGGACACTGGGTGCATTTTTCCATATCTGAGAAAAACAAAAAGGAATATTTCTCTCACATAATACCCTTTTACCTTTCAAGCAATACTTTCTTCGGACAATAATTGATAGCATGCTTTTAAAAGCATATTGATCAAAATGCTTTGGATAAATCCAGAATCATTTCCTCTGTTGTTACCCACCTTCTTGAGTGGAGATGGTCCCCTCTGGACAAGGAATGCAGTCGTAGCAGCAAACTGGCTCTCCTTCTCGAGCCCGCTTGACAAATCCAGGACGACAACTTTCCACACAAATTGATTGAGGAAGAGACTAAGAAGAAAAATAAAACAAGGAATGACAAGGAAAATGTGTTAGGACTCCTATTCATTCAAAATGGACATGTACTGACAATTCACCAAGTAGTCTCTAGGATTTACTTAGGTAAGTATGAAATCTGTAACTATATCACATTGCCAGAGAGTATTTTTCTATTTAATGAAATCTGGAAGGATGGAATTGAAAAAAATTTAAGCATTAAATGAAAACCAGTGGGTTCCTTCTCATGGCCTCCGTTCTTCATATATCCATGATTTTAAATTTTGGTGTTATATTCCTAATAAATTTTGGAATAAACTTTATTCTAAATAATATTCATTAAAATTTTATTCTATTCAATTTATTAAAATATGCATAACTGTGATGAAGAAAGAAACCGCTGACAAGTAGGTTTGGAAAAGTTTTGTTCTGGAATCCATGTAACATTGCAAAAGTGTTCTCCTTTGAACATAGTCAAAAATGAATTTTCAAAAAAAAAAAAAAAAAAACCTGCTTACCAATTAGTGCTATCAACTTAGAAGGGAGCATTCTTTTTTAATTTTATTTATTTATTTATTTCATAAAATCTTGTGGCTGCTAGGCTAATGAATTTATTGCACTTAGGACTTACTGGGGAACTTACTGCACCAGAACAATTGGCAGCCACCTTCGACAAAACCCCAGAGGTCAAACAGATCCCCAAAGAATATCAGGACCTTGCGGAAGTGTTCAGCAAGGCTGAGTGTGATGTCCTACTCCCTCCCCACCGTGAGATGGAGTGTGCCATCAAAATCATTCCTGGGGCAAAACTACCTAAACCCAAATTTTATGCCATGACATGCCGGGAAATGCAAAAAATGTGCAAATACATAGACAAAAACCTAGCAAGGGGGTTCATTGAGTAAGCCAAGCCGAGGGGTCACACCCGTAAAATCTATACCTGTACTCAAACTGTTTTTGCTTTGCACAGCTTGCCTTCAAGAAGTGAGGGAGGCCAAATGTCAACTTGCGAAGCATTCCTGACCTGCTCTCGAGTTGCCATAGGTAGGGGGATGGGGAACTGAGCCTTGCAGCTGCATCAAGGAACTTGCATTTCAGTCAAAACAAAGCACACTCCAGCTGGCAATGTCAAGGTCATCTCCAGGGGGACCTACAGTGGCTGGATGGAGTGACTTCTACAATGCACGAAATTGCTTCATTGGGGAATAATAATAATAATAATAATAATAATAATAATAATAATAATAATAATAATAATAATAATAATAATAATAATAATAATAATAATTTTATTTCTATACCGCCCTTCTCCCGAAGGACTCAGGGCGGTGTACAGCCAATTTAAAAACACAAGACACAACAATAATTAAAAATTAAAATAATTAAATAGATTTGGCCGATTTAAAACCCCAAAAATTTTAAATACCCCAATTTAAAATTATTAAGTTGATAGCCCGGCCTGGCGGAACAACAGGGTCTTCAATGCGCAATGAAACACCCGGAGGTCGGAGATCTTGCGTATTTCCGGGGGCAGTTCATTCCACAGGGCTGGGGCTCCCACAGAGAAGGCCCTCCCCCTGGGTGTCGCCAGCCGACATAACTTGGCTGATGGCACCCTGAGGAGACCCTCTCTGTGGGAGCGGACTGGTCGGTGGGAGGCTATTGGTGGCAGAAGACGGTCTCGAAGGTACCCGGGTCCTATGCCATGGAGCGCTTTAAAGGTGGTAACCAACACCTTGAATCGCACCCGGAAGACCACTGGGAGCCAGTGCAGCTCGCGCAGGAGGGGTGTCACGCGGGCACAACGAGTTGCGCCCATAACCACCCGTGCGGCCGCATTCTGGACCAGTTGGAGCCTCCGAGTGCTCTTCAAGGGGAGCCCCATGTAGAGAGCATTACAATAGTCCAGCCGGGAGGTGACAAGGGCATGAGTGACTGTGCGCAAGGCACCCCGGTCCAGAAAGGGCTGCAACTGGCGGATCAGGCGAACCTGATAAAAGGCCCCCCTGGCCACGGCCGTCATATGCTCTTCTAAAGACAGCCGTGCATCCAGGAGGACACCCAGATTGCGAGCCCTCTCTGTGGGGGGCAAAGATTCACCCCCAATAGTCAGCGATGGCACCTGCTGACTATATCGGGACGCCGGCAGCCACAGCCACTCAGTCTTGGACGGGTTGAGTCTGAGCCTGTTCCTCCCCATCCAGACCCGCACGGCCTCCAGGCAGCGAGACATCACATCAAGGGCATCGTTGGGGTGGTCTGGAGTGGAAATGTACAGCTGAGTATCATCAGCGTACAGATGACACTTCACCCCAAAACCACGGATGATCTCACCCAGTGGCTTCACATAAATGTTGAACAGAAGGGGCGAGAGGACCGACCCTTGTGACTGATGACACACCTTGGGGGAAGGGGGAAACAGGGTCAGAGCCAAGGTGCAAATTAAGTGAGGTCAGAGTTGGCTTCACTTGGTTCGTGCCGACATGAAGCTCCTAATAAATATCTGGATTTCTTTTGAAGCTTGTCTTGAGGCTCATGATTTAATTAGGGCATTAAGGTTTTGAAAAACAGAGATAAGATGCCAAAATTTCACCCACTTTGTTGAGCAACTTTAGCTCTGACTTAGCATCTTTCAAGAAAATAAAGCTCTGAGTTTTAAATGCCCCCAGTAGCCTTTCGATGGGATCCTTTTTGGGGAGAACCAACAAGGCCACGATGCCCAGATCTGCTGCTATCTCTCCATTTTGGTCCATGTAGAGTCTAAATTGGGAAAGATTGCAAAACTCATTCTTCTCCAGAAAGGGATGAAACTAAAAAATAAAAATGAAAAATGAAAGTTAAAAGATAAGATGAATGAAAAATGATGGATAAATGATTGTACATGTAAATGTGTTTATGAAAAATAAAAATAAAAATAAAAATTGAAAAAAAAAACCAGAAAGGGATGAAACTAGAATGGAAACATCCAAGAATTTTAAAGGCAGAAACCTCGGTTTCTTATCTCACGTGATCTTTTCACATTTGATTCATTCTTCTGCAGTTGTATGACTTGCAACTATTGTTCTCTAACTTCAAAGTATGCTTAATAAGAAGAAAAGTGTCACCACTATCTTCATAAGTGAAGGAAAAAGGTTCAGCAAAATTTCCCAATCATATATTGACAGAATTTATATTAACAAAATACAATTGGCACAACTGATCATGTATAGGGAACATTGTAACATAGGTATCAAATAAATTGAACAATACAAAAAAGAGATGATTCATAATCTCATTTGGTGATGACCCAAAAGCATGGATTTTCAAGATGAAAATTGCCGGTCAAAACTTCTCCCTAATAGACCAGATGGGAAACAAGAGCAAATGAGTTAATTCTACTTTTTTTGAAGGCTACACTGAGAGAAACACGCAAATCTGTAAATATAAATCTCGTAGCAATTTTTTTTTCAATATCTTTCTGATTTTCTTTCTCTGCCCATTATGCATCTGTAGGCTTATTCCCTCCTATCTAATCATTCCCTATGCACCATCTCTTTTTCCCACATATCATTATATTTCTTAATAGATTTTATGAATGCTGGTGATAATAACCTGATTTCAGCAATGTATTAAAAAAAATATTTCATGATGTGATGATTAGGAACCTAGTTATGTGAGGGCTGGATGATATGACAATTAAGTGGATAAAAAACTTTGTTAAAATTGTACTGAAACAATGTTTAATATTTTTAACCTTTCTCATAAAAATGGGGAATTAGGATTAATAACAACTCCTTAGTTCTTGGTCATCAATTTTTCTATATTGCCATCAGTACAGTAGAGCTGATAAATCTGATGGAAGATTTATACAGATCTTTAGAAAAACTAATTTCACCTCATTCAAACAATGCCAAGTTTACAGAAAAATATTTATGATTTCCTCATAGGGAGAGGTGCATCAGGAAAATGCAGTAGAAAAATATCTGAGCTTTAGCAACATGGACTTGATAAATTATAGAACTTTAATCATACACTGGAAGAGGGACAAGGGATACCAAATTTGGTAAGTATATTTGTGAAAGTACCGTAGTTTTCAGAGTATAAAATGCACCTTTTTCCCCCCCAAAAAAAGAGGGTGAAAATCTGATGTGTCTTATACTCCGAATGTAGCCCTACCCAGCCTCTCAAGCCTCAGAAATGAAGCTTCAGGAAAAAAGCCTCCAAACAGAGCTTCAGAAAGAAAAAGCCTCTGGAAGAAGCTTAAAAAAAAGAGTCTCCGCAACAGAGCTTCAGCTCAGATGCTTTTTTTTCTGAAGCTCTGTTTCGGAGGCTTTCGGAGGCAGGAAAAAAAGTTTTTTCTGAAACAGAGTCTTAGAAGTTTCAGAGGCTGAAAAAAAAGCAAGGCACAGGGCTCACAACCAATGAACCTGTTGCTAAAATTTAGAGCCTTGGTAGTACAGGGGTTTAAGGCACCCTGTTATTAAGCTTATTAAGACCAGCTGCCTGAAATTACTGCAGGGTTCGAATCTCGCCAAGGCTCAAGGTTGACTCAGCCTTCCATCCTTTCTAAGGTAGGTGAAATGAGGACCCAGTTTGTGGGGGCAATAAGCTGACTTTGTATAAAATATACAAAAGGATGAAGGCTATTGCTGAGCACATTGTGAGCCGCCCTGAGTCTTCGGAGAAGGGCGGCATATAAATCAAATTAAAAAAAAAAAATCACCTCTGGGAACAGGTGATTGGGGGTATTCTGGGAGGCTTATCCACCCACCAATCAGCTTTTTTCTTATTTTCCTCTTCAAAAACTAAGGTGCGTCTTATAATACTCCGAAAAATAGAGTAATCTTGAAATAGTAGTTGTTGGCAAATCAAATTTCAGTCAGCAGTAAGATGCTGATACAAAGAAGATAAATGCATCTATAAAAATATCAGGACATGAATATTCTGGTTTTGGGAGATACCATCTCACATACAGTTCTTCTGGAGGCACCATGCTTGGAGAAGAAGCATTGCACAAACCCTGAATCAGGTTTAGGGAAAAGTGAAGAAGCCAAGGAAGAAATCAAAAGGACTGCTCTTAGCCTTCAGGAAAGACTACAAGGAGTAGAGCTAGGTTGCTCTATGGCAACAGATAATAACAAGACTGGGAGCAGCTTTCCAACTTATAAAATATTCAGTTGGAAAAGGGAGGTTACAAAACTCTTCCACTAACTGAAAGATGTTAAACAGAAGCTTAATATTTTCTCACTGTTATTCCAGGGTGTCAGACATGGTAACATGAATTCAGTCACAAGAAAGATTTTGGCTGAATGAGAGGAAAATGTTCTAAAAGGCAGAACCAGGGATGAAATCCAGCAGGTTCTGACAGGTTTTGGAGAACCAGAAACGGAAATTTTGAGTAGTTCGGAGAACCAGCAAATACCACCTCTGACTGGTCCCAGAGTGGGTAGGGAATGAATATTTTGCAATATTCTTCTCCTGGAATGGGATGGAAATGGAGATTTTGTAGTATCCTTCCCCTCCCACTCCCACCAAGCCATGCCCTCAGAACCGGTAGTAAAAAAAAAATTGAATTTCACCACTGGGTGGAACCATTTTAGAACTGAACCAATAAAGCAGAAAACTTCAGTCTCCATTTCTCTGATTTGCCTTTATGCAAAGATAGAGGATCCATCAATCAGAAAAGCTTTAACTGGGTTTCCTGCAGACAGGAGGGGTTGGGCTAAGTGGTCTCAGGGTCTCCTTCAGATTGATAAATGTAAAATTCTATAATGCTAACCACCTCCATCCATATCTATACATACTGGCATTTATTTTAAAATGCATGCATCCTTTTTAAAATTAGCAGTGGTTAATATGAAAATCTTTTTTAGTATAGGCTGTTTGGAAAATTATCCTCCCATGTGATTAGATTGGCCAAATCTGTTGGCCTTTTGTAGCACAAATAGGTTGAGAAGATTCTTCTGCTTCTCCTTTGAATTCTCAAAAGTAACTAGGTTTTAAGGAGCCTTCTCAGGACTCTGTACCTGCCATGGCTGTAGCCTTGAATTGCCCAAGATCTCTTCCCCTTCTTTCCTTTTCCTCCTGGAATTGGAGGAATACGCAGCATTCAAGGCATGGACCAGAGTCTTAACAAAACTGTAATAATGTTCATCATTTGTGATATGGAAATTGCTCTCATCCTTTTGGGCCCCCAGTGGCAATTTCTCAGTGCATCGTCTCCGGCCTTTGACAGAAAAAACATGCTTTGAAAGAGAACATTCAAAAGACTCATCTTCAAAATTGGGGCTTAGAAAGAAATAGGGTTCAAAGGCCTCATCTTTTGGCCTTTTATTTGGTAAAAAAGAAAATGTCCAAATACTATGGATGTATTTGAGAAGTCTGTGCTTTTTCATTTCATATGTTCCCAAACCTGTCATGAGCCAGACTTTCCCTTCAATGGATCCTGGAAAACCTTCAAGGGTTAAATGGAAAGGAAGGATTCTGTCCCAAATGGGATCATATTCTGCAAAATGAACAAAGACGTTGACCTGTCTCCACTTAGACATGGCTTCCCTGAAGGATTTTGTGGGTGTAGTTGTTGAGAATTGTTGTGATATAACAACACAAATTTCATTCCTGACAAGCAAAGGAGTAAAAATTCTCATGAAATTGTCTCCTTTCTCTGTGTCTGAAGCAAAGAGACCAATCAGGGTCCATCTGAAATAGAGGAGAAGTTGGACAATTCCTGGATACTGAAAACCTTCTTTGGGGAACGTCCGGTGGAAAAAAGGAAACTGACTTTTTTCACTCAGAGCCTCTGAAGCAGTTTCAAGACTAATCTGAAAAAATGATAAGACAATACAGTAAAAAACATACAGTATATGTTTTATCAATAGTAGATAAGAGAATCCGTTTCGATTCTTTTCATGAATCTGAAAAATTGACATTTTCATTACTTTGTCTAAGATCATACGGAAAACATGAGCTTTCCATCACTCCTTAATTTCCAGTTACCCAGAAGTTCCTTTTTATTGAAATAGAAATAGAATAATAGAATTGGAAGGGATCTTGGAGGTCTTCTAGTCCAATCCCCTGCCCAGGCAGGAAACCATACACCACTTCAGACAAATGGTTATCCAACATCTTCTTAAAAATTTCCAGTGTTGGAGCATTCATAACTACTGTAGGCAAGTTGTTCCACTTATTAATTGTTCTCATTGTCAGGAAATTTCTCCTTAGTTCTAAGTTGCTTCTCTCCTTGCTTAATTTCCACCCATTGCTTCTTGTCCTACCCACAGGTGCTTTGGAGAATAGTTTGACTTCCTCTTCTTTGTAGCAACCCCCAAGATACTGGAACACTGCTATCATGTCTCCCCTAGTCCTTCAGTCTTTAGCCTTCAGTCCCCTGATCATCTTTGTTGCTCTTCTCTGCACTCTTTCTCAACGTCTTTTTTACATCATGGCGACCAAACTTCATTGAACACAAAGTTCAGCTCACTTCACAAGTCTGTAGTAGAAGCCCCCTAAGCAATGAGGATGGTGTTATGAGAGGATTTGTTGTTTTGATCCTTGCTCCCTCCCCACTCCTAATTTTTGGCTATGATACCTACAATTCTATAGACAAGATATAGTTGGATCTATCACCCATCCACTACCACTCTACTCAATTTATCAGATAGAGAAATAAACACACAAACCTGTGAGACTTTGTAGAGGCCGACTAATGTTGACATCTGGATAGAGATGTCCCTTTCATCTCCATCAACCAGAGTCAATAGGTTGTCCTTCCTTCCACAGCTGTAGTTGGGAACATTGGCTTCTCCAGCAGAGAGAATGTCCAGCAAGGCATCTGAAGTGCCAAGTGTGTTCAAATAGTTGTCATGGATGTTGTAGCCAAGTGTGAGATTGTGCAAGAGCTGGGGAGTTTTGTTGACAACTTGAATATTGAAAATAAAGTATAATAATCTTGATTTATCATAAGGTAAACTAGTGTAAAAAAAATATCATGTTGATATCAGCATCTTCAACAGCAATAACAAAATCTTTCTTTCTATTTAATACATTACTTTTCTCCACAAACCTATTGAATCTTAAGCCAGTATTGACTCAAAACCATCAGCAAACTATTCTCACCCATCAAAATTTAATTTTAAATTTTGACTGTTGGTAAGAGAAGATGAAGATATTTCCCCACCATGTTAAGTTTCACAAATCCACCATAATATGTAGCAATACCAATTTTCCTCAGCCCAGGAACCATTGCAAAATAATTCAATCGTTCAAGCAAAATCATCATAAATGGAAGAGGATTTTTGATAAGTGACCTAGAAAAGCCATTCTAAAAATAAATTGTCTATTCCTATAAGGATTAGGAAAAGAATATCAATAAGTGGGTTAGAAAACTGTGGAAACAAAAGAAAACAATTCAGGATTGGAAGGGCTCCAAATGAAGAGAATTTGAATGTTCATCACACTGTATGACTTACAAGTCAGACTGATTATAAGGAGCCTTGTTGAAAAGCAATACTGTATGTGGTATTTCTGTTGCAGTGATGACTATACTAATGAGATGGTCTCCTGGTCTGTAGTAGCTCCATGGTTTTTCTCCATCCTGGTGTTCCAAACTCAGTGGGCACTTGATTCCAAGGTTCCTAGAGATTGGCAGAGACACTAGCAGCATCAGAAGCAGAAGGAGGAGGTTCATAATACATAGAGATGAATCAACCCCTTTGCTGTTTCTGAATAAGAATCCAAAGGACTCTCACAAGATGAAAATGCCAGTAGCTTTCCTGAATCAGACAGAGACAAACCAAGCTTCATCTGGCAAGGAGAGAAAATACATTCAAGAGTACATCTCCTTCTTGTTCCAAAACGTGTTCCAAAGAGAGCATTACCTGAAGCATTTATCCTTCTCTGACACAAGATCCCTCCCTTATTCCTTCAGTCACATTTTTACATCAAAGCAATCACTGGAATAGTAGCAGAAGAGATCTCAAAGACCAATTGGTGAAAATTACAGTAAGACACAACTTCCCTTCTGGGAATCCTGAACTTCTTCAAAGGCTCCATTTGCAGAGGAGTAATTGGAAAAAAACATGCTATAGAAAAATCACAGCTATACCCCTTGGGAGCATTGTTCTGTAGTGGTTGTGGTCCTTCTTGTCAGGACATGTCCAGAAAGTGAAGCTGAAGTAGATAATTCAATATCTTTGTCTTTCAACATGGCCTCTTGTCTCCAAAGACTGCTGGGGAGGTAACTCAGAGTTATGGAGTTTGACGCCACACTTGGTTGATGACACTTAACTCTAATCTTGCCTGTCTTGTAATACCAAGAAAGCAATCAGTCGCCTTGAAATGTGTCTAAAATTAAGAGTAGAGTCCTTTGTAATTTTCTGTAAGAAATTCTAAATTGGACTGATTTTTAGGATTCCTTGTGCCTAAAGTGAAATTTCAATCTGAGTTGTGTGGTGGCCTAGTGGTGAAGACACTCGCCTCTTGGCGAGTTGGATAGTTGAGAATTCAATATTAGGTAGCAGCAGATGGTTCTCTCCTAGAGCACAAAGAAAATATATCTGCTGTGAACTCTATGTAAGCATCAGGAAGGAAGGGCATCTGACCAGTAAATGCTCAGCTCCATCCAGTCACCCTGACTCTACTCTGAATAAATAAATACTAAAGGTAAAGGTTCCAGTGGTGAAATTCAGATTTTTTTTACTACTAGGGTTTTGGGTGTGGCTTGGTGAACATGGCTTGGTGGGCGTGGAAGGGAAGGATATTGTAAAATCTCCATTCCCACCCCACTCTGGGGCCAGCCAGAGGTGGTATTTGCCAGTTCTCTGAATTACTCAAAATTTCTGCTACTGGTTCTCCGAAACCTGTCAGAACCTGCTGGATTTCACCCCTGAAATGTGCCCCTCGCACATATGTTAGAGGATGGTGCTAATCTCTGTTTCAAAGCCAAAGAGCCTGTCTGAAGATGCCTCCGTGGTCATGTGGCCAGCATGACTAAACACAAAAAGGCACAGGGAATGCAGTTACCTTCCCATCAAAGGTGGTCCCTATTTGTCTACTTGCATTTTTTATGTGCTTTCAAACTGCTAGGTTGGCAGAAGCTGGGACAAGTAACTAGAGTTCACTCTGTTAGGCGGCACTAGGGATTCAAACCGCTGAACTACTGACTTTTCTATCAACAAGCTCAGCATCTTAGCCATTGAGCCACCGTGTCTCCCATATCCTCCCATATCCAGGTGGTTTTGCTTCTTGCTGACAGAAACTTGGCCACAGGGAGTGTGTATCTGCTCATTATGCCCAGTCATTGCACCTCTTCTTATTTACCACTACACTGTGAGAAAGAGGTTGCAGAACATTATAGGTAGCCAATGTGGTTGCAATCTGAGAGAGGATTTCAGTCACAGTCCCTTTGAGGATAATGAAAAGGTCCTTCTCCCTTCCACAGCTTTACTTAAGAACTTGGCAGAGGTGGGATTCACTTACCTTCTGTATCAGTTCGCGAATGCGAGCACTCCACTGCACATGCACAGAAGTCGCACATTTTTTTAAATTTTTTAATTTATTTTTTTAATTTGATTTATATGCCGCCATTCTCCAGAGACTCAGGGAGGCTTACAATGCGTTAAGCAATAGCCTTCATACTTTTGTATATTTATACAAAGTCAGCTTATTGCCCCCACAAACTGGGTCCTCATTTCACCTACCTTAGAAAGGATGGAAGGCTGAGTCAACCTTGAACCTTGGAGAGATTCGAACCAGCAGTAATTGCAGGCAGCTGTGTTAATAACAGGGTGCTTAGACCACTGTACTATCAAGGCTCTTCTGCATTATGTCCGGGTGGGCAGCTTTGTGAATTGCTTCGGGAAATTGGGGAAAAAGAACGCCGGAAAATGCGATGCATGGAGGCAATGATGTTTTTCCTCCCCAATTCCCCAAAGCGATTCGCAAAGCCGCCCACCCTCCTTTTCCTTTTCTGCAGTCTCACTTTCTCTTCCCTCCTGGCCAGATCCATCTCCTGGGCCAGGAGCAGAAGCTGACCGCCCTCAGCCTGGGTAGGCTGGAGAAGGGTCAGCCTGGGTGGCGAGCACCTTGCCTCACACCTTTCCACGCAGAAGCACCCACTTTGCAAAACCATTGCCTCCATGCATCGCATTTTCCGGCGTTTTCCTCCCCGATTCTCCAATGCAATTTGCAGAGCTGCGCTTCCTCCTTCTTGGTGACTAAAGGGGAAGAAGAAAACTCTGGGCACGTTGAGAAAGCACATTCTCCTGTTGCTGGAAGAAGGTCGAAGTTGGTTTTCCCCCTCCCCTTTCTTTCTTAAAATGAACTGCACTGCTTTTCTGACTCATTGATAAATGATCCTGGGAGAAAGCAGCAGCCACTGCTGATCCATTTTGGGTGGTCAAAATGCCAAGTGGCTGTGGGAGCTGAGACATTTCTCCTTCACACCGCCCCCCCCAACCCCCCAGCTGCTCAGTGCAGTTCAGTTTAAGAGAGCAAAGGGGGGAAAATCAACCTCGATTGCGACTGGAGTCCCTCTAGGCATGAAGACCATTTGGGAGGAAAAGGTGGTTGAGGAGAGAGGAGTGCAGGAACAAGGTGCAAGGACAGGGGATGGGGGAGGCTGCAGGAGAAGCAGCCCTTCTCCCCTTTTTCCAGCAACAAGAGTTTGTGTGTTCTCAGCGTGCCCAGAGTTTTCTTCCTCCCCTTTAGCCACCGAGAGTCCGAGTTCTCCCAGGATCTGCCTGGAAGCAGCTCCAGCAGTTCTGATGGCTGCCTTCATAATGTGCGAGGACTGGAGATCCCCACCCCCTATAGCAGCAGACTTCTAACTCCTGAGAAAAGAGCCTCGGTGGTGCAGCGGACTAAAGTGCTGTTAAGTGCTAGCACTTAGCTGCCAGCTGCCTGCAATTAGTGTAAGTCTGAATCTCACCAGGCTCAAGGTTGACTCAGCCTTCCATCCTTTCGAGGTAGATAAATTGAGGACCCAGATTGTGGGAGCAATAAGCCAACTTTGTATAGAACAACACCGCTGGGGTGGGGGTGAAAGCCCTAATAAACAGGTATATACAAAAAAAAGTATGTAGGCTCTTGCTATAATGCATTGTAAACCACCCTGAGTCTACGGAGAAGGGCGGCATATAAATTGGACTAATAAATAAATAAATAACTGCCCCCATGAAAATCATCTCCCACCCTACCCAGTCCAGTTAAATAGATAGGATTTGTTTTAAACTGATAAAAAGATCTGTGCTACATGTTATCAAAATCCAAATGGAAGTGAGGACGTCGCTGAGCCTGATGCTGGTAGGCAGAGGCAGAATTCTTTTTTTCTTTTCTTGTTTACCTCCCCCAAAATTAAGGTGCATCTTATACTCTGGTGCGTCTTATACTCCAAAAAATATGGTATATATTACATATATACTACTACATGCAGGCAGCCAAGTTCAAATCCAAGTAAGGGTATGGCTAGCTGATGAGAGCTAAATAGATTGAAATAGATCTATACTAGCCTCCCTTTATTTCTTTACCAGTGAAATATAAATTCTGCTTCCTTTTTGCCTTTCAGCTCCAATCCAGGAGCCCTCAAGAAGTCACATTCACAACAAATCATTTTACACCAAATTGATATATGTAAACAAACATTTAATATATCAGTTTTCTCTTCCCTGTGACATCTTGGTGTTATCTTCTGAAGTTCTTTCTGTATAGTTGTCATTTCTTCTATCTTGATCCTTATCCAGTCCTTAATATCAATTCATCACTAACATAATATTCTATTCCTCACATATTTATACATACTTATATAAGTAATCATTTATATCTCTTTTCCAACCAATAATAAAAATCATTCCGTATTTTAAAATATTCTGAGTCTTTTCTATCCTTAATCATCAAAGTTAATCTACTCATTTCTGCACAATCTTTTTTTATTACTTCTTCTTCCAAAGGTATTTTCTCCTCCTACATTATGGGCACTTTTCATTTTTCTGCAGATGCAGAAAAGGCTTCTCTTCTTTGTGAAGCATCTCATGTTTTCTAAGATAATACTTGCAATGAAAAAATTTCTCACTCTCCGGACATTTATTTATTGATTTTTAAAGTTTTTTTTTTTAATTTTTGAGACAAACAAACATTTAACACATCATTCATTAATTCCATGTGACATTTCGGTGTTATCTCCAAAAAACTGCTTCTCTTCTCTTATCTCCTCTATCTTCATACTCACCAAGTCCATTACAAAAATTTTCACTAATATAGTATTCTAGTTACAACATTTTTTTCAAACTCTTTTAACACTTATTTATATCTCTTTTCTAATCAATAGTAAAATTGATTCCATATCTTAAAATATTCTGAGTCTTCTCTTTCTTTTATCATCATAGATAATCTATTCATTTCTGCACAATCTAAAAAAATTTTATTACTTCTCCCTCCGGTGGTATATTCTCTGCTTTCCAATTTTGTGCATAGACAATCCTTGCAGCTGTTATTACATGTATTATCAAATAAACATTTTCCTTGCTAATTTTTTCAGGTAGGATACCCAATAGGAACAGCTCTGGTTTAAATTTGATACATTGATGTATCATTTCCTCCAACCAAGGCTTAAATTTAATCCAATAGTTTTTAGCTTCTGGACATGTCCACCACATATGATAATATGATCCTGGTAATTGATGACACTTCCAACATTTAGCTGATTTTTCTTTAAACATTTTTGCTAATTTCTCAGGTGGCATATGCCATCTATAAAACATTTTATATTGATTTTCCTTATATGCAGTGGATATCATTAATTTATAATTCCTTTCCCATAGTTGTTGCCATTTTCCCAAATCAATTGAATATCCAAAGTTTCTTCCCCAAGCTATCATTGTTTCTTTTACTTGTTCCTCCTCTAATTCAATACTAAGCAAAAAAATTATAATTTTTTTTATTAAATTATCATCTGTTCCCATGAGTATCCTATCCAACTCAGTCTTTTCCATATAAAAACCATATAATTTAGCATCTTTCTCATATCTTGTTTGTATCTGCATATACCAGTCTGTCTCAATCCCCTGTTTTTCTAGTTCCTGTTCCCCTCTCAATTCCCCCTTGTCTGTTAGTAAATACTTGTATCAAACAATATTAAGATGGGTGGTAAGATGGGTGGCTCAATCAATCAATCAATCAATCAATAAAATTATATCGCTCAGCTAGATAAAATTGTAAATAAGCCATGGTATAAGTGAAATAATGACATTTTGAAAGGATATTCCTGTGCTATTTTTTCCTGGCATATCGACAACAATCCCATTGCACCAATGCTATTTTTGAAATGTTTTGATGGGGCATTTCAGGGCTCATGTAATCTAAGGGCAGAGGACAGATAGGATACCTCAACTGTTCAAAAGAGAATGGGGGCTGTTTTGCAATTCAACTGGGTAAGCATGAAGGATACATTGTCTAAACACCCTTTAATTTTTTTCAAGCAAAATCATTGGCCAACTCATGTATGCAAAACAACTTGGGACTTTTCTAGGCTTGGCCTGTTGGAAAGTATTGAGAGTCAAAATTCCTCTGTTTCACATTTCAACATTTCTTTTAGTTGTAAGCTGCTCCCTTGTATTCAAGTCTGGCCTCAGAATGATGATGTAGCACTTGGGGATGAAGATGCAGCCCAGGAGACCAGCACTGGAGGCCAAGATGGAAAAGATCTGAACAGCCACCATATATTTTCCTTTGGTGCTTAGGTAGGTTGGTACAAAAGTCAACCAGACACTGCAGAAGACTAGCATGCTGAAGGTGATCAGCTTGGCTTCATTGAAAGCCCCAGGGAGATTCCTGGCTAGAAAAGCCACCGTGAAGCAGATGGCAGCCAGGAAGCCCATGTAGCCGAGAGTGATGTAGAACATGACAACGGCCCCTTCGTTGCATTGCAGAATGATCTCTCCAGGCTGAGAGTGGAAGTCAGAGTCAGGGAAGGGGGGAGAAACTCCTAGCCAGGTGGAGCAGATGATCATTTGGACAACAGAACAAGAAAGGATGATGGAGTTGGCCAAGCCCTTTCCCAACCATCTCTTCACTTGGTTGCCTGGTTTTGTGGCCAGGAAAGCCAATACCACCATGATGGTTTTGGCCAAGAGAGAAGAAACAGCAACTGAGAAGATGATGCTGGACACTGTTTGTCGGAGAAGACAGGTGGCTTTTCTTGGTTGTCCAATGAAGAGAAAAGAGGACAAAAAGCAAAGCAGGAGGGAAACCAGGAGAATGTAGGAAAGATCCCGGTTGTTGGCTTTGACAATGGGAGTTTCTCGGTATTTAATGAATATGAATAAGACAAGGTCTGTGGTTAGGAACAAAAGTAGAGCAAAAGAGACCAAGATTATGCCCAGATATTCTTGATAAGAAAGAAAGGTTAGAACTTTGGGGATACATTGGATTCGGTCTTCATTTGGATATTTATCATCTGGACACTGGGTGCATTTTTCCATATCTGAGAAAAACAAAAAGGAATATTTCTTTCATATAATACCCTTTTACCTTTCAAGCAATACTTTCTTAGGACAATAATTGATAGCATGCTTTTAAAAGTATATTGATCAAAATGCTTTGGATAAATCCAGAATCATTTCCTCTGTTGTTACCCACCTTCTTGAGTGGAGATGGTCCCCTCCGGACAAGGAATGCAGTCGTAGCAGCAAACTGGCTCTCCTTCTCGAGCCCGCTTGACAAATCCAGGATGACAACTTTCCACACAAATTGATTGAGGAAGAGACTAAGAAGAAAAATAAAACAAGGAATGACAAGGAAAATGTGTTAGGACTCCTATTCATTCAAAATGGACATGTACTGACAATTCACCAAGTAGTCTCTAGGATTTACTTAGGTAAGTATGAAATCTCTAACTATATCACATTGCCAGAGAGTATTTTTCTATTTAATGAAATCTGGAAGGATGGAATTGAAAAAAAATTTAAGCATTAAATTAAAACCAGTGGGTTCCTGCTCATGGCCTCATTCTTCATATATCCATGATTTTAAATTTTGGTGTTATATTCCTAATAAATTTTGGAATAAAATTTATTCTAAATAATATACATTAAAATTTTATTCTATTTGATTTATTAAAATATGTTTCACTTTGAGGAAGAAAGAAACCGCTGACCAGTAGTTTTGGAAAAGTTTTGTTCTGGAATGCATGTAACATTGCAAAAGTGTTCTCCTTTGAACATAGTCAAAAATGAATTTTCAAGGAGAAAAAAAACTGCTTACAAATTAGTGTTGTCAACTTAGAAGGGAACATTCTTTTTTAATTTTATTTATTTATTTATTTCATAAAATCTTGTGGCTGCTAGGCTAAAGAACTTATTGCACTTAGGACTTACTGGGGAACTTACTGCATCAGAACAATTGGCAGCCACCTTCGACAAAACCCCAGAGGTCAAACAGATCCCCAAAGAATATCAGGACCTTGCGGAAGTGTTCAGCGAGGCTGAGTGTGATGTCCTACTCCCTCCCCACCGTGAGATGGAGTGTGCCATCAAAATCATTCCTGGGGCAAAACTACCTAAACCCAAATTTTATGCCATGACATGCCGGGAAATGCAAAAAATGTGCAAATACATAGACAAAAACCTAGCAAGGGGGTTCATTGAGTAAGCCAAGCCGAGGGGTCACACCCGTAAAATCTATACCTGTACTCAAACTGTTTTTGCTTTGCACAGCTTGCCTTCAAGAAGTGAGGGAGGCCAAATGTCAACTCACAAAGCATTCCTGACCTGCTCTTGAGTTGCCCTAGGCAGGGGGATGGGGAACCGAGCCTGGCAGCTGCATCAAAGAACTAGCATTTCAGTCAAAACAAAGCACCTTCCAGCTGGCAATGTCAAGGTCATCTCCAGGGGGACCCATAGTGTCTGGAGAGAGTGACTTCTACAATCCGTGAAATTGCTTCATTGGGGAATGTGACTGATGACACACCTTGGGGGGAGGGGGAAACAGGGTCAGAGCCAAGGCACGAATTAAGTGAGGTCAGAGTTGGCTTCACTTGGTTTGTGCCAACACGAAGCTCCTAATAAATATCTGGATTTCTTTTGAAGCTTGGCTTGAGGCTCATGAAATAGATCAGAACCCTGACAGTTGCCTTGTTTGGTAATGAAATATTTGTAAGAAAACCACAAAACAACAAGGACAGCACAGTTCAACCCTGAGCTACAAATATTCTCTTCTACATTGACTGTCTAGTTTCTATATCTGTATTGAGGGGAGAGGGAGGTGAGATCGTGAGAACATGTCCCCCTAGAAAGATAAGTCAACGATCTTTTTCTGCAGCACATGGGACATAGGTATGAACCCTGTGTCAGAAACAAATAGTTATAAAACCCAGCTAGATATCTAAGAAAAGGTCTTTTCTGCTGAAGAACTGCAGTTAGGAGACACCAACTGCCATGGAAAAAGAATTAAAGGTCTGTTACTTCATCCCAGTGGGGTGAAAGAGAGGCGTGGATAACTCTGGCAAAGTCTGGGATGCTTAAAAACATTGTAGATTATGAGTCTGCCCTTTAAGAGCACACTTTTCCAACCAGGACAATATTACACTTATTTCCTAATGGGACCAGAGAATCATGCAGTCATGATTCTGTTTCATCTGATTCAGTCCAAAACTGAATTCAGGCACCGGTCAACAGAATTGCTATTTGAAGGTAAGGAATAAGCAAATCTGAGGCTATGAGCAACACATTTCCCAGCCCTTGTGGGTGTCTCACTGGTTTGATGGAGATACTAAATATAGAGGGGACACAAGAGGACCTTGGTCCGCATCCTAAAGAAGAATCCAATATTGAATGTGTCTGAATCAGCTTAAAATTGTGTTCCATAATATAGCATCTGAAGAATAATTTTGTGAATAGTACTGAACCCTCCCAAGCAGTAACTATAAGGTTTCTATTCCTCACATTCAATTTTCAGTGAAGTTATTCATCATGGTAATTGTGGGCTTAGCCCACTTGAATTGGGTTCTAAGGTTTTGAAAAACAGAGATAAGATGGCAAAATTTCACCCACTTTATTTAACACCTTTAGCTTTGACATAGCATCTTTGAAGAAAATAAGTCTCTGCCTTTTAAATACCGCCATAACCCTTTCGGTGGGATCCTCTTTGGGGAGAACCAACAAGCTCACGATGCGCAGATCTGCTGCTATCTCTCCATTTTGGTCCATGTAGAGTATAAATTGAGAAAGATTGCAAAACTCATTCTTCTCCAAAAAGGGATGAAACTAAAATGGAAACACCCAAGAATTTTAAAAGCAGAAACCTCTGTTTCTTATCCCACGTGATTTTTTCACATGTGATTCTTTCTTCTACAGTTGTACAACTTGCAACTATTGTTCTCTAACTTCAACTCATGCTTAATAAGGAGAAAAGTGTCACCACTATCTTCATAAGTGAAGGAAAAGGGTTCAGCAAAATTTCTCCATCATATATTGACAGTATTTATATTAACAATATGTAATTGGCTTACATAAATGGCAACAATTATGGGAAAGAAATTACAAAATAACAATGTCCACGGCATACAAGGAAAACCAATATAAAATGTTTTACAGATGGCATATGCCCCCTGAGAAACTGGCAAAAATGTTTAAAGATAAATCAGCTAAATGTTGGAAATGCCACCAGTTACCAGGCTCATATTACCATATGTGGTGGACATGCCCTGAAGCAAAGAACTATTGGAATAAAATTAAGTTATGGTTGGAGGAAATGATACAACAACGTATGGATTTAAAACTAGAGCTATTCCTATTGGGTATCTTAACAGAGAAAATTAGTAAAGATAATATATACTTGATTGTACATGTAATAACAGTGGCAAGGATTGTTTATGCACAAAATTGGAAAGCAGAGAATATACCATCTCTGGTATATTCCAGAGAGAGGAAGGGAGAGAGAAGTAATAAAAAAATGGTTAGATTGTGCAGAAATGAATAGATTATCTATGATGATAAAAGAAAGAGAAGACTCAGAATATTTTAAGATATGGATTCAATTTTACTATTGGTTAGAAAAGAGATATAAATAAGTTTTAAAAGAGTTTGAAAAAAATGTTGTAACTAGAATACTATATTAGTGAAAATTTTTGTAATGGACTTGATGAGTATGAAGATAGAGGAGATAAGAGAAGAGAAGCAGTTTTTTGGAGATAACACCGAAATGTCACATGGAAGAAATGAATGATGTGTTAAATGTTTGTCTCAAAAATTAAAAAAAAACTTTAAACATAAATAAATAAATGTCCGGAGAGTGAGAATTTTTTTCATTGCAAGTATTATCTTAGAAAACATGAGATGCTTCACAAAGAAGAGAAGCCTTTTCTGCATGTGCAGAAAAATGAAAAGTGCCCATAATGTAGGAGGTGTTTTGGCACACAGGAGAGAGGCTCTTTAAATGTGGGGAGCAGGGGTGGGTTCTAAATTTTTTACTACCAGTTCTGTGGGTGTGGCTTATTTTGTGGACTTGGCTTGATGGTCATGTGACAATTCTTTAGGATTTAGCAGAGGTACTGGTCTACCAGGCTTTTAACTGCTTGCAGAGCTGTACTGGTCTACCCATTTGTTTTTTCAGGCAGTGGTCTACCCATTTATTTTTGCAGGCACTGGTCTACTCGTGTATTTTTGCAGGCACCGGTCTACTCATTTGTTTTTGGAGGCACCGACCTACCACCAAACTGCCTTTTACCACTGATCAAGCTGTAGGACGGCCCTTTGAAGCCCCGTGGCAAGAGTTTAAACAGTTTTTTCTTATAGCCCATCAGCTGGAACTCAGGAGGCAGAAATAAATTGGGGCTGGGGCCAAATAAAAGGTAAGAATAACTCAGGGGTGGGGTGGGGTGGCAGGGGACGGGCGGCAGAACCAGTTCAGTGACGTCATATCTTCACTGCTACCGGCTCGGCGGAACCGGGCGGAACCAGGAGGAACCCACCACTGACGGAGATGTCTTTGGACAGAAAGTCTACAAGTAGAGGAGCTATGTTGTTCAATGGCAGCAGATAATAACAAGACTGGGAGCAGCTTTTCCAATTTATAAAATATTCAGTTGGAAAAGGGAGGATACAAGACTCTTCCAATAACTGAAAGATGCTAACCACTTTCATTGATATCTATACATGCTGGCATTTATTTTAAAATGCATACATCCTTTTTAAAATTAGTAGTGGTTAACATCAAAATTTATCTTTTTTAGTATAGGCTATTTGATAAATTATCCTCCCAAGTGATTAGTGTTGGCCTTTCGTAGCACAAGTAGATTGAGACAGTTCTCCTGCTTCTCCTTTGAATTCTCAAAAGTAACTAGGTTTTAAGGAGCCTTCTCAGGACTCTGTACCTGCCATGGCTGTAGCCTTGGAGTGCCCAAGCTCTCTTCCCCTTCTTTCCTTTTCCTCCTTGAATTGGAGGAATATGCAGCATTCAAGGCATGGACCAGAGTCTTAACAAAACTGTAATAATGTTCATCATTTGTGATATGGAAATTGCTCTCATTCTTTTGGGCCCCCAGTGGCAATTTCTCAGTGCATCGTCTCCGACCTTTGACAGAAAAGTCATGCTTTGAAAGAGAACATTCAAAAGACTCATCTTCAAAACTGGGGTTTAGAAAGAAATAGGGTTCAAAAGCATCATCTTTTGGCCTTTCCTTTGACAAAAAGGAAAAGTTCCAAATACTATGGATATATTTGAGAAGTCTGTGCTTTTTCATTTCATATGTTCCCAAACCTGTCATGAGCCAGACTTTCTCTTCAATGGATCCTGGAAAACCTTCAAGGGTTAAATGGAAAGGAAGGATTCTGTCCCAAATGGGATCATATTCTGCAAAATGAACAAAGACGTTGACCTGTCTCCACTTAGACATGGCTTCCCTGAAGGATTTTGTGGGTGTAGTTGTTGAGAATTGTTGTGATATAACAACACAAATTTCATTCCTGACAGGCAAAGGAGTAAAAATTCTCATGAAATTGTCTCCTTTCTCTGTGTCTGAAGCAAAGAGACCAATCAGGGTCCATCTGAAATAGAGGAGAAGTTGGACAATTCCTGGATACTGAAAACCTTGTTTGGGGAACGTCCGGTGGAAAAAAGGAAACTGACTTTTTTCACTCAGAGCCTCTGAAGAAATTTCAAGACTAATCTGAAAAAGTGATAAGACAATTCATTCATTCATTCATTTCATTCATTTATTAGATTTGTATACCGCCCTACTCCCGAAGGATTCAGGGCGGTGAACAGGCACAGAATAAAACACATAAATACAAAAGTTAAAAAACATAATTAAAACCAAATTAAATAATTTTACCCGAGACAATTAAAATTCCCAATAATTTAAAAACAAATTAAAATTTCAGTTTAAAAAATTTAAAAGAAAGGGGAGAAAATTAGGCCAGGCCGGCCTGCTGGAATAGGAGGGTCTTAAGAGCACGGTGGAAAGTGCGCAGATCCAGGATCCTCCGTATCTCCGGGGGGAGCTCGTTCCAGATAGTAGGTGCCCCCACAGAGAAGGCCCTCCCCCTGGGTGCCGCCAGTCGACATTGTTTGGCTAATGGCACCTGGAGGAGCCCCTCTCTATGAGAGCGTACAATACAGTAAAAGACATGCAGTGCATGTTTTATCAACAGTAGATAAGATAATCCATTTGGATTCTTTTCATGAATCTGAATAATTGAAATTCTCATTACTTTGTCTAAGATCATATGGAAAACATGAGCTTTCCATCACTGCAAGGCTTGCAACAATTCACGGGACAAAGCAATAAAAATAGTATGTCTAGCAGTAGTGACTCTTTGGCTGAGCAGCTAAATCAATTCTTCAACAGTTTTGAGGTGGAAACAGGAACGACCATCATTCCAGCATTTACCACTGATAGTACACCATTAACACCTACCATCGTTATCAACCACTTCTGCTTCAGATCTCTGATGTGAGATGTGCTTTCCAGAATGTTAATAACCGGAAGGCAGCTGGGCCTGATGGAATCATGGGATGAGTTGTCAGGGACTGCACTGCAGAGCTAGCTGGAGTGTTCACTGATATTTTCAATCTATGCCTGTTGCAGTGCTCTATCCCTATCTGCCTGAAGACATCCATTATGGTGCCAGTCCCTAAGCAGACAGTAGTGGTATCCGTTAATGATTATAGACCAGTAGCTTTAACATCTGTTGTCATGAAATGTTTTGAGAGGCTGGTGTTGAACTGTATTAAGGCTAGTCTTCCATCTACTTTGGACCCATAGCAATTTGCATATAGAACAACTGACGATGCTATGCCTCTTGTTGTCCCTACTGTATTGAATAATTTGGAACAACAGGGGACATATGCGAGGCTGTTATTTGTGGATTATAGCTCTGCCTTTAACACCATTTTACCCAACAGGTTGCTTCTTTTTTCTTTTTTGACAAAAAAAAAAATATTTTTAAACAAATATATAAAACAACAAATAAAAAATCATCTTCAATACAAATACAAATACAAATACAAACACAAACAGTGTGTCGGTTGGTTACAAGTCTTTTGTGCATTTTCACTCTATTCATATATATCCATGTATTATTATCCTCATTAATCATATGTTTAACTATGGCTGTTTCTTCCCTCATTTCATACAAAATGATCTAAGATTTGAGTTAATTAGTATTATGCCATTCATTCTCCTAAATCATTCCAATAACAAAACATCTTTATATTGTATTTTATATAATTCTACATTTCTTGCATTAGAAAAATCTCTACCATATTTCATTTCCGTCTTTTTATCTAACCATTGGTAAAATAGGTCACGTATCTTATAATATTGTTTATCTTCTTGTTCTCTAATTTCAAATGTCAATTTACTCATTTCTGCACATTCCATTATTTTCTTAATAATTTTGTCTTGCGTTGGCATTTTCTCATTTTTCCAATTTTTAGCAAACACAATTTTAGCCGCTGTTAATACATTCACAATCAAATATCTCAATTCTCTATTGTATATTTCAGGTACAATCCCCAATAAAAAATCTCTGGTTTAAAGTCTATGTGTTTTTGTGTCATTTTTTCCACCCATGTGTGGATTTTAGTTCAGTATCTTTTAGTTTCTGCACACGTCCACCACATATGGTAGTATGAACCCAGTATCTGATGACATTTCCAACATTCTCCCCTTCTCCCCTTTTTAAATGTAAATTTTAATTTGTTTTTAAATTATGGGGTATTTTAAATTTGTTCAGCCAAATTATTTAATTCGTTTTTATTCTATTTTAAATTTTTGTATTTATGTGTTTTATCCTGTGGCTGTTCACCGCCCTGAGTCCTTCGGGAGTAGGGCGGTATAGAAATTTAATAAAATAAAATAAAATAAATAAAAATAAAATAAATTTTCCCGATTTATTCTTGAACATTCTAACAATTCTCGTCGAGGGTAAGTGCCACCTGTAAAACATCTTATACAAATTTTCTTTATATGCAGTTGACATTGTCATTTTATAATTTTGCAACCACAATTTTTGCCATTTCTCTAAATCGATTCCATGTCCAAAATTTTTCCCCCAAGCAATCATTGTTTCTTTAACTTGTTCATCCTCCAATTTAACCTCTAATAAATATCCATACAACTTTTTAATTATATTTTCGTCAGTACCTGTTAAGATTTTATCTAAACTAGTCAAATTGTTATAAAAAACCTTCTGTCTTATAATCTTTATCATGTCTAGATTGTATTTGCAAATAAGAAAACCAATTCATTTTTATACCTTGTACTTCTATTTCTTGCAAAGATTTAAGTTCACCCTTTTCATTCAATAATTCACTATATCTAACAATTTGTTCCTTTCTAAATGTTATTGAATGTGAGAATGCTTCAATAGATGATAACCAGACCAGAATTTTTAAATGTTGTTTTTTTACCTTCTCCCAGTTTAATAGCAAAGCCTCTTGTATGAAATGTCTTCTAAAATACCCCTGTGTTTTTGTTTCCTTGTACCATAAAAAGGCATGCCAACTCAGTAACAAATCATGCCCTTCTAAAGTCAATAATCTGGCATTTCTTAGCGTTATCCATTCCTTAATCCACATCAAACTTGTCGCTTGATAGTATAGTTCCCAATTAGGCAAGCCAAAACCTCCTCGTATTCTGGCATCTTGCAACAACTTTAGTTTTATCCTCGCTTTTTTACCCTGCCAAATATATTTCAGCACTATTTTATTCAAATCTTCAAAATAATCTTTCCCCAGTCTGATTGGAATTGTCTGAAACAGGTATAGGATTCTAGGCAATATATTCATCTTAATAGTTGATATTCTCCCTATCAATGACACTTGTAAATTTTCCCACTTTGCCAAATCTGTCACTATCTGTTGCTTAAGTTTATTATAGTTATTCTCTTTAAGTGCACTGCATCTTGCTGTCAGATATATCCCCAAGTATTTAACCTTATTTGTGACCTGCATCTTTGATATTTCCGCCAATTCTTCTTTTTGTTTTATTAACATATTTTTTGTCAAGACCTTCGTTTTGTCTTTATTTATTTTCAAACCAGCTACTTTTCCATATTCTCCTATTTTGTCTATCAATTTAGTTGTTGATTCTAATGGATCTTCAAGAATAAAAACCAGGTCATCAGCAAATGCTTGCAATTTGTATTCTTCCTTTTGAATCTTCATTCCCTTTTTATCTTCTCTAATATTTCTGTTTAGCACTTCTAATGTTAATGCAAATAATAAAGGTGACAGTGGACATCCTTGTCTCGTACCTTTTTTTATTTCAATAGATTCTGTCAATTCTCCATTTATCATTACTTTTGCTGTTTGTTTGTAGTATATGGCTTCTATGGCTTGAATAAATTTTCTACCAAAGCCCATCTGCTCCAGCTGTAATAACATAAATCGCCAGTTCACATTATCAAAGTCTTTCTGAGCATCTAAAAATATTAAAGCCATTTGCTTTTCAGGATGTGCCTCATAATATTCCAATGTATCCAAGATTATTCTCATATTGTCTTTAATCTGTCTTTTTGGCTGAAACCCATTTTGATCGGAGTGTATGGAATTATTTAAATATCTTTTAAGTCTTTCTGCCAATATTGAAGCAAAGATTTTATAGTCTGAATTTAGCAGGGAAATAGGCCTATAATTCTTAATTTGTTGTGGGTCGGTATCCTCCTTTGGAACAAGTGTAATAAATGCTTCTGATCATGACTTGGGTAATTTCATCTTTAACATGACTTCATTCATGACTTCTAACAATGGGAGATTCAGCGATTCCTGAAATGTCTTGTAATATTCTGCTGGTAATCTGTCCAGGCCTGGTGCCTTCCCAGATTGTTTCTTAAAATGTCCAATTTGGGTATAAATCAGAGGATTTGTTTGTGGATAAAGGATTTTCTGACAGATAGGCCACAGTCAGTAAGGATGGGATCTCACCATTCCTCTACTCTGATACTAAGCACAGGAGCCCCCCAGGGTTGTGTGCTAAGCCCTTTCCCTTATTCCTTGTACACACATGACTGCACCCCATTGTATAACACCAACACAATTATTAAATTTGCAGATGACACAACAGTGGTGGGGCTCATTAATAAGAACAATGAGTCTGCCTACAGGAAGGAAGTACAAGGCCTGACATTGTGGTGTAAAGAAATATAAATAACTTATAATTGACTTCAGGAGGAAGAGAGATGTACATTTACCATTGTACATAAATGGTGAAGAGGTGTAGAAGGTTGGTAGTTTTAAATTTCTGGACATTTATATCTCAAAGGACCTCTCATGGATTATGAATGCTAACATGCTTGTGAAGAAGGCACAGAAGAGGCTGTACTTCCTGAGAATGCTCCAGAAGATAAATCTATCTCAGCATCTATTTCTGTCCTACTATCGCAGCACCATTGAGAGTGTCCTGACATACAGCATTCTTGCATGGTATGGAAGCAGCTCTGCAGTGGACAAAAAAGCTCTACAGAGAATCATTAAAACTGCCCAGAATATCATTGAACTCCAGCTACCAGCCCTGGACGACATCTTCAAATCTCACTGTTTGAGAAAGTTGCATAACTTTCTCAGGGACTCTTCCCATCCTGCTTACAATCTTTTGGGACTGTTGCCTTCTGGCAGAAGATACAAAACAATTAAAACTTGGACCACACATTTTCTGAATAATTTTTATCCCAGATATATAATTGCACTCAACAATGAACTAAAGGGCCACCATCAGTGAGCTGTTGGACAATATTACTTGGTCTTTTGTATGGATGTTTGGGTAGTTTAGGGGTGGGGAATTGTGGTGGGTGGGAGTGTGTTTGGGGATAGTTATGTGTGTTGGACCTGGTCTTCGGGTGTTAAGAGAATTTCATTGTATGGGTATACTGTGTATACACGTACAATGACAAAAAAGTTATTATTATTACTGCTTAACTTCCAGTTGCCCAGAAGTTCCTTTTAATTGAACACAAAGTTTCTGCTCAATTCACAAATCTGTAGTAGAAGCCCCCTAAGCAATGAGGATGGTGTTATGAGAGGATTTGTCTGCTTTGATCCTTGCTCCCTCCCCACTGTGGATCCTTGGCTATGATACCTACAATTCTATAGACAAGATATAGTTGGATCTATCACTCATCCACTACCACTCTACTCAATTTATCAGATAGAGAAATAAACACACAAACCTGTGAGACTTTGTAGAGGCCGACTAATGTTGACATCTGGATAGAGATGTCCCTTTCAGCTCCATCAACCAGAGTCAACAGGTTGTCCTTCCTTCCACAGCTGTAGTTGGGAACATTGGCTTCTCCAGCAGAGAGAATGTCCAGCAAGGCATCTGAAGTGCCAAGTGTGTTCAAATAGTTGTCATGGATGTTGTAGCCAAGCGTCAAATTGTGCAAGAGCTGGGGAGTTTTGTTGACAACTTGAATATTGAAAATAAAGTATACTATTCTTGACTTATCAGAAGGTAAACTGGTTTTAAAAAAAGTTAATATTAATATCAGCATCTTCAACAGCAATAACAAAATCTTGCTTTCTATTTAATACATTATCTTTTTCCACGAATGTATTGAATCTTAAGCCAATATTGATCTAAAACCAACATTTAATTTTAATGACTGTTGGTAAGAGAAGATAGAGATTGTTCCCCACCAGGGTTAAGTTTCACAAATCTACCATAATGTGTAGCAGTATCAATTTTCCTCAGCCCAGGAACCATTGCAAAATAATTCAATCATTCAAACAAAACCATCATAAATGGAAGAGGATTTTTGATACGTGACCCAGAAAAGCCATTCGAAAAATAAATCATCTATTCCTATAAGGATCAGGAAATGAATATTAAAGAGTGGATTAGAAAACTATGGAAACAAAAGGAAACAATTCAGGATTGGAAGGGAGAGGAAAATAATGTGGATTTCTTTCATGTTTTCTTTCTGCCCCATTTTTGGATTTGAGTATTTCCACAAAATAAGACAAAGGAAAGAAGTCATGGAAACCAAAATGTTTCACAAAAATGAACAGGTCTTGCAATATAGGAGCAAATGAAATAAGAAGAAATGACAAAGAGTGTTAGAGCTCCAAATGGAGAGAATTGACACATTCATCACACTGTATGACTTACGAGTCAGACTGATTATAAGGAGCCTTGTTGAAAAGCAATATTGTATGTGATATTTCCGTTGCAGTGATGACTATACTAATGAGATGGTCTCCTGATCTGTAATAGCTCCATGGTTTTTTTCCATCCTGATGTTCCAAACTCAGCGGGCACTTGATTCTAAGGTTCCCAGAGATTGGCATGGATTCAAGTATCATCAAAAGCAGAAGGAGGAGGTCCATAATATATAGAGATAAATCAATCCTTTTCCTGTTTCTAAATGAGAACAGGAAGAATTACAAGAATCCAAAGGACTCTCACAAGATGAAATTGCCGGTGGCTTTCCTGAATCAGGCAGAGACAAACCAAGCTTCATCTGGAAAGGAGAAAAAGAACATTGAAGAGCACAGCTCCTACCTGTCCCAAAACGTGTTCCAAAGAGAACACTACCTGAGGCATTTATGCTTTTCTGATACAAGATCCCTTCCTTATTGCTTCAGTCAGATGTTTGCATCAAAGCAACCACTGGAATAGTAGCAGAAGAGATATCAAAGACCAAGTTGGTGAAAATTACAGCAAGACACAACTTCCCTTCTGGGAATCCTGAACTCTTCAAGGGCTCCATTTGCAGAGGAGTAACTGGAAAAAAACATGCTATAGAGAAATCACAGCTATACCCCTTGGGGGCACTATTCTGTAGTGATTGTTGTCCTTCATGTCAGAACATGTTCAGAAAGTGAAGCTGAAGTAAATAATTCAATATCTTTGTCTTTCAACATGGCCTCTTGTCTCCAAAGACTGCTGGGGAGGTAACTCAGAGTTATGGAGTTTGATGCCACACTTGGTTGATGACACTTAACTCTAATCTTGCCTGTTTTTTAATACCAAGGAAGCAATCAGTCGCCTTGAAATGTGTCTAAAATTAAGAGTAGAGTCCTTTGTAATTTTCTGTAAGAAATTCTAAATTGGACTGATTTTTAGGATTCCTTGTGCCTAAAGTGAAATTTCAATCTGAGTTGTGTGGTGGCCTAGTGGTGAAGACACTCGCCTCTTGGAAAGTTGAGAGTTCAATATTAGGTAGCAGCAGATGGTTCTCTCCTAGAGCACCAAGAAAATATATCTGCTGTGAACTCTATGTAAGCATCAGGAAGGAAGGGCATCTTACCAGTAAATGCTCAGCTCCATCCAGTCACCCTGACTCTACTCTGAATAAATAAATACTAAAGGTAAAGGTTCCAGTGGTGAAATTTAATTTTTTTTTACTACCAGTTTTGGGGTGTGGCTTGGTTGGCATGGCTTGGTGGGTGTGGCATGGAAGGATATTGTAAAATCTCCATTCCCACCCCACTCTGGGCCCAGCCAGAGGTGGTATTTGCCGGTTCTCTGAATTACTCAAAATTTCTGCTACTGGTTCTCCAGAACCTGTCAGAACCTGCTGGATTTCACCCCTGAAATGTGCCCCTCGCATATATGTGAGAGTGGTTCCTGATTCTAGAGGGTGGTGCTAATTTCTGTTTCAAAGCCAAAGAGTCTGTCCGAAGATGCCTCCGTGGTCATGTGGCCAGCATGACTAAACACAAAAAGGCACAGGGAATGCAGTTACCTTCCACCAAAGGTGGTCCCTATTTTTCTACTTGCATTTTTTATGTGCTTTCAAACTGCTAGGTTGGCAGAAGTTGGGACAAGTAACTAGAGTTCACTCTGTTAGGCGGCACTAGGGATTCAAACCGCTGAATTACTGACTTTTCTATCGACAAGCTCAGCATCTTAGCCACTGAGCCACCGTGTCTCCCATATATACTATATATGTGTATGTATGTGTGTGTGTGTGTGTGTGTGTGTGTGTGTGTGTGTGTATCTATATCTATATCTATATCTATATCTATATCTATATCTATATCTATCTATCTATATCTATATATCTATATCTATGTAGGTCTTTGGTTATTCGGGTTTTCTCCCACGTAAAATTGGAGGTGTCTTGGCCAAGGGAGACTTGGGTAGACTTAAGGGAGACTTGGGTAGACTTAAGAGAGACTAAGATAGATCTATTTCTGACTAGTTTGTCTTCTTCAGTTAGCCACACCCTCATCTCATGTCTCCTCCCTGTAAAGGTCAAATATTTATTTTATTCTCTTTTCGTCTTAAGTCTCACAACAGACAGCAAAATGCTGGTTTGATGTCTGATAAAGCCTAGAAACTAGTGAACGAGATTTCACTGAACTATGGCTGTAAAAGATCTTGATTTACGTAGGAAAAACCTGGTTGAGAGAAAAATACACATAAAGACCTACGAAAAGAGAATAAAATAAATATTTGACCTTTACAGGGAGGAGACATGAGATGAAGGTGTGGCTAACTGAAGAAGACAAACTAGTCAGAAATAGATCTATCTTAGTCTCCTTTAAGTCTCACAACAGACTGCAAAATGCTAGTTTGATGTCTGATAAAGCCTAGAAACTGGTGAATGAGATTTCATTGAACTATGGCTGTATAAAGATCTTGATTTATGTAGGAAAAACCTGGCTGAGAGAAAAATACATACATACATACATACATACATACATACATACATACATACATACATACAAGCCTTGGTGTATTCGGGTCTTCTCCCGTATAAGATTGAGAGCACTTTGGCAATGTTTCGACAGAATCTCATCTGCCATCATCAGGCTTATGCAAGGGGTCTTCTGCAGCAACTGCCGTTACTATTTCAAATCTGGTGCTGGTAATCTGCTTTGCTGGGATGGCCCCACCTCTTCGTTCTCATTGGTTGGGAGTCCCGGTCTGTGTCTATTGGCTTGGCTTTGGGTGTATGGTCGGTTTTCTCCACCAGGTGGCAGAGCTTCATCTTTGTGGCTGGCTGGAATGTGATTTGGTTGGAGGTCTCGGTGTGTGTGAGGTAGATTTTTCTGGCTGTGGGTGCTGGGACTCATTTGTTGACAAGGGCTAGTTTCCAGATGTCTGGTAGGCGGGAGGTATCGTCACGTTTATTCATGTTATGGGGGTGTTTTTCTATTTCAATGGCTTCCATAATTATTCTCTTGTTGAGGTGTTCAGTTCAAATATATATATATATATATATATATATATATATATATATATATATATATATATATATGTGTGTGTGTGTGTGTGTGTGTGTGTGTGTGTGTGTGTGTGTGTGTGTGTGTGTAGTGTTTTCCTATCGAGACACTTCATCTACCCCAGCATGTGGGAGGGAGGATACTGCATCCCTTTTGCCTTTCAGCTCCAATCTAGGAGGCCTCAAGCAGTCGCATTCACGACAAACCATTTTTATACCAAATTTATATATGTATGTATGTATGTATGTATGTATGTATGTATGTATGTATGTATGTATATATATCTCATATATACTAAATAAATACTACAGGTTCATAAAAAGAAGGTTTTTTAAAAAATGAAATTTCATTTCCCATCTGTTCTAGAATTATAAATTGATGAGGAGGCCCTCCTCTGGATGCAGGTGGTGCACAATTCAGGGTCTTCTACATGAGGTTGCTCCTGAATATGGTCCAGAATGCAATGGCATCTGCTTGGGCACCTCTCCCTTGTTCTTTGAGTCGGACATGTACTCAGGCTCTATTGAGTTCATAATGCAATGTAATAAAGGCTCTTTTGCCATGTTCTACCTTGCTCTTGGCTGCCTGGTCTTCCTGGCGGTCATCTGCTTTCCTAGCCACAAATCTACCTGGGAGTTCAAAAAAGCTAAGTTATCATCTTCAGCATGATGTTCTTCTGTAGTGTCTGGATATCCTTCCTACCCACCTACGTGAACACCAAGGGGAAGTATATGGTTGCTGTTTAGGTCTTCTCCATGTTGGCTTCCATTGCCAGCCTGTTGGAGGAGCAGTTGGACAATCATTTTGTGGCGAAGGTTGTTGAGAGTGTGGTGGCATGACAGCTTCCTCAGCATCTGGATGAAGCGGATTATCTGGATCCATTCCAGTCGGGTTTCAGGCCTGGGTATAGCACGGAAACAGCATTGGTCGCATTGGTCGATGATCTCTGGAGGGCTCGGGACAGGGGCTGTTCCTCTGTCCTGGTCCTGTTAGATCTCTCAGGGGCTTTTGATACCATTGACCATGGTATCATGCTGCGCCGGCTGGAGGGGTTAGGAGTGGGAGGCACTGTTATGCGGTGGTTTGCCTCCTTCCTCTCTGGCCGTACACAGTCTGTGTTGGCAGGGGGGCAGAGGTCGACCCCAAGGCACCTAGTCTGTGGGGTGCCACAGGGGTCAGTCCTCTTGCCCCTCCTGTTCAACATTTATGTGAAGCCACTGGGCGAGATCATCCTTGGCTTCGGGGTGGATTTCCATCAGTACGCTGATGACACTCAGCTGTACATTTCCACCCCGGGCCACCCCAATGATGCCCTTGAAGTGATGTCCTGGTGCCTGGAAGCTGTACGGATCTGGATGGGGAGGAACAAGCTCAGACTTAACCCTTCCAAGACCGAGTGGCTGTGGTTTCCGGTGTCCCGTCATAGTCAGTTGACTCCATCACTGACTATTGGGGGTGAGATCTTGACCCCCTCAGAGAGGGGTCGCAACTTGGGTGTCCTCCTGGACTCGCAGCTGTCCCTGGAAGACCATCTGACAGCTGTGGCCAGGGAGGCTTTTTATCAGGTTCGCCTGATTTACCAGTTGTGTCCCTTTCTGGATTGGGATTCATTACGCACAGTCACTCATGCCCTCATCACTTCCCGTCTGGACTATTGTAATGCTCTCTACATGGGGCTCCCCTTGAAGAGCACCCGGAGGCTCCAACTGGTCCAGAATGCGGCCGCACGGGTAATTATGGGAGCAACTCAGCGCTTCCATGTAATACCGCTCCTGCGCGAGCTGCACTGGCTCCTGGTGGTCTTCCAGGTGCAATTCAAGGTGTTGGTTGCCACCTTTAAAGCGCTCCATGGCATGGGCCCTGGGTATCTACGAGACTGCCTTCTGCCACCGATAGCCTCCCATCGACTGGTACACTCCCACAGAGAGGGGCTCCTCCGGGTGCCGTCAGTTAAACAGTGCTGATGACTCCCAGGGTGAGAGCATTCTCTGTGGGGACCCCTACCCTCTGGAATGAGTTGCCCCCGGAGATTCGTAGGATTACCGACCTGCGTACCTTTCGCCGTGGCCTAAAAACATTACTATTCCAACAAGCAGGGTTGGCCTAAATAATAATAATATTTTTACTATTTTAATGGGTTGTTTTATTAGAATTTTCGGCCAATTGATTTAATTGTTTTAACTTGTTTTTAATTTTTCTATTGTCATGGTTTTATTTCTGGCTGTACACCGCCCTGAGTCCTTCGGGAGAAGGGCAGTATAGAAATTTAATAATATAAAATAAAATGAATAAAATCGCTTGGTACTGGATCCCTTCTTTGGGGACCATGTGGTGGAAAAAGGGGAATTGACTGCTTTCATTCAGAAACACTTTTAAAAGTGTAAAAGAAAGGAAGAATGTTGTGTTTTATTTTGGAGTCAGTTCTTTTTCTTTTGGATTTTGTATTTTAATCATTTGAATAAAGTAAAAAATGTAAAAAAAAGAGAAACATATTTGGGGGAGGCTCTCTAAACATCCCATTGTTGTAGTTGTGTTATAGTTTATCTGCAGTTGGGGTTCTTTGCAATATTGGACTCAAGAAGGAGGATAATCCAACTGTTCAACTAAAATATTATAGATAAAGGAGACAGGAACTAAAATACAACCTCATAAGTTTTCTATAAAATAATTCTTACAAAATTAGATGATTTAGGATCACACAGATGTGATGTGAGGGATGGATTTGGCATAAACTCCCAGTCAGAGGTTGGGATAATTCATTTATCTACAAATTCTTCTCATGGACACTTCAAAAGTTTCTGGGTGGTCACTGGGAGATGAAGGTGGACTCTCTCCTTATCCAGGAGACTTACTTTTATCTTCTTAAAATGGCAGTTTGCTAAGATATGTCATCCTGAACTCATAAGATTTATTTTCAAATTTAGCTATTTGATCCACCAAAATTTGATGTTTACAATAAGAAAAAAAAGTGCTTTATCTAAAATTTTTAGAATAGGAGTGTAAAGGGCTTGAATGACACCAGATTTTGTTCGTTCAAGGTAGAGTTGATGTGAAAAAGAATGAAGAAATGGCACAAACAATGTGTATTTCTGTGATTACTTTTATTCAGAACAAAAGTAAAGTAAAATCATGATAAAGATGGCAGTTGTTATGAAGAAGCAGGTGATTTTGCCTCTTGCTGACAGAAACTTGGCCACTGGGAGTGCATATCTGCTCCTTCTGCCCAGTCATTGCACCTCTTTTTATTTACCGCTACACCACAAGAAAGAGGTTGCAGAACAATATGCACGTATTTGTTGATTTTGATCTTGTAGGTAGCCAATGTGGTTGTAATCTAAGAGAAAATGTCAGTCTCAGTCCCTTCGAGGATAATGAAAAGGTCCTTCTCCCTTCCACAGCTTTACTTAGGAATTTGGCAGAGGTGGAATTCACTTACCTTCCCTACCGGTTTGCAAATGTTGAGCGCTCCTCTGCACATGTGCTGAAGTTATGTCCGGGTGGGTGGGCGGAGCCTCCAGCAGTTGCTGCTACCGGTTCACCTGAACCGGACAAAACTGGCTGAAACCCACCTTTGATGTGAGGTTGGCCCGAACCTTCCTACCTTTTTGTAAGGGCCTAAAGACATGGCTCTACCAGTTGGCTTGGAGCCCTAGTGTGGGAACAGAACAATGGAGGTGGTTGATTGAGTTAGTTAGTTAGCTTTATTGATTAGCCTATAGGCCATATCAAAGCACCAGGTGCAAACATATATCACCATTAAAATCTTATACAAACAGTTTAAAATAAAAGGGTAAAATACAATAGTTATAGGATTAGATACAATATAATTTGACACAAAGATATATGAAATAGAATAAAATGACATAAAATTATATTTCGGTGTCACCCTTGCAATCTACCCCAATCAGTCCCACATATGCTGATCTCAACTGAACCGTTTTGTTTAAGTATTCTGCTGTGTTAAATGTTATTTTCAGGTTCTGGCTGCACATAAAGTAACTTGTTTTGATATGGGGATCCCAATGGGTCATTTGTTTGCTATATGGACCAAGGTTCCTGTCTCTCACCCCCTTATACAAGCAACAGTCAAATAGGATGTGAGCCAGATCTTCTACCTGTGCCGCTCCGCAGATGCAGAGATGCTCATTTTAGGGTATAGAATGGAATCTCTCATATCTGACCATTGTGTCAAGTTGTTTGAATCTCGCTCGCGTAAATATCTTCCTAAGATGTTTTGGCAGTTGTAACTTCAAATAGCTGCCTACTTGAAAAGTACCTTTGTATTTGTTCAGCCATTTCAAGTTACCCACCTTACTAAGGATAGCTATATCATTTTGTGCTTCTATATCCTTAATTCTTTGGGCAGATCTTTTTTTAAATTGGTCTCCTGAAGACAGGAAGGCCACAGCTTCTTACAAAATTTGCTGGTTTGGTGATCCAGGAGATTTGTGATTGTAATTTTATTTGCTCTAGGAGACATATCTTGGGGAGTCTATCAGTCTCCATTTCATTGACTTTGCACCAGTAGTTATTTGCTCTAATTTTGGATAATGCATGAATTGTATGAATTCCCATTTCAGTTCTAACTGCTGCAGCAGATGTTCTTGGATCTACACCAAAAATACATCTCAAATGCTGGGACTGTGTTTGTTCTGGGGCTGTGGTTGAATATAGGTCCCAAACCTCTGCTCCATACAGGAACCTAGGGGAAACCTTAACTTTGTATACTTTAATTAATGGGGCTTGATTGAGTAATAACAGATCCCATCTCCCTCCCACTCTGCCCCTGCCCTCCCCATGTTGGTTTTAATGTCTAATTTAAACTTTTATCTTTTAAATGTGTGTGTAACTGTAAGCCATCCAGAGTTACCCTATGGTAAGATGGGTGGCTAAATCAATCAATCAATCAATCAATCAATCAATCAATCAATCAATCAATAAAATTATATCGCTCAGCTAGATAAAATTGTAAATAACTAAATACAACTAAAATAATGACATTTAAAAGGACATTCCTGTGCTATTTTTCCTGGCATATTGACAACAATCCCATTGCACCAATGCCATTTTTAAAATGTTTTGATGGGACATTTCAGGGCTCATGTAATCCAAGGGAGGAGGACAGATAGGATACCTCAACTGTTCAAAAGAGAATGGGGGCTGTCCTGCAATTCAACTGGGCAAGTGTGGAGAATACATTGTCTGACCACCCTTTAATTTTTTTTTTCAAGCAAAATCATTGGCCAACTCATGTATGCAAAACAGCTTGGGACATTTTCTAGGCTTGGCCTGTTGGAAAGTATTGACAGTCAAAATTCCTCTGTTTTACATTTCAACATTTTGTTTAGTTGTAAGCTGCTCCCTTGTATTCAAGTTTGGCCTCAGAATGATGATGTAGCACTTGGGGATGAAGATGCAGCCCAGGAGACCAGCACTGGAAGCCAAGATGGAGAAGACCTGAACAGCCACCATGTATTTCCCTTTGGTGCTCAGATAGGTGGGTACAAAAGTCAACCAGACACTGCAGAAGACCAGCATGCTGAAGGTGATCAGCTTGGCTTCGTTGAAAGCCCCAGGGAGATTCCTGGCTAGAAAAGCCACCGTGAAGCAGGTGGCAGCCAGGAAGCCCATGTAGCCAAGAGTGATGTAGAACATGACAACGGCCCCTTCGTTGCATTGCAGGATGATCTCTCCAGGCTGAGAGTGGAAGTCAGAGTAAGGGAAGGAGGGAGAAACTCCTAGCCAGGTGGAGGAGATGATAATTTGGACAACAGAACAAGAAAGGATGATGGAGTTGGCCAAGCCCTTTCCCAACCATTTCTTCACTCGGTTGCCTGGTTTTGTGGCCAGGAAAGCCAATACCACCATGATGGTTTTGGCCAAGAGAGAAGAAACAGCAACTGAGAAGATGATGCTGAACACTGTTTGTCGGAGAAGACAGGTGGCTTTCCTTGGTTGTCCAATGAAGAGAAAAGAGGACAAGAAGCAAAGCAGGAGGGAAACCAGGAGAATGTAGGAAAGATCCTGGTTATTGGCTTTGACAATGGGAGTTTCTCGGTATTTAATGAATATGAATAAAACAAGGTCTGTGGTTAGGAACAAAAATAGAGCAAAAGAGACCAAGATTATGCCCAGATATTCTTGATAAGAAAGAAAGGTTAGAACTTTGGGGATACATTGGATTCGGTCTTCATTTGCATATTTATCATCTGGACACTGGGTGCATTTTTCCATATCTGAGAAAAACAAAAAGGAATATTTCTCTCATATAATACCCTTTTACCTTTCAAGCAATACTTTCTTAGGACAATAATTGATAGCATGCTTTTAAAAGCATATTGATCAAAATGCTTTGGGTAAATCCAAAATCAATTCCTCTGCTGTTACCCACCTTCTTGAGTGGAGATGGTCCCCTCCGGACAAGGAATGCAGTTGTAGCAGCAAACCGGCTCTCCTTCTTGAGCCCGTTTGACAAATCCTGGATGACAACTTTCCACACAAATTGATTGAGGAAGAGACTAAGAAGAAAAATAAAACAAGGAATGACAAGGAAAATGTGTTAGGACTCCTATTCATTCAAAATGGACATGTATTGACAATTGACCAAGAAGTCTCTAGGATTTACTTAGGTAAGTATGAAATCTCTAACTAAATCACATTGCCAGAGAGTATTTTTCTATTTAATGAAATCTGGAAGGATGGAATTGAAAAAAAAAATTAAGGATTAAATGAAAACCACTATATTCAACATTATATTTGTATGTGAGACATGGCTGAATTCATCACTATCAGGCTCTATTACCACATTAAGCGACTATCACATGTACAGGTCTGACTGTGAAACCCGTAGAGGGGGTGATGTTGCTATCTTCTATAAAAAATCCCTAAATCTAAAAAATGTTCAAGTTACACAGGAGTTAGCTCTTCCTGAGACCATCAAATGCGACCTTTCCCTAAACACCACAATTCGCTTCATACTTTGTTACAGAGCTTCTGATTACAACCTTGTACATACAAACAAACTAACATCACTACTAACATGGGCAGCCTCCTGCCCACACCCTCTTATCTTTCTTGGTCACCTAAATCTACTTCTTATTAATTGGACCCTAAACAAATGTACATCTGAACCCATACAGGCAACCCTGTACAACGCTGTAACTAATCTGGGACTAGATCAACTAGTAACTAATAACATTAGACTCAACAACTGCCTTGATCTCATCTTCTGCAACAGTTTAAGTTCAATTTATGCACTACAAATATAAGAACCCTTTTCCAACAGTGACCATAGCATGATAGACTTTTATCTCAGCTTACGTCCTCACATAGACAATCATAATGACAGAATCCCAAAGTATAACTTTAGAAAAGCCAATTATGATCTCATAACTGATGACCTTTCATCTCTTGATTGGCAAACTCTATTCACTGACTGCATCACTGCTGAAGACCCTTATAACATTTTTTTGCAAGAAGTCAAAAGAATCATCAATATATATATACCACTAATAGCCCCCAAAACCAGGAAACAATAAGGAAGCTTCAGATAAAAAAAAACCCTCTTTGGTGCAAAAACAAAACTGGCTACGTAGCTAACTTCAAAAGTTGCTACAAAACTGTATGCCAACAGATAAAGGCAGAATGCATCAGTTATCACAGCAAACAAGAGGAAAACCTAATACGAACTAAATCCACCCAGGTCTTCTACAATTTTGTAAACAACAAACTTAGAGACACAAGACCAATCCCACCATTAAAAGGGCCAAATGGGAAAGACTGTAATAATGAAATTGTTAAGGCCAACCTCTTCAGCACATTCTTCAGTTCAGTCTTTGTAAACAGCAATGGTTCATGCCCCTCAATTCCCAATTGTACCACAACTACTCACAACGATCTACTACATGTCGATTTCACAGAAGATGCCATTGAAAAGGCACTACACAACCTAATACCATCTCTATCGATTGGCCCTGATGGATTATGTGCCTACTTCCTAAAGAAGCGCTCAACCACCATAGCAGAACCACTTAGCATAATCTACAAAATATCTTTCATAAGCAGCTGCTTACCTAACTTATGGTCACTAGCTATGATCATCCCTATCTTCAAAAAGGGTGACCTCAGCCTAGTTGATAATTACAGACCAATCTCATTATATTGTGTCACCTACAAAGTCATGGAATCAATCATAACCCAATCCATAACCCTCTACTTAGAGACAAACAACCTACTCTCTAACAAGCAATGTGGCTTTAGAAAAAAAAAATGTCCTGCAATCTATTGCACTGCAACTATTGCACTGCAAAAACATATGGACTTCAAAACTCAAGCAGGGTAAATCAATAGATGCAATTTAGATAGACTTCTGTAAAACCTTCAATTCAGTGGTACACAACAAACTACTGTACTTCTAAAACTTAAATCTTATGGCATTTCCAGATTCCTGCATAAGTGGATAGCTGCATTCCTATCAAACAGGCAGCAAGTAGTCAAAATAGGGAACACCTTATCTAACCCTGCACCTGTTAATAGCGGTGTTCCCCAAGGCAGCGTTTTAGGACTCACACTCTTTATACTTTATATAAATGACCTTTGTGATCATATTATAAGCAACTGCATTCTCTTTGAGGATGATGTAAAACTATTCAACACCACTGACAATTCTGCTACTCTACAAAAAGACCTTGACTATGTTTCAGAATGGTCAAACAATTGGCAACTCCAAATCTCAACCAACAAATGCTCTGTTTTACACATTGGCAAAAAAAAAAAAATCAGAACACAAAATACAAGCTGGATGGATACGACTTAACAGATGACCCACACTCTGTCAAAGACCTTGGAGTACTCATCTCAATTGATCTAAGTGCCAGAGCTCACTGTAACAGCATTGCTAAAAAAGCATTAAGAGTTGTTAACCTAATCTTGCATAGCTTCTTCTCCGGTAATATTGAACTGCAAACTAGGGCATACAAAACTATTGCCAGACCAATTCTTGAATACAGCTCATCTATCTGGAACCTGCACTGCATATGGGACATTAATACAATCAAATGAGTCCAGAGATATTTCATGAGAAGTGTCCTCCACTCTTCTGCTCACAAGAAAATACCTTATGCCACCAGACTCAAAATTTTGGGTTTAGACAACTTAATTTTCTTTTATTCATATCCTTTTCATGTATTTATAATTATGTTTACACTTTTAACTGTCATAAAATACATGCTTGACAAAATAAATCATCATCATCAAGATTAAATTTATTTCCTAGTGGTACAAAAAAAATCATCCAGTCATGAATCAGTTTCATCTAATTCAGTCCAAAACTAAATTCAGGCACCGGTCAACAGAATCGCTATTTGAGGATAAGGAATAAACGAATCTGAGGCTATGAGCAACACATTTCCCAGCCCTTGTTAGTGTCTGACTAGTTTGATGGAGATACTAAATTATAGAGGGGACACAAGAGGACCATGGTCTGCATCCTAAAGAAGAATACATTATTGAATGTGTCTGAATCAGCTTAAAACTGTGTTCCATATTATAGCATCTGAAGAACAATTTTGTGAATAGAACTGAATCCTCCTGAGCAGTAAATAAAAGCATCTATTCCCCATATTCAATTCTCAGTGAAGTCATTCATCATGATAATTGTGGACTTAGCCCACTTGAATTGGGTTCTAAGGCTTTGAAAAACAGAGATAAGATGGCAAAATTTCACCCACTTTGTTTAACACCTTTAGCTTTGAAATAGCATTTTTGAAGAAAATAAGTCTCTGCCTTTTAAATGCCCCTAGTAGCCTTTCGGTGGGATCCTCTTTGGGGAGAACCAACAAGCTTGAGATGCCCAGATCTGCTGCTATCTCTCCATTTTGGTCCATGTAGAGTATAAATTCGGAAAGATTGCAAAACTCATTCTTCTCCAGAAAGGGATGAAACTAGAATGGAAACATCCAAAAATTTTAAAAGCAGAAACCTCTGTTTCTTATCCCACGTGATCTTTTCACATTTGATTCTTTCTTCTACAGTTGTACAACTTGTAACTATTGTTCTCTAACTTCAAAGTATGCTTAATAAGGAGAAAAGTGTCACCACTATCTTCATAAGTGAAGGAAAAAGGTTCAGCAAAATTTCTCAATTATATATATTGACAGAATTGATATTAACAAAATGTATTTGGTACAATTGGTCCAGAACGCAGCAGCGCGGGTAGTGACGGGAGCAGCATGGCGCTCCCATGTAACACCGCTCCTGCGCGAGCTGCACTGGCTCCCAGTGGTCTTCTGGGTGCGCTTCAAGGTGTTGGTTATCACCTTTAAAGCGCTCCATGGCATAGGGCCTAGCTATCTTCGAGACCGCCTGCTGCCACCGACGACCTCCCATTGACCCGTGCGCTCCCACAGAGAGGGCCTCCTCGGGGTGCCATCAGCCAAACAGTGCAGGCTGGTGACCCCCAGGGGGAGGGCCTTCTCTGTGGGGGCACCTACCCTCTGGAATCAATTGCCTCCAGAGATAAGGAGAATCCAAGACCTCAGTGCCTTCCGCCGTGCCCTTAAAACCTTCCTTTTCCAGCAAGCCGGGCTGGCCTAATTTTTTAAGTGTTTTTAAGTGTTTTGTTTATTGTTTTTAATTAATGGGGCCAAATTTATATATATATATTTTAACTGTATTTTAATATTTGTACTTGATGTTTTTACTTGGCTGTTCACCGCCCTGAGTCCTCAGGGAGAAGGGCGGTATACAAATTCAAAATAAAATAAAAAATAAAAATAAATTTATAGGGAACATTGTAGAGCAGATGTCAAATGAATTGAACAATAGAAAAAAGAGAGTATTCATAAATTCTTTGAAAACAAAAGGGGGATTACCAAAAAGCATGGATTTTCAAGATGAAATTGCCAGTCTAAACTTCTCCCTATTAGACCAGATGGGAAACAAAACGCAAATGAGCTAATTCTACTTTTTCGAAGGCCTCACTGAGAGAATCATGCAAGTCTGTAAGTATAGGGCGGTATAGAAGTTTAATAAATAAATAAATAAATAAATAAATAAATAAATAAATAAATAAATAAATCTTTCTGATTTTCTTTCTCTGCCCATTATGCAACTGCAGGTTAGGCCCTCCTATCTAATCATTCTCTATGCACCATCTCTTTTTCCCACGTATCATTATATTTCTTAATTGATTGTACGAATGCTGGTGATATAACTTGATTTCAGAAAATTATTTAAAAAAACTATTTCACGATTTGATGATTAGGAACCTATTTATGTGAGGGCTGGATGGTATGACAATTAAGTGGATAAAAGCTTTGTTAAAATTGTACTGAAATAATGTTTAATATTTTAAACTTTTCTCATAAAAATGGGGTATTAGGATTAATAATAACTCCTTAGTTCTTGGTCATCAATTTTTCTATATTGCCATTACTGTGTTTCCCTGAAAATAAGACCCTGTCTTATATTTTTTTGAACCCTGAAATAAGCACTTGGTCTTATTGCCATGCGCTCAAAAGCCAGATTGGCCTTATTATCAGGGGATGTCTTATTTTGGGGAAAACAGGGTAGTACAGTAGAGTTGATAAATCTGTTTGATGGAAGATTTATATAAACTCTTAGAAAAGCTAATTTCATCTCATTCAAACAATGCCAAGATTACAGAAAAATATTAATGATTTCCTCATAGGGAGAGGTGCATCAGGAAAATGCAGTAGAAAAACATCTGAGCTTTAGCAACATGGAATTGATAAAATATAGCACTTTAATAATACACTGGAAATGGGACAAGGGATACCAAATTTGGTAAGTATATTTGTGAAAATAATCTTGAAATAGTAGTTGTTGGCAAATCAAGTGTGAGTCCACAGTAAGATGCTCGTGCAAAGAAGATAAATGCATCCATAAAAATATCAGGACATGAATATTCTGGTTTTGGGAGATACCAACTCACATACAGTTCCTCTGGTGGCACCATGCTTGGAGAAGAAGCATTGCACAAACCCTGAATCAAGTTTAGGGAAAAGTGAAGATGTCAAAGAAAGAGATCAAAAGGCCTGTTCTTAGCCTTCAGGAAAGACTACAAGGAGAGGAGCTATATTGCTTTATGGCAGCAAATATGGCAGCAAAGTCTGGGAGCAGTTTTCCAACTAAAATATTCAGTTGGAAGAGGGAGGATACAACATTTTTCCAATAGTTGGAAGTTGTTAAATGTCCAATAAATGAAAGATGTTAAACAGAAGCTTAATATTTTCTCACTGTTATTCCAGGGTGTCAGATATGATAACATGAATTCAGTCACAAAAAAGAAGATTCTGGCTGAATGAGAGGAAAACATTCTAGAAGGTGGAACCATTTTAGAACTGAACCAATAAAACAGAGAAGTTCAGTCTCCCTTTCACTGATTTGCCTTTATGCAAAGATAGAGGATCCATCAATCAGAAAAGCTTTAACTGGGTTTCCTGCAGATAGGAGGGGTTGGGCTAGGTGGTCTCAGGGTCTCCTTCAGATTGCTAAATGTAAAATTCTATGATGCTAATCACCTCCATCCATATCTATACATACCGACATTTATTTTAAAATGCATACATCATTTTTAAAATTAGCCATGGTTTAATATCAAAATTTTTCTCTTTTAGTATAGGCTGTTTGGAAAATCATCCTCCCAAGTGATGAGATTGGCCAAATCTGTTGGCCTTTTGTAGCACAAATAGGTTGAGAAGATTCTCCTGCTTCTCCTTTGAATTTTCAAAAGTAACTAAGTTTTATGGAGCCTTCTCAGGACCCTGTACCTGCCATGGCTGTAGCCTTGGAGTGCCCAAGCTCTCTTCCCCTTCTTTCCTTTTCCTCCTGGAATTGGAGGAATATGCAGCATTCAAGGCATGGACCAGAGTCTTAACAAAACTGTAATAATGTCCATCATTTGGGATCTGGATATTGCTCTCTTTCTTTTGGGTTCCCAGAGGCGATTTCTGAGTGCATCGTCTCCGGCCTTTGACAGAAAAAACATGCTTTGAAAGAGAACATTCAAAAGACTCATCTTCAAACTGGGGATTTAGAATACAATAGGGTTCAAAAGCATCATATTTTGGCCTTTCCTTTGATAAAAAGGAAAAGTTCCAAATACTATGGATGTATTTGAGAAGTCTGTGCTTTTTCATTTCATATGTTCCCAAACCTGTCATGAGCCAGACTTTCTCTTCAATGGATCCTGAAAAACCTTCAAGGGTTAAATGGAAAGGAAGGATTCTGTCCCAAATGGGATCATATTCTGCAAAATGAACAAAGACGTTGACCTGTCTCCACTTGGACATGGCTTCCCTGAAGGATTTTGTGGGTATAGTTGTTGAGAATTGTTGTGATATAACAACACAAATTTCATTCCTGACAAGCAAAGGAGTAAAAGTTCTCATGAAATTCTCTCCTTTCTCTGTGTCTGAAGCAAAGAGACCAATCAGGGTCCATCTGAAATGGAGGAGAAGTTGGACAATTCCTGGGTACTGAAAACCTTCTTTGGGCAACATCCGGTGGAAAAAAGGAAACTGACTTTTTTCACTCAGAGCCTCTGCAGCAGTTTGAAGACTAATCTGAAAAAGTGATAAGGCAATACAGTAAAAGAAATACGGTATATGTTTTATCAACAGTAGATAAGAGAATCCATTTGGATTCGTTTCATGAATCTGAAAAATTGACATTTTCATTACTTTGTCTAAAATCATACAGAAAAAATGAGCTTTCCATCACTTCTTAACTTCCAGTTGCCCAGAAGTTCCTTTTAATTGAACACAAAGTTTCTGCTCAATTCACATGTCTGTAGTAGAAGCCCCCAAAGCAATGCGGATGGTGTTATGAGAGGATTTGTCTGCTTTGATCCTTGCTCCCTCCCCACTGTGGATCCTAATCTTTGGCTATGATACCTACAATTCCATAGACAAGATATAGTTGGATCTATCACTCATCCACTACCACTCTACACAATTTAACAGATAGAGAAATAAACACACAAACCTGTGAGACTTTGTAGAGGCCGACTAATGTTGACATCTGGATAGAGATGTCCCTTTCGGCTCCATCAACCAGAGTCAACAGGTTGTCCTTCCTTCCACAGCTGTAGTTGGGAACATTGGCTTCTCCAGCAGAGAGAATGTCCAGCAAGGCATCTGAAGTGCCAAGTGTGTTCAAATAGTTGTCATGGATGTTGTAGCCAAGCGTCAAATTGTGCAAGAGCTGGGGAGTTTTGTTGACAACTTGAATATTGAAAATAAAGTATACTATTCTTGACTTATCAGAAGGTAAACTGGTTTTAAAAAAAGTTAATATTAATATCAGCATCTTCAACAGCAATAACAAAATCTTGCTTTCTATTTAATACATTATCTTTTTCCACGAATGTATTGAATCTTAAGCCAGTATTGATCCAAAACCAGCAGCAAACTATTGTCACCCATCAAAATTTAATTTTAATGACTGTTGGTAAGAGAAGATGAAGATTGTTCCCCACAAGGGTTAAATTCACAAATCCACCATAATATGTAGCAGTATCAATTTTCCTCAACCCAGGAACCATTGCAAAATAATTCAATCATTCAAACAAAACCATCATAAATGGAAGAGGATTTTTGATACGTGACCCAGAAAAGCCATTCGAAAAATAAATCATCTATTCCTATAAGGATCAGGAAATGAATATTAAAGAGTGGATTAGAAAACTATGGAAACAAAAGGAAACAATTCAGGATTGGAAGGGAGAGGAAAATAATGTGGATTTCTTTCATGTTTTCTTTCTGCCCCATTTTTGGATTTGAGTATTTCCACAAAATAAGACAAAGGAAAGAAGTCATGGAAACCAAAATGTTTCACGAAAATGAACAAGTCTTGCAATATAGGAGCAAATGAAATAAGAAGAAATGACAAAGAGTGTTAGAGCTCCAAATGGAGAGAATTCACACAATCATCACACTGTATGACTTACGGGTCAGACTGATTATAAGGAGCCTTGTTGAAAAGCAATATTGTATGTGATATTTCCGTTGCAGTGATGACTATACTAATGAGATGGTCTCCTGGTCTGTAATAGCTCCATGGTTTTTTTCCATCCTGATGTTCCAAACTCAGTGGGCACTTGATTCCAAGGTTCCCAGAGACTGGCATGGATACAAGCAGCATCAGAACCAGAAGGAGGAGGTCCATTATACATAGAGATGACTCAATCCCTTTGCTATTTCTAAATAAGAATTCAAAGGACTCTCACAAGATGAAACTGCCGGTGGCTTTCCTGAATCAGACAGAAACAAACCAAACTTCATCTGGAAAGGAGAGAAAGAACATTCAAGAGCACAGCTCCTACCTGCCCCAAAACATGTTCCAAAGAGAGCATTACCTGAGGCATTTATGCTTTTCTGACACAAGATCCCTTCCTTATTGCTTCAGTCAGATGTTTGCATCAAAGCAACCACTGGAATAGTAGCAGAAGAGATATCAAAGACCAAGTTGGTGAAAATTACAGCAAGACACAACTTCCCTTCTGGGAATCCTGAACTCTTCAAGAGCTCCATTTGCAGAGGAGTAACAGGAGAAAAACATGCTATAGAGAAATCACAGCTATACCCCTTGGGGACACTGTTCTGTAGTGATTGTGGTCCTTCTTGTCAGAACATGTTCAGAAAGTGAAGCTGAAGTAGATAATTCAATATCTTTGTCTTTCAGCGTGGCCTCTTGTCTCCAAAGATTGCTGGGGAAGGTAACTCAGAGTTATGGAGTTTGATGTCAGAATTGGTTAATTGTGGTTAACTCTAATCTTGCCTGTCTTGTAATACCAAGAAAGCAATCAGTACCCTTGAAATGTGTCTAAAGTTAAGAGTAGAGTCCTTTGTGATTTTCTGTAAGAAATTCTAAATTGGACTGATTTTTAGGATTCCTTGTGCCTAAAGTGAAATTTCAATCTGAGTTGTGTGATGGACTAGTGATGAAGATGCTCGCCTCTCACTCAGAAATTTGAGAGTTCAATTGCAGCAGATGGTTCTCTCCCAGAGCAAAAAGAAAATATATCTGCTGTGAACTCCATATAAGTATCAGGAAGGGCATCTGACCAGCAAATGCTCAGCTCCATCCAGTCACCCTGACTCTACTCTGAATAAATAAATACTAAAGGTAAAGGTTCCAGTGGTGAAATTCAATTTCTTTTACTACCAGTTCTGTGGGCGTGGCTTGGTGGGCATGGCTTGGTGGGCGTGGGAGGGAAGGATATTGTAAAATCTCCATTCCCACTCCACTCTGGGGCCAGCCAGAGGTGGTATTTGCCGGTTCTCTGAACTACTCAAAATTTCTGCTACTGGTTCTCCAGAACCTGTCAGAACCTGCTGGATGTACTCAGGCTCTATTGAGTTCATAATGCAATGTATTAAAGGCCCTTTTGTCATGTTTTTTTTTAAATTAGATTTATATGCCGCCCTTCTCCAGAGACTCAGGGCAGCTTACAATGCATTAAGCAATAGCCTTCATACTTTTGTATATTTTATACAAAGTCAGCTTATTGCCCCCACAAACTGGGTCCTCAATTTACCTACCTTAGAAAGGATGGAAGGCTGAGTCAACCTTGAGCCTGGGGAGATTTGAACTTGCAATAATTGCAGACAGCTGAATGTTAATAACAGGCTTTTAGTCTGTTGAGCTATCCAGGCTCCTGATACTACCTTGCTCTTGGCTACCTGGACTTCCTGGCGGTCATCTGCTTTCCTAGCCACAAACCTACCTAGGAGTTCAACAAAGCTAAGTTGATCACCTTCAGCATGATGGTCTTCTGTAGTGTCTGGGTATCTTTCCTACCCACCTACCTGAACACCAAAGGGGAAGTATATGGTTGCTGTTTAGGTCTTCTCCATGTTGGCTTCCATTGCCAGCCTGTTGCTATTAATTTTTGTCCCCAAATGTTATGTTATTCTGCTAAGACCAGATTTGAATTCAAAGACCATTTGATATTAAAATAAAATAATAGAGTTTTGTGTTTGTGATTCCCAGAAATGTCAGTTAATAAAATGATAATAAATGGTGTTTGACACTTTAATTTCTTTAAATTAAATTTAAAAAACCCAGTCATTTCTTTAAGTGGTCGAAATGGACTCCCAGTTTATAATAAATGTGTTCTTGACTTTTCTCTTTGATGTTGCGTATAAGGGGAAGTGGGTTAGTGTGTATAGAAGTTGTGGCTGAGTGTGGGAGGAATTCTTAAAGATATATTTGAATCAAAGACCAGACATCTTTCTGTTGCAGCTTCTTCTTCTTCTTCTTTTTTTTCTTATTGACAGAACAGGGAGAAAGGATTGGCCTAAAGAAAAGAGGATTCCCTCCTTTTGATTTTATGTAAATGGATGCATACAAGGCAGCAGTGGGTTTCAAATCCCGTCACTCCTGTTTCACTTGTGGACACGCCTGCGCTCGCATGTGTGCGACACTTCTGTGCATGTGCAGAAATGTCCAGGGTGGGTCTCTTGCTGCTGCTGGAGCCTCCTGCTGCTGCCGCTACCAGTTCGCCCGATCCGGGATGAACCAGTAGCAGCCCACCAGTGATACAAGGGATTGGGAACCAAAGCAAGTTAAATGATTCAGTCTGGGCAACAAGAAGTGTGTGATTGGGTAAAGGACATCAAGATCTAGTGAAGTCTGTGAGGCAATTAGTTCATTAATGCAGTAATGATCCCCCCAAATCTTACTGTGCCAATTCATGGGCAGGGGGGGTCTTTTCCTGGGAGTGATATAAGAGAGATGAGAGGGAAGGAGGGATGGAGAGAGTGGGGAGAGAGAGAGAGATGTGTGTGTGTGTGTGTGTGTGTGTGTGTATTCAGTATTTCACGAATATGGTAACGTTCTTCTCCATGATTTTGGATATGTCTCCTTAGGACAATGCAATTGGTAAGGTGGGAGTTCCCTAATTTACCTATAACCACCAGTTAGAGTTTTGTTTTCCCTGAAAAGATGTTTACTATGAAGCTGCTCTTCCTTTTGATCTGTCTTTCCTATTATTTAGCCAGAATCCACTTTCTTGCAATTAAGCTGATTCGTCCAATTCTTACACTCTGATGCTTATTTACACATTTTATTAAGAATGTTTTTCAGATTAAAAGAAAGAAAAAAAGTGCAAGAAACAAAAGTGGGAAAGATAGAAAGAAAAACACAGGTCAAGAAATAAATAACTTCCAACCTTCCTTTCAGTATTTATTATTCCCTGTTAATTGTCAAGCAGATGCAAAGGAAACATAGAAGCGCAATAATAACTGCAATAAAAAATTAATTGTTATCAACTTAAGAAACAAGTTCACTTTAACTTCCCTACTTTAACCTTGAGATGTTCTTTTCTGTTTAGGTCTGGTCTTAGGATAATAATGTAGCACTTGGGGAAGAAGATGCAGCCCAGCAAACCGGTACTGGAGGTCAAGATGGAGAAAATCTGTACAACCACCATGGACTTTCCTTTGGTGCTCAGGTAGGTGGGCAGGAAGGAGATCCAGACACTGCAGAAGACCAGCATGCTGAAGGTGATTAGCTTGGCTTCATTGAAGGCCCCAGGAAGGTTCCTGGCCAGGAAAGCCACTGTGAAGCAAATGGCAGCCAGAAAGCCCATGTAGCCAAAAACAACATAAAACATGGTGACAGAGCCTTCATTGCATTGAAGGGTGATCTCTCCAGGCTGGGCGTGCAGGTCAGAGTCAGGGAATGGAGGAGAAATTATTAACCACATGGCAGAGATGAAAATTTGACCAGAACAACCACAAAGGATGATGGAGTTGGCCAAGCTCTTCCCCAACCATTTTCTGACTTTATTCCCTGGTTTTAATGCCAGAAATGCCAGCACCACTGTGATTGTTTTGGCCAACACAGAAGACACGGCTATTGAGAACACAATGCTAAACACTGTTTGTCGGAGAAGGCAGGTAGCTTTCCTTGGTCGGCCAATGAAAAAAAAGGAGGACAAAAAGCAGAGCATGAGGGAGACCAGGAGGATGTAGGAGAGGTCCCGGTTGTTGGCTTTGACAATGGGAGTTTCTAGGTATTTAATGAATATGATTAAAATGAATCCTGTGATTAAGAACAGGAGTAGGGCAAAGGAGACCAGGATGATGCCCAGATGTTCTTCATAGGACAGGAATGTTATTCTTTTGGGGATACATTGGACTCTGCTCTCGCTTGGATATTGATCATCTGGGCACCTAGTGCATTTTTCAGTATCTGAAAAAACAGAAAATAATATTTATTTTATAGTCTCTCACATTTCATGAAATACCTTTGGATGGCAGCTTATAAGGAGAGATAGGTAAGCCATAGTAAATGGTAAATAGCAGCCTGCATACATATGTAAAACATTTATCTGGCTGAGCAACTTAAAGCAATCTTTGGGTATCTTTTGTCCCAGGAAAAGCCCTCGATATATAGAATAGAATAGAATTTTTTATTGGCCAAGTGTGATTGGACATACAAGGAATTTATCTTTGGTGGATATGCTCTCAGTGTGCATAAAAAGACAAGATACATTCATCAAGAATCATAAGGTACAACACTTAATGATACTCATAGGATACAAATAAGCAAAATTCAGATGTTTCTCAGAAAGCAAATATGAGGGACACTTCCAAACTGACAAAGAAAAGAGAGATTTCTTCTGGCAAGAGTAATCTTGTCCAAGTCACCATGTGTTGTGGCCCGTCAGCGCCTGTGCAACTAGTAGCTGATTCCGACAATGAGGAGGATGGTGTGGTGCTCTGCCAGCAGCCTGTGCAGCTGGCACTCGAGTCGGACAATGAGGAGGTTTGAGAAGATGTGGTGCCAGCAGCGGGGATTCAGCCAGGGCCTTCAGAACCTCCAGAAGCTCCCATAAGTGAAGAGGAATAAGAGGAGGAGCCTCTTCTCGATGCACAGGCGCGCAGAGCTGCCAAAAGGCAGGAGTGGCTCCTCAGGAGGAGGTCTCCTCGAGAGTAAGGCTTGGGACTAATTGGCCACTCCCTTAGCCTATTTAAGGAAGGACGACAACTGAGGCAATTTGCAGGGAACAACTTTGTTCACTCTCCTTCACGTCTTGATCTTAGTTCTCTGCAAATTGCTTCTGGGCTTTCTGCCAACCATAGTAAGATTACGATTATTTATTCTTTGGATTCTTGTAGGCCGTTAAGAAAGTTAATTAACAGCCTTTGTTTGAAATAAAAATTGATTTAATTTAGTAAACTAAGGTTTATACAGACTTGTGTGTGCTGCGTTCTTTGGGGTCCATAGCTGGGGCAGAACACCATGCCTTTCTACCACTTCAGTGGTTGTATTCAACCGGTTCTATCTGGCTTGAGTGAACCGGTAGTGGTGGCTGCGGGTGGCTCCGCCCACCCACCCGGATGTAATCACATCCCATTTATCCATGTTTTTGATGCCCTGCGCACACACGCTCACATTTGCGAACCGGTAGTGAACGAAAAGTGAATACCACCCCTGTACTACTTCCTATCTCATCATTCAAGATATTTTTCTTAAATCTCAAATTATGGAAGAAATTGGACATGTTGAAAATAGTCAGGCATAAATGTATTATTAATATTATGCACATTGATCAAATCCAGTATCCTTCCCTACAGAGTTACTCACCTTCCTGAGTAGAGATGGTCCCTTCCGGACAAAGGACACAGTCATAGCAGCAATCCGGTTCTTCTTCCCGAGCATGTTTGACAAATCCAGGAGGACAATTTTCCACACATTTGGACTGGGGCAGAGACTAAACAGAATAACAAGGAATGACAAAGAAAATATGTTAGGACTTAGCATCCATGGAAAATGGAAGTCAACATAAACATTAGCCAAGTAGTTTTTGGTCTTCACTTAGTAAATATGAAATCTCCAACTCATTCCAGATTTTAAGAGGTACAACCAGTCACACATTCTTCATTTACCCCTTCTCTTTTGCTTTTGGTGTATCACATTGCAATAATGGATTTTCTATTTGATAACATCTAGAGGGATGAAGCCGAGAAAAGATTTAAGCATAAAGTGATAACCAATGGGTTCTTCCTCACAGTTCTTTCCCTATGACTAACATGAAGTGTTGTACCTTATGATTCTTGATGAACATTTCTTTTATGTACATCTAGAGCGTATGCACCAAGACAAATTTCTTGTGTGTCCAATCACACTTGGCCAATAAAGAATTCTATTCTATTCTATTCTATTCTATTCTATTCTATTCTATTCTATTCTATTCTATTCTATTCTATTCTATTCAACTGTATTAACTTGCATTTCTCTATTCTTCATATATCTGTATTTGAAAATAGTACAATCTCTTTGTCATGCCCCAGCATATAACGTTTATATACTGTTGTTGCTCTCTAGCCCCATGTAGTGGCCGGAGGGACAAATATGCCCCAACATACGTATGGTTTTTATAGACTGTTGTTGTGCTCTGGCCCCATCTAGTGGCTGGAGAGACAATTACTAAGTATATTGTTTGAAGCTGACCCAACCTTTTTACCCATCAGCCCACACTTTCAAAACAAGTGCATGCTGGGAAGCCAGACTCCATTTCCTTTAGCATTTGGAGAAACACAAGGAAGAATCCATCTTAATCTGTGGTACATGGTCATTCAAGGACAAACCCACATCCCCCACACAGAGCATCACTGGTGAGATTTAAATTGCTTGTATTTATTAATTGTTATGGTCAGCAGCAACTTAATACTGTCTATCTTGTATTTGGTTCTCATTGTCTGTATCCCTATTTTTCCCAGCTTTACTATATCCTGTTCTTTCAATAAAGCATTCAGATCTACGCACATATTCTGTTTTATTGGAGGATAGGTGGGTTTAGCTCTATGTCGAACTGCACACAGACTAATATAGTGAGGACAGATGAAATGGTCCATATGAAATGGACCCTAAGTCTTTTGAAAACATTGAAGAGATACCGATATTTTGCCCACATTGCTGAGCAACTTTAGCTGTGAAAGAGCATCTTGACTGATAATAAGTCTCTCTCTTTCAAAACTTCCCAGTTGCACTGTGATGGGATCTTTGTTGGGGAGAATCACCCAGCTTATGATTTTTGGGTCTGCTGTAATATCTCCATTTTTGTCTAAGTAGAGATCCTTCCAGGAAAAATTGTAAAATTCATTCTTCTCCAGGAATGGATGAAACTGGAATGGAAATAATCAGGAATATTTTTAAAAAATATTTTTTATATTTTTTATAAATTTACTTTCTTATCTCTTTTCAAATTGGAATCTTTCTTCTTCAGTTGTCCAACTTGAAGATTAAAGAACAAGTTTTTCTACTATCTTTAAAAATGAGAAAAAAAATAGTTCTTTTTATATCACAAATTCTCATAATCATTATGATCATATCAACATACAAACATATAGTAGATACTATCAATCATTGTTATAAAGTATACTACCTTCCATATTGACATCAATTATATAAGCATCAAAATGTTTACTAATCAATGTTTCTTTCTCATATAATTCATATTTTCACATAAATCCATCCATCTGACCTCTGTATGTATCAACTAACCATTTGTAAAAAAGAGTTCCCATGTCACAAAATACTCAGAATCTTCTTTTTCTCTGATTTTTGATTGCCAAAATATATGTTTTTGTTGTTCAGTTACTATGTTGTGACTACATGGACAAGAACATGCCAGTCCCCCCTCTCCCATCCTCCAGAGTTTGTCCAAATTCATGTTCATTGCATTGATGACATTATCTAACAATCTGATCCTCTACTGTGAATAAGATGGTTGCATACCCTCTCCTGTAGATTCCTTCTCAAACAGAACTAAATTTGATGGATCCTCATTGGAACACCATACCTGCCATGGCTGCAGCCTTGGAGCTCCCAATATCTTCCTTCTCCACCTGAGTCTGGAGGAATATGCAGCATTCAAGGTATGGACCAGAGTCTTAATGAGAGCGTAAACATGGTGCTCATTTCGGATCCAGATCCTGTTCCTTTTCTTTTGGGTCTCCAATGGCCCTTTCTGGGTGCATCTTCTCCGGCCTTTGACAGAAAAGACCTGCTTTGAAAAAGAACATTTAAAGTTTTTATATTCCGAGTGGCGTTTCACAAACAGATTGGGTTCAAAGTCATCATCTTCTGGTCTTTTTTTCCCCTGAAAATTAAAAGTCCAAACACTATGGACATATTTGAAAAATCTGTGCTTTTCCATCTGATATTGCCCCAAGACTGCAACGATCCAGACTTTCCCTTTAATGGGTCCTGAGAAACATTCAATTACTAAATAGACAGGGATAATTCTGTCCAAAAGGGGAACATATTCCATATAGTGAACAAAGACATTGACTTGTTCCCACTTAGAGATGGCATTCCTGAGGGATTCTATATGTTTATTTGTTGAAAATAGTTGTGATATAACAACACAAATTCCATTCCTGAAAAGCGTAAGAGTAAATGTCCTCAAGAAATGCTCTCCTTCCTCTGTGTCTGAAGCAAAGAGACCAATCAAGTTCCATCTGAAATGGAGGAGCAGTTGGACAATTCTTGGATAATGGAATCCTAATTTGGTGAACATACGATAGAAAAAGGGAAATTGACTTTTATCACTCAGATCTGCTGAAGACATTCTACTGCTTATCTGAAAACACAATGAAGCATGTTTGGTTATATTGGGGGTTAGATCAAGATCAAAAACTTATTTTAATATATAAATCTTGATTCTTGAGCTCATACTAGAGTAATTTATCTTTAAATAATCATTAGCCATTCAAAATATAAAACAGAAAATATTAACAAGACCACATATAAAAAAAGAATAAAAGAATCAAATTAAGCAAGAAAAAGAAGAATGCAAATCATATTTCTGTATTACCCCTACAATTTACTGCTACAAGATATACATATGAATAGATAGAAAAAGACAAAACAAACTTGTGGAACTTTGTAGGTAGCTACTACTGTTGACATCTGGATGGAGACATCACTATCAGCTCCATCCAGAAGAGCCAAAAGGTTGTCCTTCCTTCCACAGCTGTAGTTAGGAACATTGGCTTCTCCAGTTGAGAGCATGTCCAGCAAGGCATCTGAAGTGCTGATGGTGCTCAAAGAGTTGTCATGGATGTTGTAGCCAAGTGTGAGATTGTGCAGGAGCTGGGATTTTTTATTGATCTCTTGAATGGCGAAAATGAAGCGTATGATTCTTGACTGATCAAAAGGTAAACTACTGTAAAATAATATTAATGTTATCATCATCATCAACAACAACAAAATACTTAATTTTATTTCCATTTGTCTCCAAAGCCTATTAAGTCTTAATCCAATATTGATTGAAAATCAGAAGCAAATGATAGTCACCCATCAGCACTGAATATTCATGAGTATTGGGAAGATGAGATAGAGATAGTCCTTCACCATTTTTAAGAATCAGATATATATCATTATTCATAGCGGTATTAATTTACATCAGCCCAGTAAGTGGCTTGCAAAATAATTCAATTATTCAGGGAGAACCACCATAATAGGAAGAGAAATTTTGATAAGTGACTCAGCAAAGCAGTTCTAAAAAATGTCATCAATTCCTATGAGGATTAGACATTGAATATAAATGAGTAGTTATAAATATGTGGAAACAAAAATCAGGAGTCAAGTGGTGAACTTCAGCTTTAGACAAGAAGAAAAAAAATCTGAACTTTTTCAGGTTTTTTAATGCCCCATATTAGGATTCGTGTCTCTTTCCACAAAATAAGACAAAAAAAAAAAAAAAAAGAGGGAAGATTCAAAAATTAGAAATACACCTGAAATATAGAAATGAATTAAAAAGAACGGAGAAAAGAAGAGTGTTAGAACTGCAATGGATGGAATGCAATTGTATCCCACTCAATGACTTACGACTGAGACAGACTAGAAGGAGCCGTATTGAAAGTCAATGTCACATGCAATATTCTTGTTGCACTGATGATCATACTAATGAGATGGTCTCCTGGCCTATAGTAGCTCCATGGTTTCTTTCCATCTTTGCTCTCCAGACTGAGTGGGCACTTCATTCTAAGCTTCCCAGAGACTGGTTGCGACATTAGCAGCATCAGAAACAGATGAAGGATGACCATAATTCGTGGGGCTGAATCAATTCCTTTCCTGTTTTCGGAGAAAAATAACAGGAAGAGTTAGAAAGATTAAAGCACTTGTATGGAAATGGAAAGATGGAATAGCAGTGCTCTTTGGATTCTGACATAGATAAACCAAGCTTCGTTTGGAAAAAAGAGAAAGAGACATGTAAGAGCACAGACACTGACTGTCTCAGAACATGCAGCACAAAGGGCATCGCTCACTACATTTATTCTTTTCTCATGCAAGATCCCTTCCATGTTGCTTTAGTCTGATGTTTCCACCAAAGGTAGTCAACTGGAGGAGGAGTAGCAAAAGAGGTTGCAGAGACCGGGATTGTGATAATTACAATGAGAAGCAAATTATTCCCTTAGGATCCAGAAGTTGTTCCAGAGCTTCATGTGCAAACAGGCAGCTGGTTAAATATATGTTAGTCTAAAAATCACAGATATACCCCTGGGGGCACTGTTATTTATTTTTTATTTATTAATTTTATTTCTATACCGCCCTTCTCCCGAAGGACCCAGGGCAGTGTACAGCCTAATTAAAAACACAAAGACAGACAAAATTTAAAAATAATTAAAATTATTAAATAATAGGCCCAATTTATAAAAACCCAAATTTAAAATCCCATTTAAAACCAATTAAAATCTTTACATTGATAGCCCAGCCTGGCGGAACAACATGGTTTTGAGGGCACAGCGAAACACATGGAGATTAGAGATTTTACAAATTTCTGGGGGGAGATCATTCCAAAGGGCTGGGGCTCCCACAGAGAAGGCCCTCCCCCTGGGTGTCGCCAGCCGACATAATTTGGCCAATGGCACCCGGAAGAGACCCTCTCTGTGGGAGCGAACTGGCCGGTGGGAGGCTACTGGTGGCAGAAGATGGTCTCGAAGGTATCAATTACTACATGTTATGTAGTAATTGTGGTCCTTTCTGCCAGGACATGTGCAGAAAGTGATGCTGGAGAAAATTACTATATTTTTCAGAGTATAAGATGCACCTTAGTTTTTGGGGAGGAAAATAAGAAAAAAGCTGATTGGAGGGTGGATTGGCTTCCCGGAATACCGTTAATCAGCTGTTCCCAGAGATGAAGTTTAGCAACAGGTTCCTTGGTTGTGAACTCTGTGCCTTGCTTTTTTTTTTTTTTTTTTTTTGCTTTTTTTTCTGCCTCTGAAACTTCTGAAACTTTTTCCTGCCTCTGAAAGTCTCTGAAACAGAGCTTCCGAATAAAAGCCTCTGAAGCTCTGAAGCTCTGTTTGGGGCTTCTTTTCTGAAGCTTCATTTCTGATGCTTTTTTTCAGCCTCTGAAACCTCAGTTGAGAAGCTGGGAGGGGCTACATGCGAAGTATAAGACGCACCCAGATTTTCACCCTCTTTTTTGTGGGAAAAAGGTGTGTCTTATACTCCAAAAAATACGGTAGTTCAATACCCAGATAATGACTTCTGCTGTCCTTCGTCATGGTCTCTAGAGTGGATAGCGGTTTTTTTTTCTCGTCACTGATTGTGTTTTCTTTCCTTATTGATGTAAAACACAGAGAACTTTTATATTTTGAAGATTCTTAGTTTTGTAAATAAACATTGGATGGTGAGGTCTGCAGCTGAGAGGGTGGCACCGCCTACAATGTGGTGGATTGAGTAAGTAGGAGAAAGTCATAGAGTGGTGGTTTTTTTTAAATTTCCCTTGATACTGTATGTCTTATCTTTCTATATTAACATTGAGAGACTTTTTATTTTGAATTTTATTAGTTTATTAAATAAACAGCGGTCCGTGAGCTCTGTACCTATAATAGTGGCAGTGCCCATAGCATAATGGATGGTGTGACTTGATGTCTTGCCACTAGTTAAGTGCAGAGGTGGGTTTCATCAGGTTCTGACCAATTCTGGTAGTGGAAATGTTGAGTAGTTCAGAGAACCAGTACACATTGCCTCTGACTGGCCCCGCCCCCATCTATTCTCTGCCTCCCTAGTCCCAGCTGATCGGGAGGAAATGGGGATTTTGCAGTATCTTTCCCCTGGAGTGGGGAGGGAATGGAGATTTTACAGTATCCTTCCCCTGCCACGCCCACCAAGCTATGCCACGCCCACTAAGCCACGCCCACTGAACCGGTAGTAAAAAAAATTGAATCCTACCACTGGTTAAGTGGGACCTGATGTCCCTCATTCTGCTTGTGTGGATGGCTTTGATGGTGTGGGGTCCATTTGGCCTCCCCATCTCTGAAGCTGTGTTTGAATCCTCCCCCCACCAAGACCACCAAGTGTTTCAATGGTGCAGTTTGGAGTCCCTGTGTTCCCTGTGTATTTATGTATATTCTTGTGTGGATTAGGTTTTTTAAAAAAATCTTTCACTACTGCACTGACATCTGCTTTTCTAATAGCAAAACCTTCCATATAATTATTAGAGGTGCATGTGATAAGCAATGGAAAACGGCCTGAAAACAGCCTGAAAAATGGCCCTGAAAAATGGTCTGAAAACAGCCTGAAAAAATGGTCTGAAAACAGCCTGAAAAAATGGTCTGAAAACAGCCTGAAAAAATGGCCTGAAAACAGCCCGAAAAATGGCCTGAAAAAGGCCTGAAAAATGGCCTGAAAACAGCCGAAAAAATGGCCTGAAAACAGCCCGAAAAATGGCCTGAAAAAGGCCTGAAAAATGTCCTGAAAACGGCCCGAAAAATGGCCTGAAAAAGGCCTGAAAAATGGCCTGAAAACAGCCCAAAAAATGGCCTGAAAAAGGCCTGATAAATGGCCTGAAAACAGCCTGAAAAAGGACCTGAAAACGGCCTGAAAACAGCCTGAAAAATGGCCTGAAAACAGCCTGAAAAATGGCCTGAAAAAGGCCTGAAAAAGGCCTGAAAACAGCCTGAAAAATGGCTTGAAAACAGCCTGAAAAATGGCTTGAAAACGGCCTGAAAAATGGCCTGAAAACAGCCTGAAAAATGGCCTGAAAACAGCCCAAAAAATGGCCTGAAAACGGCCCGAAAAATGGCCTGAAAAAGGCCTGAAAAATGGCCTGAAAACAGCCCAAAAAATGGCCTGAAAAAGGCCTGATAAATGGCCTGAAAACAGCCTGAAAAATGGCCTGAAAAAGACCTGAAAAAGGCCTGAAAACAGCCTGAAAAATGGCTTGAAAACAGCCTGAAAAATGGCTTGAAAACGGCCTGAAAAATGGCCTGAAAACAGCCTGAAAAATGGCCTGAAAACAGCCCAAAAAATGGCCTGAAAACGGCCCGAAAAATGGCCTGAAAAAGGCCTGAAAAATGGCCTGAAAACAGCCCAAAAAATGGCCTGAAAAAGGCCTGATAAATGGCCTGAAAACGGCCCGAAAAATGGCCTGAAAAAGGCCTGAAAAATGGCCTGAAAACAGCCCAAAAAATGGCCTGAAAAAGGCCTGATAAATGGCCTGAAAACAGCCTGAAAAATGGCCTGAAAAAGGCCTGAAAAATGTCCTGAAAACAGCCCAAAAAATGGCCTGAAAAAGGCCTGATAAATGGCCTGAAAACAGCCTGAAAAAGGACCTGAAAACGGCCTGAAAACAGCCTGAAAAATGGCCTGAAAACGGCCTGAAAACAGCCTGAAAAATGGCCTGAAAATAGCCTGAAAAAGGACCTGAAAACGGCCTGAAAACAGCCTGAAAAATGGCCTGAAAACAGCCTGAAAAATGGCCTGAAAAATGGCCTGAAAAATGGCCTGAAAACAGCCTGAAAAATGGCTTGAAAACAGCCTGAAAAATGGCTTGAAAACGGCCTGAAAAATGGCCTGAAAACAGCCTGAAAAATGCCCACAATCTGTCAAAAAACAGGCATGTGCATGCCGGCCAGCTGGTCTTCGGGTTTCTGGTGCTCTGGCTCATGCATATGCAAACACATTCCGGTTTGGGCACTCGGTACCCAAAAGGTTTGCCATCACTGTCCTATAGCCACCCTGATGCTCCAGGACCCCTGCTTTATCACACATACACACATCGTGCTGCCTTCATGATGGCTTGAAACTCATTCTCTTGGTGAAGATTGGGGCTTTCCTGTTGCTTCTGCGCAGTGCAACCAGCACCAAAAACAGGTCTAAGTGCAGCCCCATGATAGCCTGTAACAAACCATGAGTGATAACAGTCACTCTTCCCTGGATTCTGGTCTGGAGCAAAGCCACAAACCTGGATGAACGCATTTCCAACCGAGAAGGGTTTTCTCCCCACTGGGCACAACCAGGCTTCAGTGAGATATAGGAGAAAACATCATAGATGAGAACATCCTTGTTACACAGCAACCCGGCATTCAAAAACAACTGCCAGAAATCAAAGCCACCAGGAATTTGGTAGTCAGGCACTGAGACTATAACATCATAACTATGTAGTATGATGGACTGCAGGGCTAGCACAATGTGTAACATGTTTACACTGGTGCAATAGGACTGGGTGTTTTGTTAATATGATTTATTGTGTTAGGGATTTTCTGTCTTTACTGTGAGTTCTATTGTGTTGTGGGGGGTGCACTGAGGGAGCTCAACCAATCTCATTGTACATATGTTGTGCACTGACAATAAAGATTTGAATTTGACTAGAACGGGAGTCAGCAACCTGCGGCTCTGGAGCCGTATGTGGCTCTTTCATCCCTCTGTTGCGGCTCCAGTGGTAGGTTGCTCCCGGTTCGCACCGGTTCACAAAAACCGGTAGTAAAAATTTGTAGTAGTTCCGAGAACCGGTAATAACGTTGGCTGGCCACGCCCCCGAACCAGTCCCCGGCCCGGTTGCCGCTCGCTTACCCTACCCACCTCATCAGAGGCTTTTTTAAAAAAAACTTTTAAAAGCATTTTTTCTACAACCTCTTCGGCTGAAAAAATGCTTTTAAAAGTTTTTTTAAAAAGCTTCTGATGATCCCGCGGCTCAGTTGGGATCATCAGAGGCTTTTCAAAACATTTTTTCTACAACCTCTTTGACCTCTTAAGGTTGTAGAAAAAATGCTTTTAAAAGTTAAAAAAAAAAGTTGGTCACATGCACCCAGTCACATAACCCCCCACCAAGCCACGCCCACAAAATAAGCCACACCCACAGAACCGGTAGTAAAAAAAATTAGAACCCACCCCTGTGCGGCTTCCTATTGCTGGTCGGCTCCACAATTGATAGGGCTTAGGGTTAGGATAGGTAGAAGAAAAAGGATGCTGTGCTAGGAGGAGACTCTATGGTGGGGGAACCGGACTTCCGGTCGGCTCCAGAATTGAACAGGGGCTTCTGGTTAGGACCTTTGTGGCTCTTTGAGTGTTTAAGGTTGCTGAGCCCTGGACTAGAAGCTAAGGACTGTACAACTTTTAGGCAATGGACCAGGTATACAGGCCATCCTCTCTTAATCACTACAAGGGTAGTTTTGCCTATCCCCTCAGCTGTCCCTTTTCACTCAAACCCCAGTTCTCCCTTCTAGGCCAAGGTGGGCATATTAATGTACCCACCTCCAGATAAGAAATATAATCCCTCAACAATCAACCCAGATAAACCAGGAACACAGGGGCTCTCAACTTCACCTTCAAATTTGGGGGCCTTTTGGGGAGTTCACATAAAGCCTCAGAGACATGAATGTCAAAGGGGTCCCAACCCACTAACTTCATCCACTTAACCATAAGAAGGGCTACCATGTTCACCCCAAACCATATTCTAGGTAGATGTGTCCAGAAATCAGATGTGCCATTCACCATGGTATTGGCACCTCCATGGTTTCAGCTGCAGACTTCACAGCCCACTGTAACTAAGAAAGATAAGATTTTAAAAGATCTTACATGAATATGGAAAGTATGGAATGCTAAGGGAAAAATTATCTGCTCTTTAATTATCTACATTATTTGGATTATCTGGACTCTTTTCAGTCCAGTTTCAGACCTGGCTATAGCACGGAAACTGCCTTGGTCACGCTGATGGATGATTTCTGGCGAGCCCGAGACAGGGGTCATTCCTCTATCTTGGTGCTATTTGACCTCTCAGCAGCTTTCGATACCATTGACCATGGTATCCTTCTGAGGCAACTAAGGGAGCTAGGAGTGGGAGGCACCATGTTGCAGTGGTTCACCTCCTATCTCTCTGGTCGATCACAGTCGGTGCTAGCAGGAGGACAGAAGTCGACCCCTAGGCCCCTCGTCTGTGGGGTGCCTCGGGGCTCGATCCTCTCTCCCCTCCTATTTAACATCTACATGAAACCACTGGGTGAAATCATCCGACGACACAGGGTGGGATATCAGCAATATGCTGATGATACCCAGCTGTATATCGCCACCCCTCATCAGTTCAGTGAGGCAGTAGATGTGATGTGCCAGTGCTTGGAGGCTGTGAGGATCTGGATGGGAGTCAACAGGCTCAGACTTAACCCAGACAAGATCGAATGGCTCTGGGTATTGCTCCCTAAAGACTATGTCGATTGTCCATCCTTGGTTCTGGGGGGGGGAGAAATTGTCCCCCTCAGAACGGGCTCACAATTTGGGTGTCCTTCTAGACTCACAGCTGAGACTGGAACAACATCTGACAGCTGTAGCTAGGGGGACCTTTGCACCAGGTTCGTCTGGTGCACCAATTACGACCCTACTTGGATCAGGAGGCTCTCCTCACAGTCACTCATGCCCTTGTCAGCTCATGGTTGGATTATTGCAATGCGCTCTACATGGGGCTACCCTTGAAAAGTGTTCAGAGACTACAGTTGGTCCAGAATGCAGCCGCACAAGTTATAGTGGGTGCACCTAGATACACCCAATTACACCAATTCTCCGCGAGCTGCACTGGCTCCCTATTGGTCTTTGGGTGCAATTCAAGGTGTTGGTCATTACCTTTAAAGCCCTATATGGCTCAGGGCCAGGCTATCTTCGAGACCGCCTTCTACCACATAGCTCTTGGTAAGATCCCAAGAGTCGGTCTCCTCTGGGTCCCGTCAGCTAAACAATGTCCGCTAGCGGGCCCGCGGGGGTGGGCCTTCTCTGTGGCTGCCCCGGATCTCTGGAACCAATTACCTCCTGAGGTCCGGGCCGCCCCCACCCTAATGGCCTTCCGCAAAGCGGTGAAGACCTGGCTCTTCTGGCAGGCCTGGGGCCGTTGATCTCATTATAATGATCTTGCGAGACCCAGCCATGAATTGGAGTGCATGTGTTTTAATGTTTTTAAAGTTTTTAATGTTTTAATGTTTTCCTTTTTAACATTTTTATGGGATTGTTTGCATTGTTTTATTCTTTGTTGTAAGCCGCCCAGAGTCCCTTGAGAGTTGGGCGGCATAGAAATGCGACAAATAATAAAATAATAATAATAATAATAATACATTAATACAGGAAGACACAGACTGTAAAAATAAAAATTTCTCTCTGCTCTCTAACTTTCTCCCTGGTTGTTGTTAGTTGTGAAGTCATGTCCGACCCATCGCGACCCTATAGACAACATTCCTCCAGGCCTTCCTGTCCTCTACCATCCTCTGGAGTCCATTTAAGCTCATACCTACTGCTTCAGTGACTCCATCGAGCCACTTCATTCTCTGTTGTCCCATTCTTCTTTTGCCCTCAATCTTTACAGTATCGGACTTTCTTTTCACCACCAAATGCATCCACAGTTGACCATCCTTTCGGCTTTGCCCCAGTTGCTTCACTCTTTCTGGCGCTACTAGTACTAGCCCTCTGCTCTTCCCCAGTAGCATATTGGACACCTTCTGACCTGAGGGGTTCATTTTCCAGCGTCATATCTTTTTGCCTTTTGGTACTATCCATGGGGTTCTCATGGCAAAGATACTGTAGAGGGTTGCCATTTCCTTCTCCAGTGGATCACGTTTTGTCAGAACTCTCTGCTATGACCTGTCCGTCTTGCACGGCATAGCTCATAGCTTCATTGAGCTACACAAGCCCCTTTGCCATGACAAGGCAGTAATCCATGAAGCGGAACTATCTCCCTATTTAACCACAATACAGTCCAAAGGCTGTCACTTTCTTAGTCAGCTCTCATCCAAAAGTTTACATTTCTAGAACAGATGGGAAAGGAAATTTCACTTTGGACACAAGGAATTTTAAAATCAGCACCAATTTAGGATTAATACCCAGAGATAAAACGACAAACAAGCCCTACTCTAAACATTAGACTGGGTTCACGTGTGCTGATTGTTTCCATAGCATTAGAAAAAAAAAAAAGAAGCCCTAGTGTTAATTGTCATCAACCTAGAGTGTCACCACAGTCTATAGCTCTGGGTGGCTCTCCCCAGCAGGAATGTTAAAATCAGCTCCAATTTAGAATTAATATATGGAGATTTCATAGAATGGAAAATCCCAAAGAGGACCTACTCCTAATATTAGGCAAGGTTCACGACTACAGATTGCTTCCTTGGTATTAGGACAGGGAGCACTAGAGTTAAGTGTCAACAACCTAGATTGGAACCAAACTCCATAGTTCTAAATGACTTTCCTCAGCAGTCTCTGAAGACAATATACCGCAATGGAGGACAGCAGAAGTCAATTTCCTGGGTGTTGAAGTATCTTCCCCCAGCATCACTTTCTGGCCATGTACTGACAGAAAGGAAAACAACCACTATAGAAGAGTGTCCCCAGGGGGTTTATCTGTGATTTCTCATTGACATGCTTTTCTTCAGTTATCCCTCTGAACATAGAGATCTGGAAGACGTTCAGAAACCCCAGAGGACAAATTGCCTCTTACTCTTAAATTATCCCCATCATCCCACTGAAACATCTTCTGCTACTTCTCTCGTGAGTGCCCTGGATGTAAATATCAGACTGAAGCAACATTGAAGAGATCTTCTATCAGTAAAAGATAAATGCCACCGGTCACCCTCTTTGTGGCAGACATTTTGAGACAGGCAGGGACTCTGCTCTTCAATGAACCTTCCTCTAATTTCTAGATGAAGCTCAGTTTGTCTCTGTCTCAGTCAGGAAAGCGACTAGAATTTATATCTCATGAGAGTGCTTTGAATTCTTCTCATCCTTCTTTAGAAACAGGAAGGGGATTGATTCAATCCCCTGAATTATGAACCTGCTGCTTCTGATTCTGCAGTTGCTAGAGTTACAGCCAGTCTCTGGGAACCTTAGATCGAAGTGTCCCCTGAATTTCGAGCACCAGGATGGAGAAAAACCATGGAGTTATTACAGACCAGGAGACCATCACATTAGTATAATCGCTAGAGCATCAACAATATCACATACAAAGTTGAGCTTCAACATGACTCCTCCTAGTCAGTCTCGCATGTAAGTTATTCAGTGTGGAGATGTTGCATTCTTTCCATTTGCAGTTCTTATTGTTCTTCCACGATCTGACAAATTACTTGAATTGTTTTAATTTCCATGGCTTCTCTCTTTTGTGTCATTTTGTGGAAGAGACTCAAATCTAAAGATGGGTCAGAAAAAAAAAAATACATGAAAGAATTCCACATTTCTTTCCTCTCCTCATCCAATCCTGAATTCATGACTTGAATATTGATTTTTATTTATAATGGTGATTATTGTAGCTTCCCCTGCCCCACTTATTTCCAAATTTTTATTGCTGCTCATTAATATTTAATGTGTGCTCCTTATAGGAATGGAGAGTAACTAGTTTGATAAATGGCTTTTTAGGGGCACTTATGAAATATCTTCCTTTTATGATGGTTCTTTTTTACTGAATGAATTATTTTGGAACCAAATTACTGGGCTGATAAAAATTAATATTGCTACATATTATAGTGTATTTGCAATTTTTAACTCTGGTGGAGGGACTATCTGCATCTCATCTTCTCAACATCTTCTCAACAAGAGCCGAGGTGGTGCAATGGTTAGAGTGTAGTACTGAAGGCTACTTCTGCTGACTGCCGGCTGACTGCAATTTGGCAGTTCGAATCTCACCAGGCTCAAGGTTGACTCAGCCTTCCATCCTTCCGAGGTGGGTAAAATGAGGACCCAGGTTGTTGGGGGCAATATGCTGACTCTGTAAACCGCTTAGAGAGGGCTGTAAAAAGCACTATGAAGCAGTATATAATTTTTTTTTAAATCACAAATATTAAATGTGATGGGTGACTAACATTTGCCTCTGACTTTGGATCCATAGCAGCTTAAGACTCAGTAGGCTTGTGGCAAAAAAGAGAATTCAACTAAAAAAAGTATTCTGTTATTGATGTTGATGATGCTGAAATTAACATGAAATATTTTTATACTAGCTTACCTTATAATAAGGCAAGAATACTACGCTTTATTTTCATTATTGAAGTGGTCAACAAAAATCACCAGCTCTTACACAATCTCACACTTGGTTACAACATCCATGACAACTATTTGAGTGAACTTGGCACTTCAGATGCCTTGCTGGACATGCTTTCAACTGGAGAAGCCAATGTTCCCAACTACAGCTGTGGAAGGAAGGACAACCTATTGGCACTTGCTGATGGAGCTGACAGGGACATCTCCATCCAGATGTCAACATTAGTAGGCACCTACAAAGTTTCACAGGTTTGTGTTCCCCTATCTGGATAAAGTGAGTAGGGTGATAGTGTTTGAGCAATAGTTCCAACTATATTTTCTCTATAGAATTCGAGAGCTGCTTTTCATTATGGCCATTGTTGCTTTCATGGCTGGGGATTGAGATAATATTGAGAGGGAGCAAAGATCAAAGCAGAAATATCCACTCATGGCATCAAGCTAATAGCTTTGGGGCCTTCTGCTGCAAACTTGTGAAAGTGAGGGAAGGCTCTGTATTTAATCAAAGCATCTTCTATACAATAGGAAGGTTCTGCAGTGATGGAAAACTCACATTTTGTACATGATCTTAGCCAAAATAATGATATTTTCACTTCTGAACAAATTCTATATTCATGAAACAAGTCCTGGTAGATTAACTTATCTACCATTGATAAAACATATATAGACTCATAGTAACCTAGCATTAATTAACCACTTTATTAAAAACAATACAAGCATAGTAAGCCAACATGTCAACTACTTTTTACCCTACTATATTCATAATCAAATTTATCATAAAAGCCTTGAAGACCAATAGAGACTCCGGAGAGGCCATTTATCTGCTAAACTACTCAACAAATATCCCCAAATGGTGGATATTGGAAGGTTGATTTAGACATGTAAATAATATATAAATAATACCTGCAATATCCAGGCTGAAATAAATGCTAAGGTCCTCTTGAGTAGAGTTGAGTGTGGATAGACAGAGAAATGATGATGTTTGTCCATCGTGTTCGAAGAGGACCTTGACTTCTAATGGGTTGTGGGCTGTCATATTCTTATATCTAACTGATGTTTGTGGCTTCAAACAAATAACACTATTAGAATAAATCCAATTGGGCCATCTGAAAAGTTTCTTGGGGGTGGATGATATGGAACACTGCACACCAGAACAACTAGATACAAGAACAGTTTTTTCCCGAATGTTATCACTCTGCTAAACAAATAATTCCATCAACACTATCAAACTGTGTACTAAGTCTACACTACTATTAATCTTCTCATTGTTCCCATCACCCATCTTCCACTTATGACTTTATGACTGTAACTTTTTTTTTTTTAAATTTGATTTATATGCCGCCCTTCTCTGGAGACTCAGGGCGGCTTACAATGCGTTAAGCAATAGCCTTCATACTTTTGTATATTTATATAAAGTCAGCTTATTGCCCCCACAAACTGGGTCCTCAATTTACCCACCTTAGAAAGGATGGAAGGCTGAGTCGACCTTGAGCCTGGGGAGAATTGAACTCGCAGTAATTGCAGGCAGCTGGATGTTAAATGCTGCCTTAGGAGGCATTAGCCTCCTACGCCACTCAGGCTTGTTGCTTGCATCCTTGCGTTTTATATTGATTGTTTCCTAATAAGATTTGATTGCTTATTTGTACCCTATGACTATCATTAAGTGTTGTACCTTATGATTCTTGACGAATGTATCTTTTCTTTTATATACACTGAGAGCATATGCACCAAAGACAAATTCCTTGTGTGTCCAATTACACTTGGCCAATAAAAAATTCTATTCTATTCTATTCTATTCTATTCTATTCTATTCTATTCTATTCTATTCTATTCTATTCTACTCTACTCTACTCTACTCTACTCTACTCTACTCTATTCTATTCTATTCTATTCTATTCTATGAAAGTATTTCTGCTGCTGCCCCGAGCACTTAATTAGGCATTTACATGATTTATTCTTTGTCTAAAATCAAGACATGCAGTCACTGTTACAAAGCTATGGTCCCAAAATTGTATTAGAGGAGAAAAAAATCAATTTTAAAATATTTTGGCTTGTAGAGCTGACAAATTATATTAAGAGCTGTAATATCCCAATCTCTTGTACAACTGGAGAATAAGGTGAAAAGATTGCTTCCCAAAGGGATATATTTGGAATATAGAAGCAAGGAAAAATATAGCAATCCTCAAAAAATACATATAATATGGCCCTTTATTGGAACACAATTTTTCAGTTGAAATCTATTCATGTGTCAAAATGTAGGGTGATGCAGATATATGATTTGCATTTTTATTGTATTTTTGACTTAATTTATTTCTAGTATTCCACTATTATATATCGTCTTGTTAATATTATGTGTTTAATGTTTTAAACAATGTCTAATCAGCCATCTATTTTAATCTATTCATCAGAACCATAGTTGGATTTATTAAAATCTTATGTTTTGGATTTGAATTGACCCCAAATACAACACAGCAATCTTCATTCCTTTTCAGATCAGTGATAAAATTGGTTTAGATGCTCTAAGTAATAAAAATCAATTCCCTTTTTTCCATCGGATACTCCCCAAAGAAGGAATCCATTACCCAGCAATTGTCCAACTGCTCCTCCATTTCAGATGGACCTTGATTGGTCTCTTTGCTTCAGACACAGAGAAGGGAGAGAATTTCATGAGGACTTTCACTTCTATGCTTGTCAGGAATGGAATTTGTGTTGTTATATCACAACAATTCTCAAAAGCTGGACATACAGCACTCCTCAAGGATGCCTTCTCTAAATGGAGACAAGTCAATGTCTTTGTTCACTTCATAGAATATGTTTCCATTTTTGAAAGAATTCTTCCTTTCCATTTAACTCTTGAAAGTTTGCCAGGACCCATTGAAGGGAAAGTCTGGATCACCACAACTTTGGGATTGTATTCAATAAAAAAGCACAAACTTCTCAAATACATTCATAGTATTTGGAACTTTGTTTTCCTGGCAAAAGAAAAGCTACTGGATGATGCCTTTGAACCCTATTTCTTTGTAGATCCCCGGTTTGCCGATCAGTCTTTTCGCTGTTCTTTCTCCAAGCATGTCTCTTCTGTCAAAGGTCGGAGGAGATGCAGCCAGAAAGCACCCCTGGAGACCCAAGATAAAGAGAACAAGATCCGGCTCACAGTCGAATATGACCTTTACAATTTCATTAAGACTGTGGCTCATGCTTTGAATGCTGCATATTCCTCCAGGTCCAGGAGGACAAAGAAAGAGAGTAAAGAGAGGTTGGAGGCTCTAAAGCTGCAGCCATGGCAGGTGTGGCACCTGAGCAGGGGTGGGCTTCAAAAATTTTAGCAAGGGGTTCTCTGCCCAGTTGCTGGCTGGCTGTGGCCATGGTGGGCGTGGCCTAGCCTGCCTCCTGCACCATGGTGGGGGGCCATTTTTGCCCTCCCTGAGCTCCGGAGGCTTTCCTTGAGCCTCCAAGAGAGCGAAAATGGCCTCCCCAGGCTCCAGAGGCCCTCTGGAGGCCAGAAATGGGCTTGTTTCTGGTGTTCCTGAACTTCCAGTAGGCCAGTTTTTCACCCTCCTCAAACCTCCGTGCACACCCTGCACTTACCTGCATCCAAAACAGGCCACATGGGGACTCCTGGGACTCCTGGGAGGCATGGGGCAGGTGGGGCGGGACCAGGAGTGGGATATGGAGGGTCTCCAAACAGCACAGAATCTTAGCTAGAGGTTCTCCTGAACCCCTGCGAACTCTCAGAAGCCCACCCAAAGTCTTGAGAAGGAACCATCAAAATTAGTTCCTTTTGAGAAGGAATCCAAAGAAGGGGAACTATCTCAACCTACTTATGACACAAAAGGCCAACAATTTTGGCCAATCTAATTGATCGGGGAATAATTTCCCAAAGAGCCTAATGTCAGAGTTCCAACGGATGCCCTACTTAAATCATGAGTCTCGAGCCAAGCTTCAAAAGAAATCCAGTTTTTTATTTGGAGCTTCATGTCAGCACGTTCCCAAGTGAAGCCAGCTCTGACCGTACGTAATTTATGCTCCAATTATGACCCTGTTTCCTCCCTCCCCCAGAGTGTGTCATCAATCACATTTGCCAACGGACCAATTTTGCAGGTTGTAGAGGTCATTCCCCTCCGGCTGCTGTAGGTAACCCTGGGATACAGCCTTGAGAAAGATACGCATGAAATGTTCATCTGTCTTTGGCTGCTGTGCCATTTTGCCAGTTTCCCATCCCCCCCGGCCTATGGCAACTCGAGAGCAGGCCAGGGATGCTTTGCAAGTTGACACCTATATAATGACAGATAAACTTTGATATTAAAAAGTGCTGATTTAAAAAGTATATGTGCATTTTTAATATATTTTAATATATATATTAAAATTTATTTTATTTTATTTTATTTTATTTTATTTTATTTTATTTTATTTTATTTTATTTTATTTTATTTTATTTTATTTTATTTTATTTTATTTTATTTTATTTTATTTTATTTTATTTTATTTATTTTATATATAATATATATACAGTATATATTCCTGTATATATTTGTGGGAAGAAAAATCCATCTGGTTCAGTTCCAAGCTGGGAGAAAGACACTGGAAACATGGAGACTGATTGGAAAGATGGTTTATTGATGAAGCAGAACCACATGGGTTTGTGGTTCTGGGCAGATGACAATGGAGTTGAGAGTGGGTGTGGGTGTTATACTTTCTCTGGGTTTTGTATTTGAGCTTCCTGTTCCTCTAATATTCTATTGGCTGTTATCAGATTCCTATAGGGTCATGTGGGGGTTATATAGGAGTCATAGCTGGCTCTATAGGCAAAAGAGGAAATGCAAATAGAAGACTATAGCTGCATAATAGAAGACAGATACTCAGAAAGTATCCTCCCTAAATTTTGAGACTGGGAGATTTCTACTTTCAGATTTATAAAGTTATGTTAATTGGTTAAGTTGAATTAGCTCATGTGGTCATGTTTCCTGTCTGGTCTAATAGGGAGAATATTAGCTTGACAACTTTATTCTTGACCAATCCCTGCTTTCTGGTAATCAATATGTTTGTTTTCAATAAATTTATAAGTACACTTTTTCTGCTCTCTCATTTATTTGTCATCTGCTTTGGAATGTTTCCTACAATTGACACATTTTGTCAATAATATTTTCTTAACATATATTTTGTCAGCATATGATTGACAAATTTTGTGGGACATGTTCTGTTTACTTATGATGATAATGGTAACACCTGTTCTCCTAATTAAGCACGTTTAGACTGTTGCGATATTTTCAGGATCAGACTCAATAAATTATTTAAGAATTAATAGTTCAAATATATCTCTCTTTATTTACATAAGGCATTCTATATTCACTGAATATTCACAGATAGAAGCACAGAATGAACGTATGCAGCTCCTTATATATACAATGGGTGGAGCTAATTATGGGAGTGGTAAAGTATGAATACATTAAGAAGTGAAGAATAAGTTAACCCCTGACACACTGGTCATATATTAGTTACATAATGGAGAATAAGGCATTTACTTGTGACATAGACAAATAAAAGATTCAAATGTGAAAAGACCACGTGGAAATAAGAAAGAAAGGTTTCTGCTTCTAAAATTTCTGGATGTTTCAATTCTAGTTCCATCCCTTTCTGGAGAAGAATGATTTTTGCAATCTCTCCCACTCTGAGTTCTACATGGACCAAAATGGAAATATCGCAGCAGACCTAGGCATTGTGAGTTTGCTGGTTCGATCCAAGGAGGACCCTATGGAAGAGTTTCTGGGGAGTTTTGAAAGGCAGAGACTTCTTATCAACCAAAATGATATTTTACGGCTTAAGTTGTTCAATAAGGTAGTTGAAATGTTGATGTCTTTCTTTTCTCAGTTTTCCAAGTCCTGAAGATCCATTTCATTTTTGTTTCCAAATCAAGGATTATCATTACATTCAATCAATTTATGAAATTCCCATTACAATACACATCTATCTTGTATTACAATCTATCATTATTCAATTATGCTATCTATTTCTCATTATTACTTCCATTTTATCAACTAAAAATTTATACATTACTATTCCCTTTATTTCTATCTCTTACTCTAGTTTTTAATCATATCAGCCTATTATTCAAAAGCTTTTTCTTTCTTTTCTGTCTAACTTCTAATCATATTTATTTATTTATTATTTATTATTCATATTTTTATGTCGCCCACTCTCCAAGGAGTCTGAGTGGCTTACACCAAAGACAGTATACTAAAGAGCATATTGCCCCCAACAATCTGGGTCCTCATTTTACCCACCTCGGAAGGATGGAAAGCTGAGTCAACCTTGAGCTGGTGAGATTTGATCTGCTGATCTGCTGAACTAGCAGTCAGCTAAAGTAGCTGCAGTACTGCACTCTAACCACTGCGCCACCTCAGCTCATATCATCTGCCTACATGAAAAGAAAAAAGAGAAAGAGCACAAAGAGGGAGAGTTAGCAAAAGGCAGTTCAAAACAGCAATCAGGAGCAGGAATCATCCTTCCATCATCTCTTGCCCGCTTTATATTTTAATTGCTATGCTTTAAAAAGAGAGAGGTGAAGGGAAGGTGAAGCAAGTCAAAGCAGCTATAAAGTAAAAGAAATCCTCTACCCATCATCTCTTGCCCACTTCGATACTTCGATTGCTATGCTTTTTTTTTTTTTTTTTTTTTGGCTTGTCTCCCCCATTCCTCTCTTAAGTCTCCATCTATTTCTATTTCTTGGATGTCCCATCTAAGTATTCCTCCCATCTCTACCCTCTTGCACTGCCTATTTTCTAAGATTTTTACTGAGGCCCTTGCTTCCCTTCCAACTCTTTTAATATAGTTCCCCCTGGTTTAATTCATCCATCATTATTATTTTCATTATAATCTCCTCCTTGTCTTCTTCCTTGCCTGAAGACCCATTTCAACTGCCTTGAGCCTAGTCATCAATGTGGCTGACCTTTACTGAGAATTGAATGTGAGAAGTAGAAACCTTATAGGTTTCTTTTTTAAACTGCTTGGGAGACTTCAGTGCTATTCCATTTTGTATACAATCTACAATTTAGTATCTCAATCAATCTGATGGAAAAACACAAGCGATGTGGAATGTGTTTTTTTTTTTTATTTGATTTATATGCCGCCCTTCTCCGGAGACTCAGGGCGGCTTACAATGCGTTAAGCAATAGCCTTCATACTTTTGTATATTTATACAAAGTCATCTTATTGCCCCCACAAACTGGGTCCTCAATTTACCTACCTTAGAAAGGATAGAAGGCTGAGTCAACCTTGAGCCTTGGAGAAATTCGAACCAGCAGTAATTGCAGGCAGCTGTGTTAATGACAGGGTGCTTAGACCACTGTCCTATCAAGGCTCTTTGTGTTGCTTCGTGTTGCTAAAAGCTTCAGGTTTCTTTGTATCAAATAGCAAAGGAGAAAGCAATTCAGTTGACCAATGCCTGATTTCAGGATTGAATCGGATTAAAGTGAAACTTAATTGGAAGGAGGTCTTGGTTCCATTGGGAAATAAGCTACATCTTGTCCTGGTTGGGAAAAGTGTTTCTTGAATAGGCAGACTCATAATCAGTGATGTTCTTAAACAAACCAGATTGGGTCAGTATTCTCCCTACTTCTCTTTCACCCCACTGGGATACAGCACTAGGCAGAGGTGGTATTTAGCTGGTTTGGACCGGTTCGCCTGAACTGGTAGCGGAAATCGTGGGTGGGCCTGCCCACCTGCCCACCCACTCACCCCGGCTCTATGCCATCCTATTTAGGCACTTTTTGAGACCAGGCACATGTGCGGAAGGTGTGCACACCAGCAAATTGCACGTCCGCTCACATTTGCGAACTGGTAGGGAAAGTAAGTGAATACCACCCCTGGCACTAGGCTTTCTGCTCCTAGAAGTCCAAGGTTCACATGAAATCACAATGACTGTTCTGATATCCCCTGACCCAGAAAACTGAAGTACAAAAATAAGACTTTGATCCAAAGAGAGAGAGAGAGAGAGAGAGAATTGGAAAGAAAATGCTACTTGGATTTGGCCGTTGGCTATTTAGAATGGAGTAGAATAACAGAATTGGAAGGGACCTTGGAGTTATTCTAGTCCAACCCCCTGCTTAGGCAAGAAACCCTATACCAGGGGTATCAAATTCAATTTCATTGAGGGCCACATCAGGTCTGTTGTTGACCTGGGGGTGTAGGTGGCTGTGGTCATCCAGCTGGGTGTGGCCAACTGGGTGGGCATGGCCAGCTTGACACCACTCCCCAAACTGCTGGCATGTTTCCTCTTCACACTGGGTAGACCAGGATGGTCCCGTGGGCCAGATCTGACCACATCCGACCCGCAGGTCTTGAGCTTGACACCCCTGCCCTATACCATTTCACACAAATGGTTATCCACCCTCTCCTTAAAAACATTCCAACATTGGAGCATTTACAACTTCTGGAGGCAAGTTAATTTAGAGAGCACATCATCTGAAAACCCCTTGAATGTAATTGTTTATCTTGTGTGTTGCCTAACTTTAGTCTCTCTGGGACTAAAGGAGCCTCCAAACCCACCCACAATTTCTGCTATCAGTTCGGGCGAACCAATCTGAACCAGCTGAATACCACTTCTGCATGGCAGCCATATAAATTGAAGAAATAAATATACAGATAAACAAAGAACATCTCTTTTAAAGTTTACAGCACTACTTTCAAGGATTTTTTCTTAATCTCTATTAACTTGAGATGGTTTTGGTCTACTTTCAAAGGTGAGCAGTTTTGCAATGTTTTATGTAGTTCGGGGAAAAAAAAGCTTTTTGGATCTGCTTAGTCAGGGGTTTCTTTCTTCATAACAGTTTATTCTATTTTAATAGATCAAGTAGAATCAGAGTTTAATAAATTTTTTACAATAATGCTACAATAATGTTTATCCTCAATTTAATTGAGAAAACCTTGGCTATATGAAGAATGGAGGAATTCATCCAGAGGAGGTTATCACTTAATGCCTAATTTTTTCTAAATTCCTTCCAGTGGTGGGATTCAGCCAATTTGGGCCGGTTCGGGTGAAGTGGTAGTTAAATTGCTGACTGGCCCTTTCTCACTCCTTCCCACCCTGCCCCTTCCAGGAGTCCCCACGTGGCCCATTTTTGCTCCCAGGAGGCTTCAGGGAGTCCTCTTAGGCCCAAAACAGGGCATGGAGGTGTGATGCAGCCCCTCCTGTGGCCCATTTTTGCTTCCAGGTGGCTGCAGGGCCTACTAGGCCTAAAACTGGGCATGTGGGGGTGGCACATTTCCCCCCACGGCCCATTTTTGATCCCAGGGGGGTGCAGGAGGCTGAGTGTTGCCTGTCTCACCCCCTGGCCATGCCCACCATGGCCACGCCCACGCCCACCCAGCCAGTAATTAGGGCAGAGAACTGGTTGTTAAATTATTTGAATCCCACCACTCATTCCTTCCCTCCAGATGTTCTTAAGTAAAAAATTCCTTTATTGTAATTTTAGATGCCAAAAGAAAAAGGGAGTAACTTTTTATAGTTATATATGGCAGTAACCAAGAATCTGCCATTAGTTATATTTCCTACAACTATTTTGAATGAGTCAGTGAATCCCAGAGACTACTTGGCTAATTTTTCTGTTTATCTCCAGTTTCCATGGATAGTGAGCTCTAATGTATTTTCTTTGGCATTCCTTCTTTTTCTTCTTAGTCTCTGCCTGAGTCCAAATGTGTGGAAAATTGTCGTCCTGGATTTGTCAAGCGAACTCGAGAAGGAGAGCCAGTTTGCTGCTATGATTGTGTTCCTTGTCCAGAGGGAACCATCTCCATTCATGAAGGTGGGTGATGCTGAAGGAATTGGTAATCCTTCTGGAAGTAGATCCATCTGGAGTATTTTCCTAAAACTATATGTTGAAAGACACATTGATGTTAACTGATTTCTTGTTTATTTTCAAACTACACAATTTCATTTCTAAAGTTTTAAGAATAGAAAAAAAAAAAAAGCCTTGAAGGAGAAGCTGGAAACAGATAAAAAGGTGTAGCAGATTAAGCAAGCGTTACTATTGCAAGAGAAAATATTTCTTCTACTTTTTATTTTGGATCTATCCTTCCATATTTACTTTTCTAGGAACATTTGAGTTTTTTGAGACTTGAGGAATTGTCTTAGGTCTGGAAGGATTATTGAAATACACTCAACATAGGTTGTCCCTTGAGGATTACTGAGCAGGTGTCACTGGTCCACAGTAAGATGATGTGAACAGTTATGGGTGCACCTCAATTACGCAGAAATTATCACTACTCCCAATACCTATTCCAGATTATTTGCAGAACTAGCTTCTTGTGACAGCCATTTAGATTTCATATGATTCACATCTTCTGAATCCAGTACATTAAGAATGCCATTTGGAAGGTCCCAGTTAGTGTGTTTAGAAAGATTAACTGATTCATTATTTACCTCTATTAATGTAATTCCTATGGAGATTGTGTACAGTACGCAGGGAATCCTTTGGGTTTTTGACTTCCCCCAATTTGGCCTCTATATGGTTTAGAAAATGACCTTCCATTTATTTTCTTTCTGTGGAGATGTGAAGAAATTAATCTTGGAAAATGCTTCTGATATCAGCTGTTGCCTCAAAAAGAATATTCCTTGAAAGGCAAAAAGACAGAATATTAAATAAATATTGGTTTTCTCAGATACAGAAAAATGTACCAAGTGTCCAGATGATAAATATTCAACCAAGAACCGAGTCCAATGTTTCCTCAAAGTTATATCCTTCCTGTCCTATGAAGAACATCTAGGCATCATCCTGGTCTCTTTTGTACTACTCTTGTTCCTAACTGCAAGCCTTGTTTTAATCATATTCATTAAATACAGAGAAACACCCATTGTCAAAGCCAACAACCGGGACCTCTCTTATATCCTCCTGGTCTCCCTCCTGCTTTGCTTCTTGTCTCCTTTTCTCTTTATTGGTCAACCAAGGAAAGCCACTTGCTTACTCCGACAAATGGTTTTCAGCATCATCTTCTCCTTTGCCATTTCTTCTCTCTTTGCAAAAACAATCACAGTGGTGCTGGCTTTCTTGGCCACAAAACCAGGAAACCGAGTGAAGAGATGGTTGGGGAAGAGCTTAGCCAACTCCATCATCTTTTCTTGTTCTGCTGTCCAAATTATCATCTGTTCCACCTGGCTGGGAGTTTCTCCCCCTTTCCCTGACTCTGATCTCCACTCCCAGCCTGGAGTGATCATTCTGCAATGCAATGAAGGTTCTGTTGTCATGTTCTATATCACCCTCAGCTACCTGGGCTTCCTGGCTGCCATCTGCTTCACGGTAGCTTTCCTGGCCAGGAATCTCCCTGGAGCCTTCAATGAAGCCAAATTGATCACCTTCAGCATGCTGGTCTTCTGCAGTGTCTGGGTGACATTTGTGCCCACCTACTTGAGCACCAAAGGGAAATATATGGTGGCTGTTCAGGCCTTCTCCATCTTGTCCTCCAATGCTGGTCTACTGGGCTGCATCTTCATCCCCAAGTGCTATATTATCATTTTAAGGCCAGACCTGAATACAAAGAAGCAGCTTTCAACCAGAGGAAATGTAGAAGTATAACAGAGAGGAATTTTGACTCTCAACTTGTTCTTACAGGACAAACATAGGAAATGGTCTAAGTTGCTTTCCATACATGAGCTGGGCTAATGATTTAGCATGAAATAATTAAAGGGCTGCTGGAAAATAATGTCTCATCCCATATAATTGCAAGACAGCACTGAGTTCTTTTGAGCAGTCAAGGCAGAATATCTCTCTTGTTTCCTTAGGCTACCTGAATCCTGAAATGTCATGCCTAGGAATATAAAACATGACACTTGTGCAATGGGAATCTTGTTGATTTGCCAGAAATACTTTTGAATTCTCTAAAAATGCCATTATTTTAGCAGTATCATAGTTTATCTTCATTGTTTTTTTTAAAAAAATAATGGATTCAAGATCACAATATCATCAACATAAGGAAAGTAGATAGACACATTTTAGCCAAATTAGGAGGAGGATAATCTGGATTATCCAACTGGTCAGCTAAAATATTATATACAAGTTAAACAAGAGAGGAGCTAAAATACAGTCTCATAAGTTTCCTGGAAAAGAATTCTTAAAGAATGTGATGACTGAGTGTTCCATGGATGTGATGTCAGCGATGGAGGTGAGGCTGGGCATAAACACCTAGGCAGAAATTGAGATAATAAATACATCTCCATTTTAAAAAGTATTGGACAAAAATTAAGATATGGTTGGAAGAGATGATACAACAACGTATTGAGTTGAAAGCAGAAATATTTCTGCTAGGACTTTTCCCTGAAACTTATAATAAAGAGAATGTATATTTAATTATTCATGTATTAACTGCAGCTGGAATTGTACTTGCACAACATTGGAAAAGTGGAGAGATTCCCATTGAAGAGAAAGTGATAAGGAAAATATTAGAATGTGCAGAAATGAACAGATTAACATTAGCAATTAAGGAGAAAGACCAAACTGAATATTATGTGATATGGGAAGTATGTTATCAATGGTTGGAGAATAAAAATGGAATTTGGAAATGAAGAAGACTAAAGAATAAGTAGAAAATATATTAAGATAGAGATATAAATAAGATGAAAATTGTTAGTATGTGTATGAAGAGAATAACGATGTTTGATGTTAATATGGTATTATTACTAAAAGATACTAAGAAGAAAATGGAGAGTTTTACAATATTTAAATGTTTAATATATTATAATATTAATGTTAACGTGAATGTGAAAGATGTGACAAATGAGGAACGATGTAGCACAAAGATGTTTGTACCCAGATGATACACTGCATCAGGAAAGATGGAATGTTTGTATTAAAAAATTAAAAACTTTTTACAAAAGAAAGAAGCAGACATTCTGCGAGCTCCGGAACTAAAATAATTAAAATTTTATTCTACTAAGCTTTCGTCAGCCATCTGCTGACATCGTCAGGATATTAAACTACCATTGTTTCTTTATTTCAATATAAATTTGGTATAAAATGGTTTGTCATGAATGCAACTGCTTGAGACCTCCTGGACTGGAGCTGAAAGGCTAAAGGGAAGCAGTATGCTCCCTCCCACATGTTGGGGTAGATCAGGTGCCTCGATGTGGATACTGTAGAAGAGTCTAGGTAATTACTGGAGATTGGGCCCTGCCCAATCATCTTAAAATGGAAATCTAAAGGCGATTCTATTGAGAAAAAGAAGTCACCCTGAAATCATCACATTTATTCTCAGATTTAAAAGAAATGTGTGTAGCTGGCCATATTTTCCTTCTTGGCTGTATCATGGCTGCATCTCCCTAGCATACAAAAGGTTCTCAGTTTTCCTCATCCCCATAAAGAATAAAAAAGTAATTTTCTTGTACTTCCTTTTTAACCAGAGGGGCAAAATTGTTCCCCCTCCTATCTGACTACCCTTTCTGAATCACTTCTATCCATTGGCATCGATGGAGATTTGCCTTTTTCTTTAAAAATACTTCAAAATTCTTTCTCTGTGTACTTTTTGTCTCATCAATATTTCATGGCATCTCTCCTATCAATTCTATAAGCAGAGACAACTATAACACAATGAGTTTTTTTTAAAAAAATTGATTTATATGCCGCCCTTCTCCGGAGACTCAGGGCGGCTTACAATGCGTTAAGCAATAGCCTTCATTCTTTTGTATATTTTATACAAAGTCAGCTTATTGCCCCCACAAACTGGGTCCTCATTTCACCTACCTTAGAAAGGATGGAAGGCTGAGTCAACCTTGAGCCTTGAAGAGATTCGAACCAGCAGAAATTGCAGGCAGCTGTGTTAATAACAGGGTGCGTAGACCACTGTACTATCAAGGCTCTTGATACTATCAAGGCTCTAGAGTTATCTTCTAGATCGGGGTCAGCAACCTGTGGCCCTGGAGCTCCTGCGGTTCTCTGTCACTTAAAATATGTGCCACAACTGCCAATGTGCGACACCTGCCGGCACGTGATTTATTGAGCTTTTCAACCCCTGGTAGGCCAACCATGGATTAAATCCAAGAAAAGAAAAGTTTCAGAAAAAAACGGAACATTTAATTCAACTACATATGCTAGTTTTGTGGCCACTCAAGAAATAGTCAGGCATGGGAAGGGTTTTGTGGCTCCCGGAATTTTCTTTTCTGTGGGAAACGGGTCCAAATGGCTCTTTGAGTGTTTAAGGTTGCAGACCCCTGTTCTAGATCTATGCTGTTTCCATCCAGAAAACAAGTTTTGCAAGGTAGGCTAAAACAAAGGTGGCACTGAAAACTGGCACTCTCAATCCTGCAAGGCTGTGCACTCTGCCCATGTAGAGACATTCAGAGAAATCTTGGTGCAAAGAAAAAAGATTGAATTTGGTGTATGAAAGCATTGTAGAAAACTTGAGAAAGGTGTGTGTGGAGTCATCTCCCAGTGATTTTCTGTGGAAGCATTGCGTTGCATCCCCCTTTTCCCACCACCTCCTCATGATCTTCAATTAATGCACCAAACAGACAAGAGACGGATGTGGGAATATCAAATCTTACAAAATTTGGAGGAGGGTCTTTGAGCTAGGGAACAGCTAAAGCAAATAGGAAGAAGGAAAAAAAACCTCTCATACACTTCAAGCAATGAAAAATAAATAACAGAAAAGTAACAGAAACATCTGAACTTTCTGGACATATCACAAAATTAACACAAAATTCACATAAACAAGAATAATGGTGAATGTAGTTTCTAGGTTCTATCATATCTCAAGACCTAAAATGGACACCTAACATCAAAAACGTCATCAAAAATGCACAACAAAGAATGTTCTTTCTGCGCCAACTCAGGAAGCTCAAACTGCCCAAGGAGCTGCTGATCCAGTTCTACAGAGGAATTATTGAGTCTGTCATCTGCACCTCTATAACTGTCTGGTTTGGTTCTGCAACCCAACAAGACAGACACAGACTTCACAGGATAATCAGAACTGCAGAAAAAACAATTGCTACCAACCTGCCTTCCATTGAGGATTTATATACTGCACGAGTCAAAAAGAAGGCTGTGAAAATATTTACAGACCCCTCGCATCCTGGACATAAATTGTTTCAACTCCTCAAATGACACTGTAGAGCACTGCACACCAAGACAACTAGATACAAGAACAGTTTTTTTCCCGAATGCAATCACTCTGCTAAACAAATAATTCCCTCAACACATACAAACTATTCATATTAGGCTGCATTCCTATTGCTATTGGTCTACTCATCGTTCCTGTTGCCCATCTCCTCCCATTTGTGACTGCATGACTGTAACTTTGTTGCTTGTATCCTTATGATTTATATTGATATTGATTGTTTCCTAGTATGATTTGATTGCTTATTGTACTGTATGACTGGGTGGCCACTGGGTGTTGTGCCTTGTGATTCTTGATGAGTGTATCTTGTCTTTTTATGTACCCCAGTTAGAGCTGTTGAAGTTTCAACACCACATCATCCTCACTAAACTTTCTTCACCCTGTACTATCCAAACCTTGGACAAATGAAAACATCTATTCCCAAAGAACCATGAAAGACTTAACTAATTAACTTTGAAGGAATCTGCCAAGATTCTAAAGCCCAGGTTGTAGCTCACATGTGTTCACTCTTGAAAGGTTGCCTAAATCAAATATGGACTAACCTGGGTGATGAGAAAAAGGATGACCACCAACAGTTTAAAAGACATTGATATTAAATATTCATTTATTCATTTATTTTAATTTGCTTAGTTTTACATTCTTAATATTTTATTAGCTTTAGTTTTAAATAACCTTAACAATCAAATGCAAAAGAAACATACAAATCAATAATAACTGCAATCAATAATTAAATGTTGGGAGCCTAAGAAACTCATTCACTATCAATTCCCTACTTTTATGTTTAGATGTTCCTTTGTATTTAGATCTGGCCTGAGGATGATAATGTAGCACTTGGGAAAGAAGATGCAGCATAGCAGTCCAGCACCGGAGGCCAAGATGGAGAAGACCTGAACAGCCACCATGTATTTTCCTTTCGTGCTTAAGTAGGTGGGCAGGAAGGAGATCCAAACACTGCAGAAGATCAGCATGCTGAAGGTGATCAGCTTGGCTTCATTGAAGGCTCCAGGCAGGTTCCTGGCTAGGAAAGCTACAGTGAAGCAAATGACAGCTAGGAAACTCATGTATCCGAGGACAACATAAAACATGGTGACTGAGCCTTCATTGCACTGAAGGATGATCACTCCTGGCTGGGAGTGCAGGTCAGAATCGGGAAACGGAGGAAAAATTCCCAGCCACATGGCACAGATGAAAGTTTGGACACCAGAACAAGAAAGGATGATAGAGTTGGCTAAGGTCTTCCCCAACCATTTCCTCATCCTGTTGCCCGGTTTTGTTGCCAGAAAGGCCAGCACAACTGTGACTGTTTTTGCCAACACAGAAGACACAGCTACTGAGAAGACAATGCTGAACACTATTTGTCGGAGAAGACAGGTGGCTTTCCTTGGTCGGCCAATGAAGAAAATAGAGGACAAGAAGCAGAGTATGAGGGAGACCAGGAGGATGAAGGAGAGGTCCCGGTTGTTGGCTTTGACAATGTGAGTTTCTAGGTATTTAATGAATATGATTAAAATGAATCCTGTGAATAGGAACAAGAGTAGCGCAATGGACACCAGGATGATGCCCAGATGTTCATCAAAGGACAGGAAGCTTATTCTTTTGGGGATACACTGAACTCGGTCCTCATTTGGATATTGGTCATCAGGGCATTTGGTGCATTTTTCAGTATCTGAGAAAACAGAAAGCAATATTTCTTTTATATATATTTTTTTTAATATTTCAAGAAATATCTTCCTTGGATGACAGATGATATTGAAAGACAGCAAAGCCATGGCAAATGGTTAGATGTATAACATTTGTCTGGTTGCCGATCTTAAACCAATTTAGTGCAGGTAAAAACCCCGATATATACACCAACTCAAACAACAACAAAATAAAACCCCCAAAAGAAATACCTGGCACCACAATCACCTTTCACTGACGCAACACACCACATTCTTCATCCCAATGGCTGAAAGAAGAACCAGGTCTCCAGAAATTTAGGAAGATGGAAGCCTCTTGGATTACAAGAGGGTGGGTGTTCTGTAGGGCACGAGCTGCAATAGAAAATGCTGCCTTCCAAGGACTCACAATGTTTTAGGAAAGGACCTATAGCATGCCTGTTGCATACACATATATTGTGGGACAAGAAGACAATTGAATTCATACTGTATGTTCCTAAGGAAGATAAACATGGAAGGATACTTCCAAATTGGCAAATAAAAGGGAAATTTCCTCGGGCAGAAGTACCGTATTTTTCAGAATATAAGACACACCTTAGTTTTTGGGAAGGAAAATAAGAAAAAAGCTGATTGGCGGGTGGATCGGCCTCCCGGAATATCCCTAATCAGCTGTTCCCAGAGGTGAATTTTAGCAATGGGTTCGTTGGTTGTGAGCTCTGTGCCTTGCTTTTTTTTTCCTGAAACTTCTGAAACTCCCTTTCAGAAAAAACTTTTTCTTTCCTGCCTCTGAAAGCCTCTGAAACAGAGCTTCAGAGGTTTTTTTTTCTGAAGTACTGTTTAGAGGCTTTTTTTCCTGAAGCTCTGTTTGGAGGCTTTTTTCAGCCTCTGAAACCTTCGTTTGAGAAGCTGGGCGGGGCTACATTCGGAGTATAAGATGCACCCAGATTGTCACCCTCTTTTTTGGGGGGAAAAAGGTGCGTTTTATACTCTGAAAAATATGGTAATCCAAAATATCCTTCTATCTCTTCCTGTCTGATCCTTCAGCACCTTTTTCAAATTCCTCCCATTATTGGAGAAATTGGGCATGTTGAAAATTAACAAGAAAATAGTCAAGTTTATTTGTGTGTGTGTGTGTTTTTTAACCTATACATTGATCAAAATGCTTTGGTTGAATCCAGTAGCTATCATGATGGTACCCACCTTTCTGAGTGGAGATAGTCCCCTTTGGACAAGGAATGCAGTCGTAGCAGCAAACCGGCTCTCCTTCTCGAGCCTGCTTGACAAATCCAGAATGACAATTTTCTGCACATTTGGATTCAGGCAGAGACTAAGCAGAAAAAACAACCACAAGGAATGCCAAAGAAAACATGTTAGGAATAACCATTCATGGAATATGGTGGCCAACAAGAACATTAGCTAAGTATTCTCTGGGTTTCGTTTAGGTAAATATGAAATCTCTAACAACTTCCAAACAGTTGCATGTATGGTTGCAGTTCATACAACTACTGACAGAAACTATATAGTTCCTCATTTTTGCTTCTGGCATATCTCATTGCATTTCTACTTAATAAAATCTTGAGGGATGGAAGTGAGAAAATATTTAAGCATTAAGTGACAGCCAGTGAGTTTCACCTCATAGCTGTATTAACATGCATTCCTCCATTCCTCATTGGTTTTATAGTATGGAATAGAATCTATTCATATTCAATTTTAGAATAAAAAATATTCTAAAAGTTTTATCAACTTTTTATTCTTTTAGCTTTATTAAAATAGAATAAAATTGTGATGAAGAAAGAAACATCTAGTAGGTCTGTAAAGGTTTCTTCTGGAGTGCATAAAACATTGCAAAGCTGCTTCCATTTGAAATCGGACTGTCAAGCTTAAAGGAAACATTCTTTGTTTTATTTGTTCAATTTATAAGGCTGCCATGCTGGCGAAATACAATTAAAACTGGCTGCACAGTTTGTAGAACTAGAGGGAAGATGGAGGCAAGATCATGAAAATGTGAGCTTCTTTGCAGAGGTGGGATTCACTTACCTTCCCTACTGGTTTGCAAATGTGAGCACGTGTTGCCTCTGTTTATGTAACCAAGGGTTGTAATTAGCTTTTATGGATATTGGCACACACTGCTGGCTCATATTTATATGATCATCCACTACGACTCTAGTGAGATCCCTCTCACAGTTACTGTTTTTGAGCCAGGTTTCGCCTAATCTATATTTGTACCTTTGATTTTTCCTGCCAGTGTAAAACATTGTTTTTCTCCACATTAAATTTCATGTTGTTGGATAGGGCCCATTGTTCATGTCTGTCATGATATTTATGGCTCCTCAGCTTCTCTTCTGGGGTGTGAGCTATTCCTGCCAATTCTCATTATGATTTTATGTGAACTGAAAGCCTTCGGTGTCCTTCCTAAAAACAGAAGGCCTATTGAATTATCTCAATGGGGTGAAAAAGAAATATAGATAAATCTTGCCAAGAATGGAATGGAATGGAATGGAATGGAATGGAATAGAATAGAATAGAATAGAATAGAATAGAATAGAATAGAATAGAATAGAATAGAATAGAATAGAATAGAATAGAATAGAATTCTTTATTGGCCAAGTGTAATTGGAATTTGTCTTGGTGCATATGCTCTCGGTGTACATAAAAGAAAAGATACATTTGTCAAGAATCATAAGGTACAACATTTAATGATAGTCATAGGGAACAAATAAACAATCAAATCATATTAGGAAACAGTCAATATAAATCTTAAGGATACTAGCAACAAGGTTACAGTCATAAGTGGAAGGAGATGGTTGGTGGGAACGATGAGAAGATTAATAGTAGTTCAGACTTAGTAAATAGTTTGACAGTGTTGAGGGAATTATTTGTTTAGCAGAGTGATGGAATTTGGGAAAAACTGTTCTTGTGTCTAGTTGTTCTGGTGTGCAGTACTCTATAGCGTCGTTTTGAGGGTAGGAGTTGAAACAGTTTATGTCCAGGATGCGAGGAGTCTGTAAATATTTTTACGACCCTCTTTTTGACTCGTCTAGTATACAGGTCCTTGATGGAAGGCAGGTTGGTAGCAATTGTTTTTTGGCTGCTTACAAACATCACAGAATTTTTTTTTCAATTTATTTTTATTTTTTTCAAACATACAAATTACATCTTTTCAGAACAGAGCTTTGATCCGGTCATCAATTTGTTCAATTTTTTGTCATCTTTTATCAAAATTTTATATATTCTATTTTGCCATAACACTTATTTCTTCATCTTAAATCACATATTTCAACTAATACTATTTTAGAAAAAGTTTACTCATATTTTCTTAATCAATATAATTACCCTTCTATTAACCCACCTTAAATCTTAATTCAATTAATACCTCATAATACATTTCACAATTCTTACCCTAAATCCTCACTATTAACAATACAGTTCAAACATGTTTATATTCCAAAATTATTTCCATTTCTAAAACTTCCTTACATTTATTTATTATTTCATGTAATGCTCATTTAATCTTTATTCCATTATTACTTTATCAAATTTAAATCTTATCACTAATCTTAAAAATATAGCAATTTAACATTTAGACATAGTTCTTAATTCAAATAATGCTATTTAATACAGTTTCCCAATTATTTCCCTAAATTCTATCTATTTAACCATATCATTTATATAAACACCAATTAAGTAATTTTTGTTTGTAAATCATAATCATATATTATTTCAATTTTCTTTTCTTTTTTGCTTAAGTGAAAAATGTTCAAATTATTACAATTGTTATACATATTTAAACAATATCCCAATTATTATAGCTATCAATTTTCTCAAATGATACGGTCCAACATCTTAATAAAAATTGATACATTATATCCATTAATATATTTTCTTTTTACATAATCTAATTCAACCTTTTCTTTTATCATTCCACTGTTAATCCAGTGTAATCATCTTTATTTTTTCACTGTTAATCCCAGTGTAATCATCTTTATTTTTTTCACTGTTAATCCCAGTGTAATCTCTATAAATATTTAAACAGTATCCCAATTGTTATAGCTATCAATTTCCTCAAATAATATCATCCAACATCTTAACAAAAATTGCTTCATCATATCCATTAATATATTTTCTTTTAACATAGTCTATTTCTCATATATTTTAACTTCAATCCATATTTCATTTCTAAGTATCTGTAACATATTTCTTCTCACATTTATTAATCTCAGTATAGTTTTATAAATCCAAGTCCTGGACTTTTTTATTTTCCTTAATATTTTCCAACCTTTTATTCTTTTATCATTCACTGTTAATCCCAGTGTAGTCATCATTGTTTTATTGTTAATCTCAATATAATCTCTAGAGACCTCCTTTTTATTATTACTATTCACATGTTCAGTTACTTATTCATATTTAATCACATTGTCTTTATCTTCTTTATTCTCCACCTCTATGTCTTATTCCGCCATCTTCATTTTCTTGTCCATTTGTATATATTCCATTTTAACTTCTGTATTCTCAAATTTTTGTCCTCTGTGCAACATTGTAATTATTTCTCTTATTTCCATTGTCCAAGTCTAGATCAATTTGTTCCTTCTCTAATTCCTGTGCCATTTTTCTTTTTAAGTTAATATTATTCCAATTATAAGAGTTCCGTTGTGTTCCCTTCTTTTTATTTTTTTTTCTCCAAAAGTCAAACCGCTTGTAGACAAGAAAATCCTCCCCCACAAGTTCTCACAAATGTTATCTGTAAAGTCCACCATTTTCCAAAATAAAAACCAGGTTGCAATATTCCTTTTTACTCCAGATGGCGTCTCTCTGCAATCCACAATTTCCGGTTGTTTAAAAAGTATCCATTTTGTTTCAATTGCATAACAGTCTTATTTAGCTTCGCTTTTTCTTTTAGGTTTAAAGTACCAAATCATATTTAAAGTCCAGTCCAAATTTAAATAACTCTTCTCACTTCTTTTTTTCCCTTCCCCCCCCTTTTATTTGTACATCATTTCTTTTTTAAAGCTTATTATCCATCCTCTTTATTTTTTTATTTTTTTAATTTAAAGAGAGAGAGAGAGAGAGAAAAGGATCTCTTTATGTCTTTCCAATACTTTGACCATTCTCAAATTGTTTAAGGTTTCCAAATAATTTGTTTAAAAATCTATTTTCTATCGGGTATTCATCTCTTTGAAGTTATGTTTCAAAATCTTCTTTGCCCCCATGCTCCTTAGCTATTATTTATCATTAGGGGTCTTATAATTAAAAGATGTCTCCCTTGTTGTTATTTCATGCCTGGGTTGGCTGTCACTCACCCGGCTTCAAAAAACTCCATTCCGTTCGTCTTCTCTCTCCAGCGCTTTACTTAGTCCAGTTGTCCCAGCTTCGTGGCAGCCTCCATGGCTGCCATCCCCCGCTGCCGAGTCACAGAGAGTTCCTTCCAACCTTCGACGAACTTGCCTGTTCCTCTTGGTCGTCCAAGGTGCCTCTCTTTCTTCCCCATCCCTGCAGGACGGTTCTGATCCACAGACCCATCAGCAGCGGTTCGTCAGCTGGGGTTTTTGCAGAGCTCATTGGAACCTGCTAATTCCCTGACTGTTTCGCCATGATGCCAAACCAGAAGCCCCAAACATTGCAGAATATTGACCTGCCCTTTTAAGGGACAATGTGCTCAACTAGAGTAAGCAGAATCCTCATTCTAAAGCTCATTTCATCCCCTGGGACCAAGAGGACCCCCATCTTGATTCAATTTTCTTGGATTCAGTCAAAACCTGAGCTTAGACACTGTCAACAGAATTCTTTGCTATTTGAGGAACAAGTACAAGCAAACCAGAGGCTATTATCAAACGGATCCTCAGCACTCGAAGGCTTCTCTCAGCAGTTTTATGGAGATACTAAATAGCAGAGTAGGCCATGATATGTGTCCTAAGGAATAATACTTCAGGACCCATTTTGGTCATAGCCAAATCAGTTTTAAAATGTGTTCCATATTATAACATCTGAAGGCTACATTGATCAATAGTATTGAAACCTCCCAAGCAGTCTAAGAGAACTGTGAGGGTTTTACACTTCACAGTCAGATCTCACTGAAGATGATTCACCTTGGTGATTAGGCTTAGCCCACTTGAAATGGGTCTTAAGACAAGGATAAAATCTTGACTATGTTAATAAATAGGATGCAAGTATATATAACAATTTAGTTTATAAGAATGCTCAATATGGTTATACAAGAATAAAAGAATGATTAGGAAGATTGAATTTAAAAGTAAAGATAATTGTCGATGCAGAAAATTGTAAAATATTATATAATGCTGTTATTTATGTTTGTATTTTACAAAACATGTAAAATGGTGTATGTGTATGTTCTCTTCTTTTTTTCTTTTTTTTTCTTTTTCTATTATGTTTTTGGTTTTAAAAATGTAAAATATTCAATAAAAACTAATTTTTTAAAAAAAGAAATGGGTCCTAAGAATTTGGGAAATAGAGAAGAAAAAAATCAGTATTTCCCGCACCTTGTTCAGCAACTTTAGTCTTGAAAGATTATCCTGGTTGATAATAAGTCTCTGTCTTTCAAAGCTCCCCAGTTTCCCTTCCATGTAATTGTTCTTCGGGAGAACCACCAAGTTCCAGATGTTCAAATCTGCTACCAGATCTCCATTTTGGTCCAAGTACATTTTCATCTCTGAAAGATTGCAAAACTCATTCTTCTGCAGAAAGGGATGAAGCTAGAATGAAAAAAAACCAGGAAACTGAAAAGCAGAAAACTTGGTTTCTTGTTCCACATGGTTTTTTTTTTTTTTCACAGTTGAATATTTCTAATACAGTTATCTAATCTGCAAATATTCTTTGTTGGGAGAACAAGTTTTACTACTCTTTTCAAAACTGAAAAAGATTGGTTGGGCAAAATACAACCAAAAAGAAGATGTTTCATTTTTCATCCAAAAAAAACTTCTTCAGTATCTTAAGATCTATCCAGGGTTATTTCAGTGTGTCATAAATGGGAAAATTAACTCAGTTACAAGAGAGGAAATTCTGTCATAATGACAGGAAAAACATCCTAAAAGGAAGAGCAGTTTGACAGCTGTACCAGTGAACCAGATAAATTAAGTTTCCCCTTCACTGATTATGTTAATTCAAGGACCAAGCAGCCATCAGTCAGAAAAGCTTTAGCTGGGATTCCAGCCAAGAAGAGGGGTTGGCTAGGTGGTCTCAGAGTCGCCTTCATATGTCTAATGGTAAAATTGCATGATGCTAATCACAAACCCATATGTACAGTATATGAATTCATTTAAAATGCATACTTTCTTTTACAATTAAAGGTAAAACGCTGATGACACCCAGCTGTACATCTCCACCCCAGACCACCCCAACGATGCCCTTGAAGTGATGTCCCGGTGCCTGGAGGCCGTACGGATCTGGATGGGGAGAAACAGGCTCAGGCTCAACCCATCCAAGACCGAGTGGCTGTGGTTTCCGACGTCCCGATATAGTCAGCTGGTGCCATCGCTGACTATTGGGGGTGAAGCATTGGCCCCCACGGAGAGGGTTCGCAACTTGGGTGTCCTCCTGGATTCACGGCTGTCTTTAGAAGAGCACTTGACGGCCGTGACCGGGAGGATTTTTCATCAGGTCCGCCTGATTCGCCAGTTGCGTCCCTTTCTGGATCGGGACTCGTTACGCACGGTCACTCATGCCCTCGTCACCTCCCGTCTGGACTATTGTAACGCTCTCTACATGGGACTCCCCTTGAGGAGCACTCGGAGGCTCCAACTGGCGCAGAGTGCGGCCGCGCGGGTGGTGATGGGAGCAATGTGGCGCTCCCATGTAACGCCTCTCCTGCGCGAGCTGCACTGGCTCCCGGTGGTCTTCCGAGTGCGCTTCAAGGTCTTGGTTATCACCTTCAAAGCGCTCCATGGCTTAGGACCTGGCTATTTACGGGACCGCCTGCTGCCACCAATAGCCTCCCACCGACCAGTACGCTCCCATAGAGAGGGGCTCCTCCGGGTGCCGTCGGCCAAACAATGTCGACTGGCGGCCCCCAGGGGGAGAGCCTTCTCTGTGGGGGCACCTACGATCTGGAACGAGCTCCCCCCGGAGATACGGAGGATTCCGGATCTGCGTACCTTCTGTCGCGCGCTTAAGACGTTTTTATTCCATCAAGCTGGCCTGACCTAAACTTTTTCCTCTTTTTAAATGGAATTTTAAATTTGGTTTTAATTTATTGGGGTTTTAAAATGTCTCAGCCAAATTTATTTAATTAGTTTTATCTCTATTTTAAATTTTGTATCTACATGTTTTATTTTATGGCTGTTCACTGCCCTGAGTCCTTTGGGAGTAGGGCGGTATACAAATTTAATAAAATGAAAATGAAAAAAATGAAATAAATGTAAAGGTTCCCCTCGCACATATGTGCTAGTTGTTCCCGACTCTTAGAGGGTGGTGCTCATCTCCGTTTCAAAGCCAAAGAGCCAGCGCTGTCTGAAGACGTCTCCGTGGTCATGTGGCTGACATGACGAAAAAACTAAAGGAGCACGGAATACTGTTACATTCCCACCAAAGGTGGTCCCTATTTTTCTACTTGCATTTTTTACGTGCTTTTGAACTGCTAGGTTGGCAGAATCTGAGACAAGTAACGGGAATTCACCCCATTACACGGCACTAGGGATTCAAACTGCTGAAGTGCCGACCTTTCGATTGACAAGCTCAGAGTCTTAACCACTGAGCCACCGTGTCCCTTTTACAATTAGTGTTGTTCAAAATCAAAATATGCTTGTCATAGCTCCCACCCTTCAGAAAATTATGCCCTGAGTAATAGGATTGGCCAAACCTAGTAGAGGTTAAGATGGTTCTTTTACTTCTCTTTAGAAACTAAGTTTAATGTATATCCCTGTCAGGATCCCATACCTGCCATGGCTGCAGACCTGAAGCCCACAGACTCTCTACATCTTTCTTTTTTATCCTTCTGGATGTGGAGGAATATGCAGCCCTCAAGGCAAGGGCCAGAGTCTTAATGACACTGTAAGCACGGGGGTCAATATATATTCTTCTTCTTTTGCCTTGGATTTCCAGTGGCATTTTTTGGGTACATCTGTTCCGGCCTTTCACAGAAAAGGCATGTCTTGAAAAAGAGCAGTGAAAAGAGTGATCTTCAAACTGGGGATCCACAAACATAAATGGTTGAAAGGTTTTGTCAAACCCTCTGGTCTGAATATAAAAGTTCCAAATACTATGGACATATTTGTAAAATCTGTGATGTTTCATTGGCAATTCCCCAAAGAGTGTGATGATCCAGACTTTCCCTTCAATGGGTCCCGGCAAGCCTTCAAGTATGAAATGGATGTGGCTAATTCCATCCAACATGGTACTATAGTCTGTAAAGAAAACAAAGACATTGACTTGTCTCCACTTAGAGAGGGCATCCTTGAAGGGTTCTGTAGGTCCAGACATCGAGAATCTTTGTGATATAACAACACAATTTCCATTCCTGACAAGCAAAGGAGTAAAAGTCCTCATGAACTGTTCTCCATTCTGTGTGTCTGAGGCAAAGAGTCCAATCAAGTTCCATCTGAAATGGAGAAGCAGTTGGACAATTGCTGGGTACTGGATATCATTTTTGGGGGCCATTCGGTAAAAAAAGGGAAATTGACTTTTATCACTCAGAGCCTCTTGAACAAATCTACAAGTGACCTGAAAAAGCAATGAAGAATATCACATTATATTTGAAGTTGAATCAAGTCTAAAACATTAGGTTTTAATGTATCCAACCTGGATCTCACTAACATGTTAGAATATTTTATTATTGATAATCCTTTGGCCATATTAAATACAGAATATAGAGCCTTGGTGGCGCAGCGGACTAAACTGCTGTTAAAGTAGCACTTAGCTGCCAGCTGCATGCAATTACTGCGAGTTCAATTCTCACCAGGCTCAAGGTTGACTCAGCCTTCCATCCTTCCGAGGTAGGTAAAATGAGGACCCGGTTTGTGGGTGCAATAAGCTGACTTTGTATAAAATAGAACACCGTTTTGGGGGGGGGGGCAAAAAGCCCTACTAAGCAGGTATATACAAAAATATGAAGGCTATTGTTTAATGCATTGTAAGCCGCCCTGAGTCTCTGGAGAAGGGCGGCATATAAATTGAACTAATAAATAATAAATAAATAAATAAATAAATAAATAAATAAATAAATAAATAAATAAATAAAACCTAACAAGACCATATATGAAAATAGAATAAAAGAATATCAATTTAGTAAATAGAATAATAAAGAATGCACCTCATATTTCTGTATAAGTCAAACAATTTATTGCAATCAGATCCACATTTGCAGATCTCAACTTAACTGTTTTGTTCCAATAAAGAAGAAAATCAAAGATCCATCCCCTGCACCCACAAGTCCCTCACATGGCCCAATCATTTCACCGTCCCAACTGGAAATATCCCTCAGTCATTCCCATTCAGGTGCAGGCCGAATGCCCTTGACTCCCAGAGAAAGGAATGTTGTTATGACTAACACTGCACTGACTCCTTGCAATGCCCTCTCCCGTTGTCCCAGGCATTAAATGTGGCAGCCCTGAAGCTCCAAAGAAAAGATGGCTTCCAGGGCTGACAGTCTGTTCATTATAAGGAACTTGGTTAAATCTTCCATATTTAACAATCATATCCCGGCATAATTTTGAGGTATAATGGAGAAAGATATCGATTAAACACTGTTGAGTAGGCAGAACAATTTTATTCTAATGTTTTTAAAGAGAGTTTACCATCCCCACGTACATCTACCGTGTTGGAGATAAAGGAGAGTGACAAGGAGAAGCAACTTCAGCAAGAGATGGAAGAGCAGCTTAAGCAGGTGGAACCAGAGGCAGAGGAAATGCAGGGAGCTACAGGAGGTTTTCTGGAGGAGCCCCTGCTAGACCCCTCTCCGATTGTGATTGACCCACTTAAAACTACAAGAGATGTGGCTTTGGACCTAGCCCGGATGGCTGAAGTTAAAGACCAGCGCGTAACTCGAGCAATCTCTAAGCAACTTAAAGAAAAGCAACAACAGGAAAGGCCCAAGCCACAACAATACAAGAAGGGAGTCAAGAGTAATACACAAGAACATAAAGCCATGGGGGGAGCAAAGCCGAAGACTATCGATTCAGAAGATATTCGGCAATTCTGCTCGTCGCTTCAAAAAAGTCTACATGACGATTAAGTTTTTATCTTGGAATGTGAATGGATTAAGTTCACCACAGAAAAGGAAGAAATTATTCACATATTTGAGACAATTTAATAATGATATAATTTGCCTACAAGAAACTCATGTTAGAACACAAGATAAAAAATATTTGATAAATTCAAAATTAGGAACACATCTTATAGCCTCAAATTTGGAAAAAAAGAATGGTGTGGTTATTTATATAAATAAAAGACTGTCAGCTAAAATTATAGAAGCAGATGAAAGTGGTAGGTTTATAGCAATTGAACTGCATACAGTAAGTGGTCTAATTCTAGTGATTGGAATTTATGCTCCTAATCAACAACAGGATCATTTCTACAAAACTTTGCATTCTAAAATATTGTAATGGGACTATAGATCTATTTTAATCATGGGAGATTGTAATGGAGTAATTGACTCTAAAATAGATAAAAAGAGTTTGGCGAAGTCAAGGATTAGACTACCACAGACTTTTTTTGATATGAAAGAAGATTTGGAATTAAAAGATATTTGGAGAATACATAATCCAAAAAAATTGGACTTTACTTTTTTTTCAGATAGACACAGATCCTTTTCTAGGATTGATTTTATTTTACTATCAGCTGATTTACTTGTTAAAACAAAAGGAAAAAAGATTTTTCCAAGGACTTTAACCGACCATAGCCCAGTATGGATAGAAATTGAGATAGGAAAAACTGAGAGAAGATCATGGAGATTAAATGAAAACTTGTTTAGATATGAAAAAAATATAACAGAACTTAAAAAGCAGATGAAAGAATTTTTTGAAATGAATTTGAATAAGGGTATCTAGAAGTTCAGGTTGCAGAATCAAATATGAAATTGTTTCAAAATAATTATGAGGTGTTGTGGCGAGATGTACAGAAAGATGTGGAGACTTGGAAAAAACTGCAGCTGTCTCTACTTGGAAGAATAGCAGCAGTTAAGATGAACATTTTGCCAAGATTTCTTTTTTTGTTTCAAATGATTCCGGTGCTTAAAAGTGATAAACAACTGAAAGAATGGCAAAGTGGACTGAATAAGTTTGTCTGGAATGAGAAAAAACCGAGAGTGAAACTGAAAATTATGCAAGATGTTCCAGAAAGCGGGGGCTTAAACTTACAAACCTACAATTATATTATGAAGCAGCAGCTTTGACCCAAGCAAGTGATTGGTTTGGAAGGAAAAAGACTGGAATATTGAATATAGAAAGTTTTGATCTTGAATTTGGTTGGCATGTCTACTTATTTTATGAGAACAAAGTGGATAAAGTATTTAAAAGCCACATACTTAGAGATTCCTTGATGAGAGTTTGGAAGAAGCACCGACTCAAATGGGATTACAAAATACTGCTATGGCTGGATCTTGGTCATATCATGTGGAATACAAATATAATGTCACTCGGGGGGGGGGGGTTTATATAAAGAAGTTCTTTTTGCAGGTGCGGGCAGATGGCAACTGAAGACTTTAGAAATGCTGGTGGCAGAAGGGATTAATTTAACTTGGTTACAGTATAATCAACTTCAATTAAGATGGAAAGAGGACCAAAAAATTGGTATAATGATGCATGAGGAAGAATTGGTTAGACATATAAAAGAGAAAGGTCCAATGCATATTAAAAGGCTTTATAATGTTTTGTTAGAAAGGGATTCAGAAACTGAATTGGTTAAAGATTGTATGATTAAGTGGGCACAAAATTTTGCAGAACCAGTGATGTTGGAAACATGGGAAAAAATATGGGTTCAGAATGTCAAATTTACACAGTCGCAGAATTTGAGGGAAAATTTTTATAGAATGTTTTATAGATGGCATTTAGATCCTAAGAAATTGTCGTGTATGTACCCTAATGTTCAACCAAAATGTTGGAGATGTGATTGCTTAGATGCCACATATTATCATGTGTGGTGGACTTGTAAGAAAGTGAAGACTTTTTGGATAAAAATTTGGTGGGTTATGCAGAATGTTTTGAAGAAAAAAATTCAGTTTTCTCCACAATTGTTTTTATTGGGTATAGTTAAGGGTTTTACATTGGGTGAAACAAAGTTGATATTGTATATGATAACAGCAGCGAGATTACTGATAGGTCAATATTGGAAAAATGAAGCTATGCCTACTATTGAGGAATGGACTTTGAAGATGGCCAGCTTTGCAGAGATGGCGAAGATTTCAGCATTTCTAAAAGATCGCTCACAAGAGACTTATGAATGGGAGTGGAAAAAGTGGATAGATTATGTGCAGAATAAATATCAAACTAGAAAGTATCAGATAGCTTTTAACTGAAAGTATTATATAAAGATAGAAATATTTGAATTTTGTGAAGATGTGAAAAATATATAGGGGGTTCAAGTTTTATAAAAAGGGGATTTTGATTTGGATTATATTCTGTGGAAGTCCGGGGGGAGGGGTGGGTTAGGGAGGGTTAGGGAGGTTAGGGAGGGTTGGGGGGGGAAATGGGGAGAAAATGTAATTGTAAAACTTTTCCAATAAAAAACAAACAAACAAACAAAAAAACCCAATCATATCCAGTTTCTCAAGTCTTGCTCAGGTAAATGCCACCCTAAGATGTTTAGGTTTTTCCGCATTTAAATAGAAATGGAAACCAGATATACTGGAGTAGCGTGGGCAGATAACTAGTTGCCCAACGGCAAAGCCACAGGAGTTGATGGATTTTTTTAAAAAAAATGATTTATATGCCGCCCTTCTCCGGAGACTCAGGGAGGCTTACAATGTGCTAAGCAATAGCTAAGCAATAGCCTTCATTTTTTTGTATATTTATACAAAGTCAGCTTATTGCCCCCACAACTGGGTCCTCAATTTACCTTAGAAAGGATGGAAGGCTGAGTCAACCTCGAGCCTTGGCAAAATTCGAACCTGCAATAATTGCAGGCAGCTGGTCTTAATAACAGGGTGCCTTAGACCACTGTACTACCAAGGCTCTTGGTATTACACTGCAGGAATTCCTGCAGTGTCGCTGAGACCGGTGCCAACAAAAGCATTGACAGCGTTTTGCCAAAGTGTTTGGAAGACTGGTCAGTGGCCAAAAGAATTGAAAAGGTCAATATGTATGCCAACACCAAAGAAAGGTGATACAAAAGACTGATCCAACCACAGTCTTGATATCACATGAGTAAAATTCTTTGGAAAATAATCCAGCAATGTCTGAATCCACCCACCAACAGGGAACTGCCTGATGTACAAGCAGAATTTCGGAAAGGAAGAGGAACATGTGATCATATTGCCAATCTATGTTGGATAATGGAAAAAGCAAAGGAATACCAAAAAGATCTCTACATGTGTTTCATTGACTACACAAAGGCCTTTGATTGTGTTGACCATGACAAGCTCTGGAACTGCTTTAAAGAATTAGGAATATCATCATACTCATCCAGCTCATCCTGTCTTTGTATTCTGATCAGGCAGCCACTGAAAGAACGGAATATGAAGGCACAAAACTGTTCAGTATTGAAAGGGGCACTCAACAAGGTCGCATCCTGTCACCTGTACAATTCAACATGTGCACAGAAATTATGAGAAATGCACATTTGGAGGAATCTACCATTGTGGTTAAAATTGGTGGTAGGAATGTCAACAACCTCCGATATGCAAATGATACAACATTGCTTGCAGAAAGCAAGGAGGTCCTGGAGTGGCTAATCCTCCAGTAGTAACTGTGAGAGGGATCTTGGAGTCCTAGTGGACAGCCATTTAGATATTAGCCAGCAGTGTGCAGCAGCTGCCAAAAAAGTCAACACAGTTCTAGGCTGCATAAACAGAGGGATAGAATCAAGATCACGTGAAGTGTTAATACCACTTTATAATGCCTTGGTAAGGCCACACTTGGAATATTGCATTCAGTTTTGGTTGCCACAATGTAAAAAAGATGTTGAGACTCTAGAAAGAGTGCAGAGAAGAGCAACAAAGATGATTAGGGGACTGGTGGCTAAAACATATGAAGAATGGTTGCAGGAACTGGGTACATCTAGTTTAATGAAAAGAAGGACTAGGGGAGACATGATAACAGTGTTCCAATATCTCAGGGGTTACCACAAAGAAAAGGGAGTCAAGCTATTTTCCAAAGCACCTGAGGGTAGGACAAGAAGCAATGGGTGGAAACTAATCAAGGAGAGAAGCAATTTAGAACTAAGAAGAAATTTCCTGACAGAACAATTAATCAGTGGAACAACTTGCCTCCAGAAGTTGTGAATGCTCTAACACTGGAAGTTTTTAAGAAGATGTTGGATAACCATTTGTCTGAAGTGGTGTAGGGTTTCCTGCCTAAGTAGGGGGTTGGACTAGAAGACCTCCAAGGTTTCTTCTAACTCTGTTATTCTATTCTAATCCTGAGAGTCAAAGATAAAAGTGAAAAATCTGAACTGCACTTTAACATCAAGAAAACAAATATTTGTTCTCTGCAGAGAACACATATGATAAATAGACAGTCAGACAGACAGACAGACAGACAGACAGACAGACAGACAGACAGACAGAAAGACAGATAGATAGACAGATGATAGATGATAGATAGATGATAGATAGATAGATAGATAGATAGATAGATAGATAGATAGATAGATAGATAGTAGTGATGATGATGACAGAGATAGGACTAGAAATAGAAACAGAAAGAGATAGAGAGATAGAGATATGGCTTGCATTTTTAAAGTGTGTAAACAACTTGCCAATAGAAGTTCCACCAATCAGCATATTTCTGAATAGCTCAGCCAATAAGATATCCTTTCCAGGGGCTTAAATTGTCTTTATACCTGTTATGATGAATGTCATCATAGGCAGATTAAGGTAAAAATAGTTAATAAATTGGCTAATATGCTTGCAATCTTTTAATAGTTGATTAATCCTAGTGGTCACTATGATCCATACGGCATATGTGTTTTATCAGCTGTAGGTAAAATGGCCATGATGAAAAGCCGCCCTTGAATTCCAGACAAAAATATGGTTGGATCTGCCTTCCAGCCACCCTACTCACTTTACCGGGTAGAGAAACATACACACACTAACCTGTGCAACTTTGTAGGTGCCTAATAATGTTGACATCTGTGTGGAGATTTCCCTGTAAGCCCCATCAATAATAGCCAGAAGATTGTCTTTCCTTCCACAGCTGTAGTTAGGAACATTGGCTTTTCCAGTAGAGAGAATGTCCAGCAAGGCATCGGAAGTGCGTAGAGTGCTCAAATAGTTGTCATGGACGTTGTACCCAAGTGTGAGATTGTGTGGGATCCGGGTATTCTTGTTGATCACTTGAATGGGGAGAATGAAGGGTAGCATTCCTCCCAGATTAATATGTCTAGTCCTGTACAAATATTTCCATGTTATTATCATTAATAGCAATAACAAAATATATCTATTCATTTATTTCTTTTTGTCTCTACAAGGCTATTGAGTCTTAAGTGACTACTGATCCAAAACCAGAGACAAATAAGAGTAACCCATCATTTTATTTTTGTCATTGTTGAGAAGGTGGGATGGATATAATCATCTACTGGGATTAATAGTCACAAATATATCATTGTTTGCACTAGCACTTATACTCACTTGTCCAATAACCAGGATTCAAAACAATTCAATCATTAAAGCAGAACCACCATAAAAGCCAGAGCATGGATCAATAAGTTAGTCAGCAAAGCAATTTTTTTAAAAAATCATCCTATAAGGAGCTGGCAGAGACAACTACAATCCTTAAATAAAATAAAGAAGAGTGTTTAAGTGATGAACTCAAGACTGGAAGAGAAGGAGAAGATCCTCTGGACTTCTGTGTCTCTCATGTTCTTTCAGTGTTTCATCTGCCCCATCCCTGCATTTGAGTTTAATACACAACAAGGCAAGAGAGGATAAATCTAAAGATTCCAAAAACTTACAAATAACCTAAAATTCAGGAACCAGGGGAATAAGAAGAAAGGAAGAAGAGTGTTAGAAATACAAATGGAGGGAATGCAACTCTATCACACTGAATGACTTACGGGGAAGAAATATAACGAGCCCCATTGAATTGTAGCAGCTCAAGTGAAGGTTTTGTTGCTGTTTCAATCACACTAATAATATGGTCTCCGGGCCCATAATAGTTCCATGGATTTCCTCTTTCCTGCTGCTTCAAAGTTGGGGGGCATTTGGTTCTTAGCCTCCCAGAGTATCTCCGGGTCAGCTGAAACATCAGAAGCATAAGCAGGAAGTCCATTTCTCCTTGGGATGAATCAGCCACTTCCCTGTTTCTAAACAACAAGAAGAGTTAGAAAAAAAAAATTCAAAGCCCTCTCACAAGATAGAAGTGTCAGTGAGACCCATTGAGCTTCACCTGGAAAGGAGAAAATGGTACATTCAAGAGCACAACCTCTGTCTGTCCTAAATTTTGTGCAAAATATTCGGCATAAGTAGAGGTATTTATCCTTTTCTGATGTAAGATCCCTTCCATGTTGCTACTGATGTTTACATCAAAGGCAATCACTGGAGAAGGTGCAGAAGAGGTGTCAAAGACAAGGATAATGATAATCACAGTGAGAAGCTATTTTTCCTCTTGGGAGCCTAAAGTCCTTTCAGAGGTCCATATGTAGAGGGGCAGCTGGAGAATAGCACTAGTGAAAAATTATAGCTTCGCACCTGGGGCACTGTTCTGTAGTTGTTCTGGTTTTTGTTATTCGGACGTGTTAAGAAATTAATGTTGAAATATGAGAGTTCAACCCCAACCTGAAAGACTTCTGATGCCCTTCTGGATGGTACCTTCTCTTTTATGCTTTTGAACATTAGCAGAAACCATTGGTCAAGGTCACCCCCCATCTTTTATTATTTTTATTATTATTATTTTTATCATTGTTATTTTAAATTGGGGCCAAATTAATATATATCTTTTTAATTGTTTTTAATGTTTGTATTCTATGTTTTTATCTGGCTGTACACTGCCCTGAGTCCCTCGGGAGAAAGTGCGGTATATAAATTCGAAATAAAATAAAATAAAATAAAAATCTTCCATGTTTGTATTATTATATAGTAATGATATACATTCTACTTTGTCTGTCTGAAATCTTGGTCACTGCTTGGAATAAGGTCAGTTGGCTGAGATGTTACCTCAGACGTGTCCATGTGACTTTCTCTCTTGAGAATCCCATCACTCTGTGTGGATCATGGAGGAGCTGATTGAAAGAAGATAAGGGATGTGAGGAGCATTGTTGGTGCTCAACAAAGGGCAAACACAGGCCATCCCAAGTTAGAGCTTCTGTTAAGGCCAACTTGTGGTGGTACAGAAGTATTTCTTCACCCGTTTTGTGTACTCACATAGTCACCCCTAGGCCCTGTTTCAGTTTACACAAGCCCTCTTGGATGGAGGAGCTCAGAGAATTTCTTGCAGAGAATTTCTTGTTTGGGGAAATTTGTCACCATCTGTCAGACAAAGTCACTTAGATTTGCTCATACCTGGAGACCATCCATGTTGCATGTCCAGAGGAGATGCCTCTGGGTGGTTAGGAGGAGTCTTTCTCTCTTATCTGGGAACAGTTTCAACCTGCTTAGCTTCAAGAAGTGGACAGGATTCACAGGACCATGAATTCTTTGGATCCATCCCACTCCTGGCTTGTTAAAGTGGCCTGAAGTATGAGTGGGACCT